>NC_053023.1:366636100-366939244 GCF_003073215.2 Triticum urartu | reverse complement strand
TTTGTCCACCGCGACAAGCAGATGTGTCATGCCGCCGCGCGCCGTCCTAAATGGTCCCACCATGTCCAGTCCCCAAACGGCGAAGGGCCAAGTGAGGGGAATGGTCTTGAGTGCTGAAGCCGGCATGTGTTGCTTGGAGCTGAAGAGTTGGCACCCTTTGCAATGTTTAACTAACTCCTTGGCGTCATTCAAAGCAGTCGGCCAAAAGAAACCATGGCGGAAGGCTTTGGCGACGAGTGATCTTGAGGCCGCATGGTGGCCGCATTCTCCTTGGTGGATGTCTCTGAGGATTGCAATGCCCTTCTCTTGCTCGACGCATCGCTGGAGGACTCCAGTGACACTACGCTTGACGAGCTCTCTGTTGACGATTGTGTATGCTCCGGCTCGGCGTTGGACTTGTCTTGCCTCTACTTCGTCAGCCGGCAGATCTTGGTTTATTAGGAAGTTGAGGATGGATTGAGCCCATGACGGAGCTGCGACTTCTTCTATTGCCAAAACGGCTACTGCGACCAGGGCGGGCGGGCTGGGCGGTGAAATGCTGGAGTCGGTCGCCGCCTGTTGTGTTGGTGTAGTCTCCGGGCTAACTACCGCAGTCCCCGAGCCGGGTGAGGCAGTCCCTAGGTCGGGCGTAACTACGGAAGTCCCTGAGCCGCCTGCTTATACCCCCTGGCCGACTATCGAAGTCCCCGGGCCACCTGCTTGGTTCTTCGAGCCGGACCTGGCCGCATCGGGGTCAGGCGGCACGAAGATGGAATCAGACTCTGGAGACAGCTTGACAGACGGCTTGAGGAGGCGTTGTAGAGAGACGCCGGTTGGTATTGCTTGCCGGGTGGAGCCTATTCGAGCCAGAGCATCAGCTGGCTCGTTGTCGGCTCGCGGTACGTGGAGGAACTCGCATCCTTCAAAATACCCACTGATCTGCTGAACGAGGAAGCGGTAGCTTGCCATATTTGCGCCCTTGGCGTCCCAGTCGCCCGATGATTGCTGGACCACCAAGTCTGAGTCGCCATAGCATAGGATCCGGCGAATGCCGAGCTCTTTGGCAAGCCGGAGCCCGTGTATGAGCGCCTCGTACTCGGCTACATTGTTGGAGGCGGCAAAGTGGATTTGCAGCGTGTATCTAAGCTTGTCGCCTTTGGGAGAGGTGAGGACGATGCCGGATCCCAAGCCGGTGCGCATCTTGGACCCATCGAAGTGCATGCGCCAATGAGTGGAGTCGGGAGCCGGCGGTAGCTACTGGGTCTCGGCCCAGTCGACGAGGAAGTCGGCCAATGCTTGGGATTTGATGGCGGTGCGAGGCTGGTAGAAGATTGCGTAAGGGGCCAGCTCGATGGCCCATTTCGCCACCCGGCCGGACGCATCCCGGCTGCCTATGATCTCGGCCAGCGGGGCGGTGCATACAACCGTGATGGGATGCTTTTGGAAGTAGGGCTTCAGCTTCTTGGCGGTGAAGTACACACCGTAGCACATATTCTGGTAGTGCGGGTAGTTCTGCTTCGAGGTAGACAGCACCTCGCTCAAATAGTACACCGGCCTCTGGACCGGCTGGGCTCGGCCTTTTTTTGGGCGTTGGACTACGATGACGGTGCTGACCACCCGGCTGGTTCCGGCAATGTAGAGGAGCATGGGCTCTTTCTCAGTCGGCGCCGCCAGGACTGGCGGTGTGGCCAGCATCTTCTTCAGCTCGTGGAAAGCTTGGTCAGCTTGGTCATTCCACTCGAAGTGAGTGGTCTTCTTCATGAGGCGGTAGAGGGGGAGAGCTTTCTCTCCGAGCCGGCTGATGAAGAGGTTTAGGGAGGCCAAGCACCCGGTGAACTTCTGGATGTCTCGAAGCTTGGTGGGAATCGCCATTTTATCAATGGCCTTGATCTTTACTGGGTTGCATTCGATGCCGCGTTCGGAGACCAGGAAGCCTAGGAGTTGGCCGGCTGGTACTCCGAACACGCATTTCTCAGGGTTAAGCTTGATTTGGAACCGGCGTAGGTTCTCAAATGTTTCCTTGAGGTCTTCCAGCAAGGTGCCGTGCTTCTCCGTCTTCACCACAATGTTGTCTACGTAGACGTGGGCATTTCTGCCGAGTTGCTTGAGAAGGCACTTCTGCATGCAACGCTGAAAAGTGGCACCGGCATTTCTCAAGCCGAATGTCATAGTCAGGTAGCAGAAGGCTCCGAATGGCGTGATGAAGGCGGTCTTCAGGCGGTCTGCCGGATCTAACTTTATCTGGTGATACCCTGAGTAAGCATCCAAGAAACTCAACAGCTCGCATCCGGCCGTGGAGTCTATCACTTGGTCAATCCTTGGCAGGGCAAAGGGATCTTTGGGGCAGGCCTTGTTCAGGCTCGTGTAGTCTATACACATGCGCCACTTGTTGTTCTTCTTTAGCACGAGGACCGGGTTGGCGAGCCACTCTGGAAAGAAAACTTCCATAATGAGGCCGGCTACCAGAAGCCGGGCTATCTCCTCTCCCACAATCCTGCGTTTCTCCTCCGACAGTCGGCGGAGGGGTTGTTTGACTGGCTTTGCATCTTCTCGGACGTGTAGTTTGTGCTCGGCGAATTCCTTCGGAACGCCCGGCATGTCCTTGGGGGACCATGTAAAGATGTCCCGATTCTCACGGAGGAAATCGGCGAGCTCGCCTTCCTATTTGCTGTTTAGGTTTGCCCCGATGATGGCAAACCTCTCTGGGTGCTCGGGGTCAAGAGGTATCTTCTTCGTCTCCTTGGCCGGCTGGAAAGATCCTTGAGCATCATGCTCCTTGGGATCGGGGGACAAGGCCGACTGCTTGCCGGCTACGGCCACGACTCGGTCCAACATCTTCTTTTCTTCGGCAATCACAAGGGACTCGGCCAGCCGGCTGCTGGCTGCTGCGCACTCAGAGGACTTCTTGTAATTGCCGGCTACGGTGATGACGCCTTAGGTGCTTGGTATCTTCATCTTGAGGTATGCATAGTGGGGAACTGCCATGAATTTGGCCAAGGCAGGTCGGCCAAGCAATGCATGGTAAGGTCTCTCCAGGTCAACCACTTCAAACCAGATCGCTTCCCGGCGGAAATGCTCCTTGTCCCCAAAAAGTACATCAATCTCGATCTTGCCAATGGGGGCGCAGGACAGGCCGGGTACGATGCCATGGAACACTGTCCGAGTAGGCATGAGTTGCTTTGTCTTGACATTCAGCTTCTCCAGGGTATCGCGGTACAAGATGTTGATGCTTCTCCTGGTCGGCTGCCAAGCCGGCCTGCCGCCCTTGGGTTTCTTGGGCGCGGGCCACCCTTCGGGAGGCACGTCTTCGACTATGGCCACCTGCCGACTGGCGGGAGGCGGCGCGGGGCCCTTGCGCTTGTGGTCGTTCGAGTGTGGGCGTCGGCCGGAATCCCCAGCTGGTGTCTTGGGCGCCGGGTTGAGTACTTTTCCGGACGCGTCTACCCGGAGCTCGGTCTTCATTGAGGAGTCGGCGGTGGCATACTTGTCCGCTATGTCCAGAAGCTCGTCGAGGGTAGTCGGCTCGTCGCAGAGAAGCTTGTGCTTGAGGAGGGTGCCTTCTCGGCACCCGGCTGTGAAGTATTCTATGGCTTGCACCTCGTGCACCCCTTCGCAAGAGTTGCGGAGCTCGGCCCAACGCGTGAGGTAGTCGCGAGTTGACTCGGCGGGGCCTTGTACGCACAAGGAGAGCTGTCTGGGCTTGGGAGCCCGCTTGTAGGTGCTGGTGAAGTTGCGGACAAAAGCTTCTGTGAAATCTAGCCAGCTGTTGATGCTGTGTGGTTTGAGGCTGTTGAGCCAGGTCCGCGCCGTGCCTTGCAGCATGAGGGGCACGTACTTCACGGCAACGCGCCGGTTGCCGTTGGCTATGCTAACCGCCGTGGAGTAGTCGATCAACCAATCTTCTGGCTTCACGGAGCCGTTGTACTTGGGCGTGTCTCTTGGGAGCGACAACCCTTTGGGGAAGGGCTCGTCGCGGATGCGGGGGCCGAAGCAAGGCGGACCGACATCGTCTTCTTCTTCCAGCGCCAGGGATCGCGCCAGGCGGTCGATCCGATGGCGGGCGTCGTTTTCGCCGACTCCTTCGCGGCGACCTACTCGGCCGCTGAGAGTCGGATGCGCCACAGGCGGAGGGTTGGGATATCTCTCTCCACGGGGCCGAGGCGGAGGCGGGTTGCCCCGCGACTCCACGGCCCGAGGGTGGCCTTCTGCGTCTTGCTCGATGGAGATCCGGGTTTGGCTTCGGCTGGCAGTCGGCTCTTTCTCGCGCCGCGCGCGGTCTCTACCCGTAGTCGGCGTCCGGGACGTCGCGCCGTGATATCGGCGCGGGGGAGGGCTTTCCACGCGGGCGTCAGCTTCGTGCCGCTGCGCGGCTGCATCGATCGGCTGCTTGGGGGAGGTCTTCGGCCCCCAGTCTGTCTAGCTCGTCTACGGCCGCCTGGGCGGCGCGCAGGTTCTCGAGTGGAGTGGCGTAGACTGGGCGGTCGACTCCTAATGTGTCGGCAACGACAGCGCCGCGCTGTCTGACAACGCTGACCCGGCTGGGCCCGCCTGGGGGCGGCGTGCCAAAGGCGGCGTGGTCGGTCTCACGTCGGTGGGCCTCAGCGAGGCGTCTCATGGAAACCAACTTCCGGCCCTCCGCAAGGAGGGTGAGGCGGCGAGCCTCCAGTGCTTCAGCGTCGGCGTCGGCCGGGAGGGGGATGGACAAGTCATGGACCGCCGCGTGCGGGGCGTCGTGGGCGCTCTCGTCAGCAGCGCCGTCGTGGCCGATGACCATAACCTCAGTGGTGACAGCGTCGCAGCCATCGGCTCGGGGAAGTGGGTCGTTGTAGATCGTGACGTTGGTGGGGAAGGTGTCGAATGAGGCCGTGTCGGAGTCGACAGACATCGGATCGGTGGAGCCAACCGACTCCAGGTCCACAACAGGCTCGCCGGAGACATGGAGCCGGCCGAGGAGGTTGACAAGGTGGTCGGTGCCCGCGTCGGAGGCGAGCTCGTCGGAGATGAGGGTCTTGTCGAGGAGATCAGCGAGGCTGCTCGCCGCGCAGGCGTTGGTGACGCCTTGTAGCGCGTCCTGGCAAGTGCCATCGGGCGTGCCGGGCTGGCTACGCTCGCGGGGCAGGAAGAGGGTTCCTTTCCAGAACAGGTCTCCGGACGACGGTGCACCTGGCCCCACGGTGGGCGCCAAATGTCGGGTGGTAGGTGCGACATATGCCAACGGGTGGCTTATCATTGTGGGAGCCAGTAAAACATCGCCGGTGCCTGGAAACGGGATGAGGCGAAGACATGCACGCCGGCGAATCTTACCCAGCTTCAGAGCTCTCCGTGGAGATAACACCCCTACTGCTGCTCTGCGGGGTCTCCGCATGATCACTAGATGAACAAGTAGCTACACGATGCTCCTTGACCTGTTTGGCGAGAGGAGGAAGAAGGGCTATGCTTGCTCTCTTCTCCTCCCTACGTGGTGTCTAAAACTAGCAGGGATCCATCCTATGCATGGGTGTCCCGGGGGGTTTATATAGGCCTACCCCCCGGGGGTACAATGGTAATCCGGCTGGGCGTGGGGCCCAGCCGTCTGTGTCTTCGCTCTCCGGCTTCTGCCCCGGCTGCTGGGGCCCGCCGGCTGGTGGGTCCCACCGGCTACCGGCTCCTTGGTCGACAGGCAGGCCCCACTATCCAGGGCCTTGTCGGTGGCTGGTTACTGTTGCTCAATCTTGGTGACGAGGGCTTCGTCGAGGTAAGTGTGGCTACAGTGCTGCCGTCCGGCGGGTGACCACTGTAGCCTCACCGCGTCTTGTCTCCTTAATGGGGCGTCTCCTTCGAGGGGGTGGCAAGCCGGCTGGAGAGAGCCGGCTCCGTCTTGGGCCGACTGGGGGAGGCCAGGCCGCCTTCGGGTGTCTCTCTGCCCGAAGGGGCCCACCGCCCGTCGGCCGTACTAGTAGCCCGTCGTGGATGACATCAGGGTCAACGTGGCAACAGTGCGGCGCCGGACGGGTCATGGCCACCCGTAGAGCGCACTGTGCCAGGCGCGCTCCGGGATTCGGGGGTGGCAGGCTTCACTGTAGCCACGCCCCGTCACATCGCCATTATGTGGATGCAGACTTCGAGGGTACGGTCTTGACCGCTTTATGGGAGCCGGCTCCTTGGAGTCGGCCTTCTCGCAGCCGGCTCCTCGGAGCCGGCCCTCCCGCGGCTTTCTTCATGAGGGCTAAAGTCGGGCCGCCTTCCAATAGCCGGCCTGGGAGACAGCCGGCCAGGGGAAGGCGGCCCCATGTCTTGGATTCTTGAGAGCCGGATCGGCTCGTAATTTTTTCAAAAAGGCCAGGGGGAGCCGGCTAGGCTACCCGTGGTCACTTACTTCGACATCCGGTGAACCCCGACCGTCGGTTGTGGTCGTCGCCGGCTAATATCCGACCGGCTGACGTGGCCTAATTAGTTTAGGCACTAACAACCCCACCGGTCACTGACAGTGGGCCCCGCCCGTCTAACTAAGTTAGATTAGTATTAACTAAGCTTGGTTAGTTTTGTTAGACACTGACATGCGAGACCCACCAGTCAGGTTTGACCTGGACCGCGTCAGTTGACCACTGACGTGACACTGATGCCAGGCTGACGCAGTAAATCCTTTTCTGGATTTCTTCTAATTCAAAATAACCAGGAATTTTCAGAAATTACCCTAAACTTCTAAAATTCATAATAAATAATCAGTAACTCAGATTCAAAAGATTTATATATGTAAAATGATCAGAAAAATCCAAAGAATCTGAACTTGGCATTTTCATGCATGTTTGAACAAGTTAACCTCACTGAATAGGACAATTCATGATTGTGGAATAAATGGTAATTAATTTTGGAGTTGGAATTTGCTATAGGTTTGATTTCCACTTCAATGAGTATGACTAACTGTTGCACTAGGTCAATTCAGTACTTTAATATGACATATCGTTCATATGAATGTGCATTGCATTGATTGTGGTTCCTTTTGTGTTTGCCGGTGGTTGTTTCCTCTTAGTAGACGATGTTTCCGACGACGTGATCGATGACACCGATGAAGAGCTATACTATCTTTAGAAGTGCTAAGCAAGAAAAAACCCCTTGTTCATTCTGATACAATCCCACTCTGTCGCTTCTGCTCTCTTTTAATGCACTAGGACAACACCGTTTCAACTGTTACATGCTGTGGTAGCGGAACCCCTTTCCTCTGCATGACCTGTCATTGCCACAGTAAATAGATGAAACCCACTAGCATGAGTAGGATTTATTTGAGCCCTGATGTGCCTACTCATTCATGCTTGTTTGTCATGCCTGCTACAGCCTAGAGTTGAGTCTGGTCTGATTCATCGGGGATGAATTAGAGGTGTGTGAACATGTCCTACTGTTGTGAGCTAAGTGTGTGAACACGATTTGGTAAAGGTATTGGTGAGAGGTCATGTAGGAGTACATGGTGGGTTGTCTCATTGAAGCCGTTCTCAGGAACTGAGTTCTGTGTTTGTGATCCATGAACAATTACAACCACACATTGGGTTCCGGTAACTCGACCCTCTTGACTTATTCATCAACATGATCTCTGTCCAGGAGTTGCAACTAGTTTCTGGTGTTTGTAGGTAGTGTTAGTAGTCTGCCAAGTGGCACCCGGTATAGGTGGGCTTGGGATAGACTAGGCACCGTGGCTGGGTATGCCAAGTGCCGCCCGTTTGGTTGGCATGGAACCCTGTACACATCCTTTGGGGTCGTGAGCGACACCCCAGCCGGATCTCCTTGCGGATGGAACCCAAATAGGCGATAAACCTGGATGAGAGACTTGTGTGGTTAGTCAGGTCGTGGCCGACTCCCTCGCCAGGCATCCACTTGAAGGTTGCAGAGATACACGACGTGTACATGGTGGTAAGTGGCGAGAGCGTGTGTGAAAAAGTACACCCCTGTAGGGTTAACATCATCTATTCGAATAGCCGTGTCCGCGGTAAAGGACTTCTAGGTTGCCTGTACAGTTCATAGACGGGTGAAAGTGGATACTCTAAAATGCGCAAGATAAGCGTGAGTGCTATGGATGGCGTTCTCGTAGGGAGACGGGAGCAGATCCATAGTGGTGTATTGATTTGGTGAATATGTGGACTCATGTGCCACCTCAAAAGAGTTACTTGCATTCGTATTACATGATAGCCACCGGGTCAAAGCTGGCTTGCTGCAGTCAAACTCCACCACCCCTTTGTTGATACTGATGCATATGTAGCTAGTTCTGATGTAAGTCTTGCTGGGTACATTTGTACTCACCTTTGCTTAATTTATGTTTTTGCAGAGAGACTTCAGTCTCGCTAGTAGTTCCGCGTGGACTTCGACGTTTAGCTTCTTACCTCAGCTACGATCTTTTACCCTTGGGAGGGTCTTGTGGATAGTCAGGCTTCTCAGCCCTTTTCATTTGTAGTTGTCTGTACTCAGACATGTTCATGCTTACGCTTGATGCTTGTATGCTTTGTATGTTGGGTCATGAGACCCATGTTTGTAATACTTGGCTCTTCGGAGCCTTATGAATAAATACTTTGAGTTGTAGTGTTTTTTTTGTGATGCCATGTTGTATTTACACATATCGGGCATATCGTGTGTATGATTGAAATGCTTGGTATGTGTGGGATCCGACAACCTAGTTATTTATCCTTGGTAGCCTCTCTTATGGGGAAATGTAGTCTAGTGCTTCCACTGAGCCATGTTAGTCTGCTATAGCCTGGTTTGCCGGAGTCCTGCTAGCCCAGTTACTACTGCTCCAGAACACTTAGACTGGCCGGCATGTGATCTACTTCGTTCCCATGTCTGTCCCTTCGGGGAAATGTCACGCGGTGATTTCCGGAGTCCTGCTAGCCTGCTACAGCCCAGGTTCCCAGAGTCCTGTTAGCCAAGTTGCTACAGCCCGGATTCACACGTTGATGACCGACACGTTCGAGACTGGGTCATGTATGCCTGTCCCCGTAAGTTAGAGCCACTCTGGGTTCACGACAAGTCATGTCTGCCCGGGTTCTCTGTCATATGGATACTGGCGACACTATCATATACGTGATCCAAAAGGCGCAAACGGTCCCCGGCCAGGTAAGGTGGCACCCATGGGAATATCGTGCGTGAGGCCACAAAGTGATATGATGTGTTACATGCTAGATCGGTGTGACTTAGAATCGGGGTCCTGACAGGGCATGTGGGAATACAACAAGGTGGTGCTTGATTACCTCCCTGGGAACACCGGGGATATCACATGGTTTCCAGGTAAACACATCGTTATTCTCCCGCAGGAAGGCAACGAGCGCGCTTTCCTATTTGTCATCGAGGGCGGCGCTAATAGTGAAAGTACTATGAACGCCAGCCAGCCCTATCGGGACCTTCTTCACTTGGGGTGTAGCAGCCTTGGATCGCTTGCTGTTGGAACACTCCGACACGTCCTCAACGGGTGTCGTGCACTCGGAGGGGGACGCTTCCCGGACTCCTTATCGGACGTCCTACGAGCCCTCTTCTTTCCTTTGCTTTCCTTGGCGGGTGTTGCCGCTGTCGTTGCCTCTGCCGTGACTGCATCCCGATACATCTTGTCCACACAAATAATTACATCCTGGTCATCCGATGGGATAGTGATGACTCCCAGTGGCCCAAACATCTTCAAGGTGTTGTAAGCATAGTAAGATGCTGCCATGAACTTGGCCAAGGCCTATCGTCCAAGAATCAAATTGTACGGCACAAGGAGATCAACCACATCAAACACAATCTTCTCAGTCTGATAGTTCAGTTCTCCCCCAAACATCAGCGGCCACGTAATCTTCCCTTTAGGATGGCTCCTGCCGAGATTAACTCCTTGAAATGTGTCGGTAACCTCTAGCTCTTCTTCTCCTATCTGAAGCATGCCGATGACTGCCGGGGAAATTAGATTCAACCCGGCCCCGCCATCCACTAGCATCTTTGTGACCTTGAGGTTGTGAATTGTTGGGGAGACCAACAATGGAAAACATCCGACCACAGTGGTGCGGCCAGGGTGATCCTCTTCGTCAAAGATGATGGCCATGCGAGACCATTTGAGCGGCTTCCGGGCCTCTGGCGCTGGCTCCACGACATTGATCTCTCGTGTCCATTGCTTGAGCTGGCGGTGAGAGGCATGCAAGGATGCACCCTCATCATTGCATAGGGCATCAGTGGCCTTCTGAAACTCCTGCTCACTTGTTTTCTCTTAATCCCCTCCATCACTCACATCATCACAGATTCCTTCTCTTGACCATTGGCGTGCCTTCCTTGGTTTCGTAAGGGTTTGCGAGGGCGATTTGCTTCACCACCTCGACCCTTACCGCCAGCGGAATTCTGACCCTTTTCCTTGTCACGCTTATCATATTCTACCCACTCTCTCTTGACAAGCTTCTTAACCTGGTAACTCTCTGAAGGTCATGGCGTTTGGTCCGATGGATCTTGCAGTACGGCCCATCGCCCTTCCCAGCTTTCTCGACGGCAGCGGCTTCCCGACAGGCAGCGCAAGCGGTAGCTTCCTTGCCGGGGCCCTCATCCTTGGCCTGCTTGCCGATACTAGGTGTGCCCGAACCTTCCATAGTCATCATTGCCTTATCTCTTGGCTTCTTACTGCGCTTCTTGCCCTTTCTCTGACTGGTTGATTCATCCTCATCCTCTGAATCAACATTGGTGTAATCTTCCTCTCTGGGCCACTTCCTTCCACCATCCGAGCACACTTATACACTAGTGTGTATAGCTCCTTCATAGTCTTGGGCAACCACACGGTCATCTTGGAATGAATGTGACGGTTGCGCACATTGGACTGGAAAGCTGCTATAATGGCTGTCGGATGGATATTTGGAATATTTATATTAACTTTACTTAATCTCTACAAATACTTACGGAGAGTTTCTCCTTCCTTTTACTGGAGAAGTTGCAGGTCACTGCGCACCGATGAACTCGTGGCACAGGTCTGCCCATGATGAAATGGAGTTATCCGGCAGGTGCATCAGCCAAGACCTCACCTTGGACTTGAGGGCCAAATGGAAGTAGTTGGCGAACATGTAACGCCCTCGATGCGGCTATATCTCCGACGTGTTGAAGCACGACTTAGAGGCATAACCGCATTGAAAGCAATGTCGCAAGTGAGGTAATCTTCACACAACCCATGTAATACATAAGGCGGAAAGATACATAGATGGCTTACAATCGCCACTTCACACAATTACATGAATACATCATTACATCATCCAGATACAATCAAGGTCCGACTACGGAACCAAAAATAAAATAAGACTACCCCAAAAGCTACACAGATCCCCGATCGTCCCGACTGGGCTCCACTACTGATCAACTGAAAACGAAACAACACAATGGACAAGATCTTCATCGAACTCCTGCTTGAGCTTGGTTGCGTCATCTGCACGGTTCAACGGCACCTGCAAGCTGGTTTTGGAAGTATCTGTGAGTCATGGGGACTCAGCAATCTCACACCCTCGCGATCAAGACTATTTAAACTTATAGGAAGGGTAAAAGGTATGAGGTGGAGCTGCAGCAAGCGACTAGCATATATGGTGGCTAAACATACGCAAATGAGAGCGAGAAGAGAAGGCAAAAGCATGGCCGAACAACTATGATCAAGAAGTGATCCTAGAACAACCTACGTCAAACATAACTCCAACACCGTGTTCACTTCCCGGACTCCGCCGGAAAGAGACCATCACGGTTACACACACAGTTGATGTATTTTAAATTAAGGTCAACTTCTGGTTTTCTACAACTGGACATTAACAAATTCCCATCTGACCATAACCGCGGGCACGGCTTCCGAAAGTTCAAATCCCTGCAGGGGTGTCCCAACTTAGCCCATCACAATCTCTCACGGTCAATGAAGTATATTCCTTCTCCCAAGACATTCCGATCAGACTCGGCATCCAGGTTACAAGACATCCTCGACAATGGTAAAACAAGTCCAACAACACCGCCCGAATGTGCTGACAAATCACAATAGGAGTTGCGCACATCCCGTTCTCAGGGCACACTCAGATGAGACATCCTACGAGTAAAACCAACCCTCAAGTTGCCCCAAGGTGGCCCCGCAGTCTACTCAGTCGGACCAACCCTCAGAGGAGCACTGGCCCAGGGGGTTTAAACAAAGATGACCCTTGAGTCCGCGGAACCCAAAGGAAAAAGAGGCTAGGTGCCGAATGGTAAAACCAATGTTGGGCATTGCTGGAGGAGTTTTATTCCAGGCGAACTGTCAAGGGGTTCCCATTATAACCCAACCGCGTAAGGAACGCAAAATCCGGGAACATAACCCCGATATGACGGAAACTAGGGCGGCAAGAGTGGAACAAAACACCAGGCATAAGGCCGAGCCTTCCACCCTTTACCAAGTATATAGATGCATTAAAGTAAATAAGAGATAATAATGATATCCCAACAATATCCATGTTCCAACATGGAACAAACTTCATCTTCACCTGCAACTAGCAACGCTATAAGAGGGGCTGAGCAAACCGGTAACATAGCCAAACAATAGTTTGCTAGGAAAGGTGGGTTAGAGGCTTGGTTTAACAATATGCGAGGCATGATAAGCAAGTGGTAGGTATCGCGGCATAGGCATAGCAAAAGAGCAAGCAACTAGCAAGCAAAGATAGAAGTGATTTCAAGGTTATGGTCATCTTGCCTTAA
Organism: Triticum urartu; assembly: GCF_003073215.2. Classification (NCBI taxonomy): domain Eukaryota; kingdom Viridiplantae; phylum Streptophyta; class Magnoliopsida; order Poales; family Poaceae; genus Triticum; species Triticum urartu. The sequence goes on along the minus strand of NC_053023.1, from coordinate 366,926,608 downwards.
ATCCCACAAGGAAGAAGAACGAGTCCATGAAGAAGACACACGGACGTAGACGAACGGTTCCTCACAAGCGAGACGTTGTCGGAACCAACCCGAAGAAGCAACACCTGAAAGAAGCACACAACATAGTAAACAACCAACACACGAACATGGTATGATATGCGGGATGCAGTATGTGATGCATATGTATGATTTGGAAAGGAATGATTGAACCTGGCCTCAACTTGGAAATCCAAGAGTGCCACTGGAAAGGTGAGGTGATTTCGGTTGAAACCGATATAAAGATCACCAGAATCGGATGCACGGTTTGGAAATGGCAAGCAAAACAAATATGGCACCGGTCTGCGATAATCAGCAAGTAGCCATCTAAATGCAACAAGTTAAATATGCTACAACACTCAAACATGGAAACAAAATACATGGCAGGGATCCACTCAAGATGCTTGACAAAAGATGAACACTGAGCTTTTCATCCATTAAGAGGTTCAAACAAGCATGGCAAAAGTGCAAATGATAACAGGTTTCAGACTTAGTGAAATTAACACAAGTCTAGAATTTATCATCAGGAAGCACACTTTAGAGCATGAAAACTACATGCTACAGGAACATATCATGGCAAAGCAAGGCATGGCATGAAGCTACTCAAAGCACTTAACAAAAGTCCCTTAGTGACCTTGCGCCAAAAGGGACCAAAAAATACAATTGAAAGCATGTGAACATGGGAAAAACATAAACAGATTCAGACTGTGAAAAACTGGAGCATGCAAATCAGTTAATGAGTAGGCATGTTTACGAGCTTGATGCACCCACTACAGAGCATGGCTTGAAAAACTAAGCATACACCCATCAAGAATACATGGCATAGAAGCTATACATGGCAAGAACAACAACATAGAACGCACGGATCAATAGCAACATCCTCGGCAAAATCGCTAACAAGTCAACAATCTGCCAGGATTCACGATATAGCAAAAGTAGAGCTCGATTGACTCAAGCTAGGCTGCTCCATAAATGCAAACAAAGACATGGATGGATAGAGCACCACAATGTTAACAAATAATCCTGACTGATCATCCTCAAAAGAGGCACGGATCACTAGGAAACAACATGAACATATGGCATAACGACAAAATCAGGACAAGGACTTAGTGAAATTCTAAGTTCCTAAAATCAGCATTACCGATTACACTACTTTGCAGGCTTGTACTAGTCACCACACATATCACAAAAATACATGGTAAGCACCTTTGTAAAGATGGCATGGCATATAACAAAACTGATGTAGAGCTCAAGAGCATATCATGCACACATTAATCATGGCAAAAATGACAAATATCTATTTGCTGAAACAGATCTGACAATTACATCACATAGCCCTCTTCCAACAGCACTTCCGGCATCAAGATGAGCTCAAATGAAAATGATTCAATGAGATGAAATGATGTACTCGTTGAGGCAAACAATTTGATATGCTACACGCACGAATCGGAGCAACGGGTGATGAGTTATGACATGAAGAAAATGCCCAAAATTATTGCAAACTGGGGACTTAGACGAAAAATACCACCTCCGGATGTAGGGTTTGGGCAGCGCATGAACCGAGGCGGCGGCGGATCTCGCCAGATCCTCGCCGGAGAAGGCAGGGGCGGCGGTGGGAGCTCCGGCAGAGGAGGAGCTCGCCGGATCCGGCGTCGAGGTCACCTGATCTGGGCGGCGCTGGCCCAGACCGGACGGAGGCGAGGCAGGGCGGCTCCGGATGGCACAGGCGGCGGCACGGCGAGGGCATGGCCGCGGTGCTCCGGCGAAACGGTGGGAGCGGCTCCGGCGGAGCTCATCGCCGGCGGGAGGTCGGTGAAGGCGGTGGCCCAGACCGGATGGAGGCAAGGCAGGGCGGCTCCGGATGGCACAGGCAGCGGTACGGCGAGGGCATGGCCGTGGTGCTCCGGCGAAACGGCGGGAGCGGCTCCGGAGGAGCTCGTCGCCGGCGGGAGGTCGGTGAAGGCGGCGGCGGTGAAGCGCGCTGTGGCGGCGGGGTCGGACGGCACGCGGGCCGCGGCTCGGGCCAGGCGCGTGCGCGGATGGGCTGGCCATTGGCCTCGCGGGCCGCGGCGGCGGAGGAACGGCGGCGTGACATGTGGCGGGCGATGGTTGGCTGGGGGGAGCGGGGCGGACGTGTCAGGCCAGCCGATTTTCGTCTGGTGGCGCGGAGAAGAGAGATCTAGGGTTTCGGGGAAAAGGACTCGAAAATGAAATGGAGGGATCTATTTATAGATGTAGAGGGAGCTAGGAAGCTACAAATGAGGTGCGGTTTTCGGCCACGCGATCGTGATCGGACGACCGAGGTCATGGAGGAGGTTTAGGTGGGTTTTGGCCACTTTGGAAGGGTGTTGGGCTGCAACACACACGAGGCCTTTTCGGTCCCTCGGTTAACTGTTGGATTCTCAAACGAAGTCCAAATGGCACGAAACTGGATAGGCGGTCTACCGGTAGTAAACCAAGGCCGCATGGCAAGTCTCGGTCCAATCCGAGAAAGTTTAACACCCGCACATGAAAAGAGGTAAAAGGTTTCACCGGGTGACATAGGAGCGTCGGATTGCAAAACGGACAACGGGGAAAATGCTCAGATGCATGAGGTGAACATGTATGCAAATGCAATGCACATGATGACATGATATGGGATGCATGAGACGCAAGAAATGACAAGGCAACAACAGCGAATAACTCGAAGACACCAGGCACGTCGGTCTCGGGGCGTTACAGGTGGCCAAATGGAAGTAGTTGGCGAACACCTTCTCAACTTTTCCCCCGGCAGCCTGAACAGCGATGGTGTAGATGCTCAGGAAATCTGCTAGGTTCAGCCTCCCGCCATACTTCTAAGGTATCTCCGGCTTGAACATACGAACGGACGGCCAACAGACTTGCCGTAGTTCTCGTGTAAAGGCAGGGCATGCGACCTCGAAAGGAAGCCACCTGCCAACACTCAGCGCGGGCTCATCGACGTTGAGGTCGTCGCACCCGTCGGTCGGGCGGAGGTCATCGTGGCGCCAATCTATGACGAAGTGCATGTCTGTCGCCTATCCTCCGGGGCTCGACGTTGGCCTGGACGTCCTCGAGGGTCATAAGAGGCCATCGAGATGTCGTCAGAATCTTGATTCTGCTGCACCCGCGCCGGCTGCCGTGGTGGGGACTGCACCGTGGGGATGGCCCTCTCTGTACGGCCAGCAGTACGGGCGGTTGTTGTTGCTTGGGGGAGGTTGCGATGAGCCAGCTCATCGTGAGCCCCCAGCTTCGGTAAACCGAGCAGGCTTTGGATGGTGGCACGCCATTCATCCATCGGCTCGCCTACTAGCGGAAACCTCAGTAGCAGCTGGGCTCGCGCCATAGCCTCCATGGCTGTGCTTGGCATAGATGCTGATAAAGTCGACCGCACCGTCGCCTGGCTCCTGACGATGCAAGCGCCGATGGCAGCGGTGCCGTGCCCGTGCTATTGTCTGACGACCACCTAGGCAGCGGGGTTGCGCCACAGTGGTGCTCGAGGGTCAGCAGCTTCGTCGAGGGAAACGGTCTGGTTGGCCCGTTCGGGAGGAGCCGCATGCGCCGCGGTCGCTCCCGTGGTGGGGGCAGCAAGAGGGCGATGGCTTACCTCGGACCGAGTGCCATTGCTGCGGCTGTGCCCATCGATGTGAGGAGGGGGTGCAGACGGAGTGACCCCCTCGCCTGCACCTTGCGAAGCATGACAGTCGAGGCACTACTGATATGTCCTAACCCCCTCGATGCGGCTATATCTCCCACGTGTCGAAGCACGACTTAGAGGCATAACCGCATTGAAAGCAATGTCGCAAGTGAGGCAATCTTCACACAACCCATGTAATACATAAGGGAAAGAGATACATAGTTGGCTTACAATCGCCACTTCACACAATTACATGAATAAAGCATTACAACATCCAAATACAATCAAGGTCTGACTACAGAACCAAAATAAAGAAGAAGCCCAAAAGCGAGAAGGTCCCCGATCGACCCCAACTGGGCTCCACTACTCATCAACTAGAACGAAACAACACAAAGGACAAGATCTTCAATGAGATCCTCCTTGAGCTTGGTTGAGTCATCTGCACGGACTCATCTGCACCTGCAAGCTGGTTTTTGGAAGTGTCTGTGAGTCACGGGGACTCAGCAATCTCGCACCCTTGCGATCAAGACTATTTAAGCTTATGGGTAAGGTAAAGGTATGAGGTGGAGCTGCACCACGCGACTAGCATATATGGTGGCTAATATACGCAAATGAGAGCGAAAAGAGAAGGCAAAGCACGATCGAGAAACTATGATCAAGAAGTGATCCTAGAACAACCTACGTCAAGCATAACTCCAACACCGTGTTCACTTCCCGGACTCCGCCGGAAAGAGACCATCACGGTTACACACGCGGTTGATGCATTTTAATTAAGGTCAACTTCAGGTTTTCTACAACCGGACGTTAACAAATTCCCATCTGCCCATAACCGCGGGCACGGCTTTCGAAAGTTCAATCCCATGGAGGGGAGTCTCAACTTAGCCCATGACAAGCTCTCATGGTCAACGAAGGATATACCTTCTCCCGAGACATTCCGATGAGACTTGGTATCCCGGTTCTACAAGACAACTTCGACAAGTTAAAACAAATCCAGCAAGACCGCCCATATGTGCCAACAAATCCCGATAGGAGCTGCACATATCTCGTTCTCAGGGCACACTCAGATGAGCAATCCGTACAACTAAAACCAAACCTCGAGTTTCCCCAAGGTGGCGCTGCAAGGGGATCTAGTTTGGACCAACACTCAGAGGAGCACTGGCCCAGGAGGGAACCCACGGGAAAAAGAGGCTAGGTGGCGAAAGGTAAAACCAAAGTTGGGCATTGTTGGAAGAGTTTTATTCAAGGCGAAATGTCAAGGGGTTCCCATTATTACCCAACCGCGTAAGGAACGCAAAATCCGGGAACATAACACCGATATGATGGAAACTAGGGCGGCAAGAGTGGAACAAAACACTAGGCAAAAGGCCAAGCCTTCCACCCTTTACCAAGTATATAGATGCATTAATTAAATAAGAGATATTGTGATATCCCAACAAGTAAACATGTTCCAACAAGGAACAACATCTCCATGTTCCAACAAGGAACAAACTTCAATCTTCACCTGCAACTAACAACGCTATAAGAGGGGCTGAGCAAAGCGGTAACATAGCCAAACAACGGTTTGCTAGGACAAGGTGCGTTAGAGGCTTGGTTCAACGACATGGGTGGCATGATAAGAAAGTGGTAGGTATCGTAGCATAGGCATAGCAAAGAGCGAGCAACTAGCAAGCAAAGATAGAAGTGATTTCAAGGGTATGGTCATCTTGCCTGAGATCCCGCAACGAAGAAGAACGAGTCCATGAAGAAGACAAACAGACGTAGTCGAACGGTTCCTCACAAACGCGGCGTTATCGGAACCAACCCGAAGAAGCAACACCGGAAAAGATCAAACAACCTAGTAAACAACCACCACATAGACATGGCATTACGCGCAAACAAGAATGATGCATGTCCGGTTTAAAGAGGGATGGCATGGCAAAGTGCACAAACAATCCTACAAATTAAGTGGAGCTCAATATGCAACGAGTTGCATATTGGCGAAACACCACGACAAGTTATTTAGTTCGATCTCGTTTATGTTCCCAACAATATTAAATGTTGTTAAACATGGCAAGAGGGTGAAGCAAAGTAAAACTACCTATCTAGTCAAGGTTAAATGAGGCAGGAAGCAACGAACAACAAATCCGGAAACTCCTCATGTGCATAAATTAGATTTGGTACTGTTCTGCCCTAAACACAATTTTAGAGTTATTAAACATGCAAAATAAAACCACCATGTTAAACTAGGCATTTTTCCACCCCATTTACATATAAAGATTATTAAATTCCGAGTTGCGGTTATTTAGTTATGAATTAAAGCATTTTAGCATGGCATAGGAGCAAATTAAAGCAAACATCATTTTAAGCATTTTAAACATGGATGGAAATGACATATTATGAAACTACACAAAATTCTAAGCAACTTTCATATATAAATCATTTTAATCCGGTGCATAGATGATGAGATATTATATGCATGAAACAGGAGGGTTTTTCTGTAAAAACTGCTGACTCTGGAAAATAGAAAAAAACGTTCTATGAAAAAAAATAGGATACGGGCCGGATCTGGTTGGCGGCCGAGCAGAGAGGAGGGGCTGGCGCTCACCTAGCTGGACCTGGCCAGGGTGGTGGGAAGGTGTGGGTTGGGCCGCGGTCAACGGTTGAAGGGGAGGCAGCCCAGGTGCGTGCGGTCGACGCAGGCGCGGTCAGCGAAGAACCACGGCGGAGGCGGCCGAACTCCGGCGAGCACGGCGCGTGGGGAAACGACGACGGGCGCGGTTGGCGAGGTCGGGAACGAGCAGATCCTAGCGAGGGAACCTCGGGGCGCCGGATCTAGCACGGGGATGAACGATCTGGTGGCCCCTTCTCCATCTTCGGCGGCGAAGGCGAGCTCGAGGCCGGCGTCCCTGGCGGTGGAGGCTTGCTGCGAGGAAGAGAGAGATCCGGTGAGGGGAGGAAGGAGAACGGGAAGGGAATGAGAGGGAGGCGAGGGCGGCACTGGCCTGCTGCCGAGGTGACCGACGCGAGCAGGCTCCGGCGAGCTTGTCGGCGGCGAGGAGATGGCGCAGCGGGGTAGAGTCCCTCGATCCAGGTCGGGATCGAGGAGGAAGCGGGAGGTTGGGCTCGCGCGGGCGTGCGTGGGCTGCGACGGCGGCGATAGATGGGCTCGGCGGGCCCCTCTAGGGCCTGGCAGGGCCACGGGAGGTGGGAGGAGGCCAGGGGCGACGTTGGCATCGTCCCGTTGACGTGGCATCGTCACTACGAGCGCGCCATGTGGCGCTGGTGAGGTGGCGATGCGGGAAGAGACCAAGGGCGGCGGCGACAAGTGGAGGCCAGGGAGGGGTTCGGCGCTGAAATTGAGGGGAGGGGGGCTAGAGGTAGGTGGAGGGCTAGGGATGCCAAAAATGGCATGGAGGGGGTCTATATAAGACAAGGGGGCTAGGGTTAGGGGGTTTGAGGCCGTTTTGGAGCCGTTCGATCTCGATCAGACGACCCGGAGCGGAGGGGGGTTAGATAGGTGGGCTAGTGGGCTGTGCTAGATAGAGATGGGCTGAGAAGAGAGGAGAGAGAGGCCCGGCAACCGTTTTCGGAGACCGAAAACGTCCGACGTTAGACCGACTATAATGTCGCTATAGTTAAACGGTTGGGCTATCAAACGAACTACGAATGCGATGAAACTTGACAGGCGGTCTATCTACACTATAATAAGACCACACGTCAACTCTCATCCCATTCCGAGAACATTTTCTGGCCACTTATAAAATAATAAACCGGACATGCCGCGGGCGCGTGCAAGTGTGGCTGGGCTCAGAACGGACAACAGAAGAGGACGAGGAGACCGGGACGGATGCAAGTTTTGAAAACATGATGATGCAAAGCGGATGATGACATGATAAGATGAAACACGCAAGCAGATGACATGACAACGACGGCGAATAACTGGAAGACACCTGGCACGTCGGTCTCGGGGCGTCACATCAATCAAATGTAACACAAAGCAAGACGCGACAATACGTTGCGCTAGAGGTGACCTAACATAGGGATAGGCAATACTGGCAAAGGGGGGAAACATCCGAAAAGTATTCCCAATGTTTCGCGTTTTCGGACAGATGAACCGGAGGCGGTATGTTGCGTGTTCGCTATGCAAGGGATGTGTGGCGGGCGAACGAACTGCTTAACCGGATTCATCTCGAAATTCTGAGCAACTTTATGTACAAAGTATTTTCATCCGAATTACGGATTATTTTTCTAATTTATTAATTATTAATTAATTTTGAAAATTGTATTATTGCATCAGCATGACATCAGCATGATGTCATCAGTCAACTGAGGTGTTGACTGGTCAAGCTGACGTGTGGGTCCCGCATGTCATTGACTGTTTAATCTAATTAGGGTTTAACTAATATAATTACTATTTAATTAATTAACACTAGTTAATTAGGTTAATTAAACATAATTAATTAATATTTATTTTTTATCTTATTTATTTATTTTTTCATAAATCGTTCTAGGGTGGGGCCCACTGTCATAGGCACAGAGGGGCCTAATGGGCGCTCCTTAGCGGGCGTGGGCGAGGGGATAACCGGGGCTTTGCCCCGGTGGTGCAGGCGCGGTCGCCAGGGGCCGTAGCGCGCGGCCAGGGGAAAGGGGACGACGCGTGGCCCAGCGCTCGCGACTGTGGCCGGTGCGGGGAGGCGTGGCGAGGCCGGCCGGAGCGGAGGGGGGCGCAGTAGCATGTGCGTGGGGAGCCAGAGGCCCGGTCAGAGGCTGCGATGCGTGCGGGGGCTTACGACGAGCAGCGCAGTGGTGGGCGGAGCTGGGCCGCGCGGGCGCGGTGGTCGGCGGTGATAGCAGGCATGGCTCGGGCCGGCGCATGCCGCAGGGGCGGGGCTGGATGAGCCGGAGCGGCCGCGAGCGCTGGCAATGGTACCAGCGGCTCTGCAGGCGTGCAGGCCAGGGGTGCGCGAGGGCGCCTACGGGTGGTGCCGGAAGGGCGGCGCGTTTCGTGAGCGGGGGGGACGAGGGCGTGGGTGGCTACGGTGCTAGGCAGCGAGCGCGCGGCGGTGGCCCGAGGCAGACGGGCGACGGGAGGAGCGGGCGAAGCGCGGCGGCTACCAGCGAGGCATGGCTCGGGAGCGGCGACGGCAGTAGCGGCAGCACGAGCAAAGCCAGCAGTGAGGCGTGCGTGGTGTGAGGCTGCGATGCGGGGCATGCAGGCTCGCATGTAGCGCACGGGGGAGCGAGTGCGGGTACGCCGGGACAGGGCCGGGGCAAGCGCGATGACCACGGGCGAGGCCGCGGTGGCTGGCTGAAGTGAGGACGGCGTGGGGAAGAGAGGGGGCTACGAGCGCAGCTAGAAGCATGGGCGGAAGGCGGCGAGCCGGGCAGGTCTTAGCACGCACTCGGACGGCGACGGGCGTGGCGGGGCACGAGCGGGGCGACAGTGTCCACGAGCACGGCGTGACCACGGCGGAGTAGCGAGCGGGCGAGGGAGGCAGAGAGGAGAAGGGGAGGAGGCTCAGAGAGCCTTGTAGTTGAGCGAGGCGGGCTCGGGGAGGAGTTGGGGTCGGGCGATGGGGCGACGGCGTCGAGGCGGCAACGGGCGGTGTCAGGCAGCAAGGCGTCATGGTCGGGCGTCGGGGATCGGCATGGGGCCGATCCAGATCCAGCGGGGGGGATGAGCGACCACTATTGTTCGGTGGTGGACCGGGGGGTTATACAAGGTGGGCCGGCCTGGTTGGCCCGATGGCTAGCTGGGCCGAGGCCCAGGGAGGGAGGGGGTTTCTCTTTCTTTTGTATTTATTTGTTTTGTCGGTTCTTTTCTTATTTTTCTTTTCTATTTTATTTCTAGTTTCTTTTATTTTTAGTTTTATAGAAAATGCCAGTAGTATCTAAATTTGTATTTATAAATAAACTACTGTCAGATTAATTCTTACCCATAACAAAATAGTTTTAATGTTTTATAACATTCAATAGACATTTATTTAATTGTTTTCACTACTGGTTAAATCAATTTAGTGCAATTAAATATTTTATAAATATGTGGATTCTCCACCATAATTAACTATGCAATATTTGTCACCTCTAGAACATTTTAGTTTTTATGTTCGAACACTTTTAATGTTTGCCTAAAATTCAAATTTGACTTTGAAACATTTTGATCTAACGCGAGGTTAGCAACAGTAACAGAGATGACGTGGCATCATTAGCATAGGTTTACTGTAGCATAATTATCCGAGCGTCACAATTCTCCTCTACTACAAGAAATCTCGTCCCATGATTTAAGAGGGGAGTATGGGGGAAGATTAGGTTATGAAATTCCAACGATTCTTTTTGGTCTTGGTTGCTCTTCTCGAAGAGATCGATCCATTACATTGATGTCTTCATTCCATAGCTTCAGGTTATCGTGATGAAGTCATCATCCCTTCTTCGGAAATTTCATCGTACTTACGAAAGGACAAGGGGTAACTTCGGAAGAACGGACCTTACACGGCTGACTATCTCGCAGATAACTCAAGGAATGTGGTAGAAAGTAACTCTCGAATAGATACTTAAGAAAATATCGACGGTAAAATAAGAAGGTACCATGAGAAGTGTCCAATGGGCAAGCAATCTTTCGATGGCCTAATCAGAAGGTGAAAGGGTTCAGAGCAACAAGAACAAGTATTGCATCTGATACCATAATAGATCACTAGGCACGTGGTCCGTGAACTACATATGAAGTCAAGTGCGAGGAATAACTTTGATAATAGGGTGTTGATAACTCACAAGTATAGGGGAGCGCAACAGTTTTCGAGGGTAGAGTATTCAACCCAAATTTATTGATTCGACACAAGGGGAGCAAAAGAATATTCTCAAGTATTAGCAGCTGAGTTGTCAATTCAACCACACCTGGAAACTTAATATCTGCAGCAAGGTATTTAGTAGCAAAGTAATATGATAATAGTGGTAATGGTGGCAAAAGGTAACGGTAGCAGAAGTAATATTTTTGGATTTTGAAGTGATTGTAATAGTAGCAACGGAAAAGTAAATAAGCGAAGAACAATATAGGAAAAGCTCGTAGGCATTGGATCGGTGATGGAGAATTATGCCGGATGCGATCGATCATCTAACAGTCATAACCTAGGGTGACACAGAACTAGCTCCAGTTCATCAATGTAATGTATTCATGTATTCCGAATATAGTCATACGTGCTTATGGAAAAGAACTTGCATGACATCTTTTGTCCTACCCTCCCATGGCAGTGGGGTCCTAATGGAAACTAAGGGATATTAAGGCCTCCTTTTAATAGAGTACCGGACCAAAGCATTAACACATAGTGAATACATGAACTACTCAAACAACGATAATCACCAGTAAGTATCCCGATTATTGTCACTTCGGGGTTAAGGAATCATAAGATATAATAGGTGACTATAGACTTTCAAGATAGGATCAAGAACTCTCATATATTGATGAAAACATAATAGGTTCAGATCTGAAATCATGGCACTCGGGCCCTAGTGACAAGCATTAAGCATAGCAAAGTCATAGCAACATCAATCTCAGACCATAGTGGATACTAGGGATTAGACCCTAACAAAACTATCTCGATTACATGATAAATCTCATCCAACCCATCACCGTCCAGCAAGCCTATGATGGAATTTCTCACACACGGCGGTGAGCATCATGAAATTGGTGATGGAGGAAGGTTGATGATGACGATGGCGATGGATTCCCCTCTCCGGAGCCCCGAACGGACTCTAGATCAGCCCTCCCGAGAGAGTTTAGGCTTGGCGGCAGCTCCGTTTCATAAAACGCGATGAATCCTTCTCTCTGATTTTTTTCTCCCCGAAAGTGAATATATGGAGTCAAGGTTGAGGTCAGTGGATCTACCTATGAAGACATGCTTCACCTTTACCATTTATGCATCTACCTATAGAGACATGCTTCATCTTTACCATTTATGCATCTACCTATGAAGAGAGCAAAATAATGTATAGCAGGAAAATGAATGCTCCCTATGGTGGCTTGTGTTACATCTCTAGATTCCCCCACTGTAATACTAGCAAGAAAATCTCTAAATTCAGATTTGTGAGGTTCACTAACATCACCCCACTGTGGGAGTTTACAAGCAATGTTAAAATCTTCTAAGTCCATGGTATTAGATTTATCATAAAGATCAAACAGGACAGTTTCAGAATTGCGTGATGATGAAAATTTAAACCTTCTCACAAATGAATCAGTTAAATAGAGGTATTGACGGCACTTATCTGCCTCGAAGCTCTCCAGATCAACATTACGCACATATGCATCAAATTCTTCTTTAATTCCTGCTTGGATCATGAAGTCCTCTAACGGCCATTCATAAGGCCGCACTTGAGCATCTCTTGGCGTGGATCATGAAGCACTTTAGCATAAGGATTCATTTTAAGCATATCAGTCAAACGCATACGCAAAAAGATAGGTCTAATCATTTCAGCAAAGCGCTCAAAATCGTCATCATCCTTTTTCTTGGAAGGTTTAGGAGGAAAAGGCATGGGTTTCTGAACCCATGGTTCTCTTTCTTTACCATGCTTCCTAGCAACAAAGTCTCTCTTATCATAACGTTGATTCTTTGATTGTGGGTTATCAAGATCAACAACAAGTTCAATCTCTACATCATTGTTATTGCGAGGTTGAGCATCAACATGAACATCATCATTAACATTATCACTAGGTTCATGTTCATTACCAGATTGTGTTTTAGCATCAGAAATAGAAATATCATTGGGATTCTCCGGTGTGTCAACAACAGGTTCACTAGAAGCATGCAGAGTCCTATCATTTTTCTTTCTCTTCCTTTTAGAAGGACTAGGTGCATCTATAGTAGTTCTCTGAGAATCTTGCTCAATTCTCTTACACTACTAGGGAAAAGGCTAGCAGCAGCGCGGGTTTTAGGCCTATCAGTAGCGCGGGGATATGCGCTACTGATAAGGCGCTATAGCTATTCCTTAGCAGTAGCGCGTGTTACACATGCTACTCCTAGGACAAGTAGCTGCAGCGTTTGTTCAATCCCGCGCTACTGCTAATGTAACTACTGGCAGCGCGTTTTCCGTCCATCGCTACTAGTATTCCTTTTTTTTATTTTTTTTTATTTTTAGTGTATTTATCGTACAAATATTGGTACAATAACAGTTATGAGGTTTACATCATTATGTCCATAACAGTGTGTCAAATGAAGGTGGATTAGTTTCAAGTGGAGGCAATATGTGGTGCATGTCAAAAGTATACTACAAATCCAAACTTGATCTAGTCTGGACTAGTAGTACTTTCGATGTGCACCACATGTTGCCTCCACTTGAATCTAATCCGCCAACACAAGCTATTTAATCGTCATCATAGTCATTACCACCAACATTAGCTATTTAATTATCATAGTCATAGTGTAGCACACATCATCATCTTCAAACTCTCATTCTAGCTAGCTAATCACCACCAACACTAGCTAAGAATAATCATCATAGTCATTACCACCAACACTAGCTATTTTATCATCATAGTAATAGTGTAGCACATCATCATCCTCAAACTCATTTCTAGCTAGCTAACCACTCCTGCTGCTCTCTCTTAGGTAAAATAACATAAAACATGTGTAGCTCTCCTCCTTGATCAAGTTGGAGCATGCAGATGAACCTGTCTCCTAATTTTGGGTAGCACATCTGTTTGCCGCCCCCTAGTACTTCTCTGCGCTCCCCCATCACATATCTGGTCCAGTCTTGTACTATTAAGCATTCATCGCTGATCTCGAATGCACTAAAGTAACATGTAGGATATCTTGGTTGTAAGCTAATAATACTCATGGTACCTTTAGTCTCGATCCCATAAGGCACAACATTCATCGGGAGTCCCTATTCAAAAAACATCGTATGGTAACATACTTAGCAATGAAGTTTAGCTTCACAAATAATGTATGGAAAAGATGCACTGAGGACAAATAGTAAAAATCTTACCATCCTTCCTAAATAGATGTGACCGTAGTTCATTACGAACACTATTGGTCACACGTTTTCAGTACTAACATTTCTAAGTCCAGGAAGAAAATTTGTCTTGATAGTATCAAGATCCTCAAGCCATGAAACATAATGACTTAGCTCCTCGCAATTTAGTTCAGCCCCGGGACAGTAGTAGGTCCTGTCTACCAAGCGCTGGACATGTTTGCTTGCACCGAAATAAGCTGACAATACAAATTAGTTTTCAACTATTTTTGAATAAACAATATCAAAGACATAAATATGGTTGAGAAACTTACATAATGGTGTAACTGGAGGCGTCTGCACATCGACCCAGATGTCGGTATTACCTTCAATGTCATCTTCCGGACAAATATCAAAGGTGATAACCATATCAGGCTCAAATGCATAAGTCTTGCATAGTGCTCGCCATGTTTTGCATCCAAAATAGGTGTAGTCATCTGAATTGTATAATTTTGCGTGGAAAATATAACCATGCTCGGTCTTCAAGTAAACTTTCTTTACCTCCATAGTATGACTGAAACCTATCTTATCCAATACAAAAACTCTTGCATGGCAGGGGATACGCTAGTAGAATACTAAAAAATAAGTTGAAGCAAATGAAGCAGATGTCATGCTTAATTACAAAAAAAGACTTGTCGTTGTGACTTACTGTATCCACTTCGAAGTTCTCGTCCAGCTTGATGCTGAAGCGACTATCATCATCTAGGAAGATTCCGTCGCACAGGCCGCGCTCGTCTTCGCAGTATTTGCAAATACCGAAATCCTCTTTGTCGTCAGACATTTCCTATGTTCATAGTTAAAACATTAATTGAAAATCGATAGAAGACAACTACCAGGATACTCAACACACAAATCCGGGGCACTCGATATTTCCTACATATTCTGGCAAAAGTCATGCCAAAATTCACGAAAAAATTCGGCATGACCTTTGCTAAAATAGGACATATCGAGCGCCTGAAATTTGCCGGAACGGAAATGAATCAACAATCCGGCAAAACATAGGCCACTCGGAGGTGTAACCTGCAAACATGACCGGCCACTTGGATATTTAGCAACACAAGATATACATTCAAAATATCTTATAGGACTCAAATTAGCATGCACTCAATAAGCAAAAGTAAATCATATCATGCGTCCGTACATCGTCGAATATTATCACTAATACATCCCGAATAGTGTCATACATATAACATCACTAGTACAACTAAAACCCTAGCACACGATGGGTATCGTCGCGGGCGGTGGACACCCACAGAGAAGGAACCATCACGGGATCATAGCTCCAGTGAGATCCCTGGAGAACCTACCAGGTATTGAAGAACCTTTGCTCCAACGCAAACAAGTAGCGACGGACATGCGCGTCCTCCTCACTGACACGGTGACACACCACCTCCGCGGAGTCCTCGAGCCTGTGGACCGTCACTGTCCCATGCGACCGCCACCAAAGAAGGTTCAGGTCAACGACAGGCTGGCTCCTCACCAACCTGCGCCCCCCGGTAGGTAGCGCCTCCTGGTACCACCCCGGCAGAGCCCAGTCCCGGACATGGCCCATCTGGTCAAGCAGGTGTCGTCCTCCGCCGACTCGACGACGAGAAAATTTGCTTTAAGTAAAAAATAGCAACAAGTTCTTACTAACTAGTTCTATTAATTCAACTCGTTCTTACTAAATATAAACTTACTATAAATAGAAAGAAACTAGCACATCTACTACTACTAATTAACATCTAACTACTACATCTACTACCAATTAACATCTAACTACTACATCTACTACTAATTAACATCTACTACTTCTAATTATACAACTAGTTTACCATCACTACTTCTAAAAATCATAATCTATGAACCCTAAATTAACATCTACTACTACTAAAATCATCTACTAACTAAGAAAAGAGAGAGGGGGTGGGGGAGGGGTGGGGGGCTTACAGAGGGAGAGACATTGGCGGGGAGGTGCTCGGCGACGGAGGGGCGGCGAGGGCGGGCTCGGGATCGGGAGGCGGCGGTCTTGGGCGGCGGGCTCGGTCCAGGGCGGCGGCGGTGAGGTCGAGAGCGGCGACAGTGTGGTCGAGAGCGGCGGCGGTGAGGTTGGGGGTGGGCGGCGGCGGTGGCGGTGAGGGCAAGCGTGCTCGGGCTCGGGCTGCGGCGACAGAAGTAGGGGAACCGGCCGAGGTGGGGGGGGGAAGGAGGACTTAGCGAAATTTTGATTCGGGGGGTGGTTAACTCGAACTAGCAGTAGCGCTCATATGGAAAACACGCTATAGCTAACTTATCTATAGCACGTTTTAGAGAAAACCGCTACTGCTAATGGAAGCAGTTATTTCTTTTGTTTATCCCAATATCAGTAACGCTTTGTCCTGAAAAAACGCTATAAGTCTAAGCAATGTAAAAACATCAAAAATATACATTGGTCATCATTGATCTTTTTGTGTATAATCTAAATAGTCAACATGAATCCTCACTGTACCTGTATAGGTACAGCCGAGGATTCATATTGCAACCACAAATCATACACATATAGTTCAATGAAGACCAAGTGCTCGAGATAGGTTGAGAAGTAACATATTTAAGGTGGTAAACACCTTGTTCGCTTAGCAGTATGGGACTAAACTTAATTAGTTGCGGTGATACTTAGCAGCAGCGAGTTTTGAAGAAAATCGCTGCTACTAAGTTCTTTAGCAGTAGCGCGTCCACGGGAAGGGCACTACTACTATATCTGGCCTGGGGGCAACATCGTGGCAATTATAGTAGTAGCGCTCTTTTCACCTAGTGCGCTACTGCTACTTAGTCATTAGTAGCGCTCTTTACTAAAGCTCACTACTGCTAATTAGCAGTAGCGCCTGTTTTTAGACCGTGCTGCTGCTAAGATTCTGTATATAAGGTTTTCCCTAGTAGTGTTAGGGTGGCCCTCTGGATACAGAGGTTCCTGTGTCATTTTACCACCTCTAGTCATAACTCTAACAACAAAGTCATTATTTTTACTATTCAATTCATTGAGCAAATCATTCTGAGCTTTAAGTACTTGTTCTACTTGAGTGGTAACCATAGAAGCATGTTTACTAATAAGTTTAAGTTCACATTTAACACTAGCCATATAATCACTCAAGTGTTCAATCATATAAGCATTATGTTTCAATTGTATACCAACGTAAGCATTGAACTCTTCTTGTTTAACCCTAAAATTATCAAACTCATCTAAGCATTGGCTAGCAAACTTAGTAGGAGGGATTTCAACTTTATCATATCTATAGAGAGAATTTACCTTTACTACCTGTGTCGGGTTATCAAGACCATGTATTTCTTCAACAGGCGGCAAATTAAGACCATGTATTTATTCAATAGGTGGTAAATTCTTAACATCTTTAGCTTTAATACCTTTTTCTTTAATAGATTTCTTTGCCTCTTGCATATCTTCAGGACTGAGAAATAGAATACCCTTTTCTTTGGAGTTGGCTTAGGAGTTGGTTCAGGAAGTGTCCAATTATTTTCATTGGTCAACATATTATTCAATAGAATTTCAGCTTGATCAACTGTTCTTTCCCTAAAAACACAACCAACACAACTATCCAGGAAATCTCTGGATGCATCGGTTAGTCCATTATAAAAGATATCAAGTATTTCATTTTTCTTGAGAGGATGATCAAGCAAAGCATTAAGTAATAGGAGAAGCCTCCCCCAAGCTTGTGGGAGACTCTCTTCTTCAATTTGCACAAAATTATATATTTCCCTTAAAGCGGCTTGTTTCTTATGAGCGGAGAAATATTTAGCAGAGAAGTAGTAAATCATATCCTGGGACTACGCACACAACCAGGATCAAGAGAATTAAACCATATCTTAGCATCACCCTTTAATGAGAATGGAAATAATTTAAGGATATAATAGTAGCGAGTTTTCTCATCATTAGTGAATAGGGTAGCTATATCATTTAATTTAGTAATATGTTCCACAACAGTTTGAGATTCATAGCCATAGAAAGGATCAGATTCGACCAAAGTAATTAACTCAGGATCAACTGAGAAATCAGAATCCTTATCAGTAACAAAGATAGGGGAACTAGCATAAGCAGGATCATATTTCATTCTAGAATTCAAAGTTTTTTCTTTTAGCTTAGTTAATAGCTTCTTAAGATGACTTCTATCATTGCTGGCAAGAAAGTCACAAGCAGTTTCTTCATCCATAACATAACCCTCAGGAACAATAGGCAATTCATATCTAGGGGAGAATCTTCATCATCACTTTCATCAATATTATCAGTTTCAATAATTTCATTCTCTCTAGCCCTAGCAAGTTGTTCATCAAGAAATTCACCAAGTGGCATAGTAGTATCAAGCATAGAAGTAGTTTCATCATAAGTATCATGCATAGCAGAAGTGGCATCATCAATAACGTGTGACATACCAGAATTAATAGCAGAAGCAGGTTTAGGTGTCGCAAGTTTACTCAAAACAGAAGGTGAATCAAGTGCAGAGCTAGATGGCAGTTCCTTACCTCCCCTCGTAGTTGAGGGAAAAATCTTGGTTCTTTGATCTTTCAAGTTCTTCATAATGATAAGCAGATATAAATCCCAAGTGACTCAATGAATAGATCTATGCTCCCCGGCAACGGCGCCAGAAAATAGTCTTGATAACCCACAAGTATAGGGATCACAAAAGTTTTCGAGGGTAGAGTATTCAACCCAAATTTATTGATTCGACACAAGGGAGCCAAAGAATATTCTCAAGTATGAGCAGCTGAGTTGTCAATTCAACCACACCTGGAAACTTAATATCTGCAGCAAGGAATTTAGTAGTAGAGTAATATGATAATAGTGGTAACGGTGGCAAAAGGTAACGGTAGCAAAAGTAATATTTTGGGTTTTGAAGTAATTGTAACGGTAGCAATGAAAAATTAAATAAGCGAAGAACAATATAGGAAAAGCTCGTAGGCATTGGATCGGTGATGGAGAATTATGCCGGATGCGATCGATCATGTAACAGTCATAACGTAGGGTGACACAGAACTAGCTCCAGTTCATCAATTTAATGTAGGCATGTATTCCGAATATAGTCACACATGCTTATGGAAAAGAACTTGCATGACATATTTTGTCCTACCCTCCCGTGGCAGCGGGGTCCTAATGGAAACTAAGGGATATTAAGGCCTCCTTTTAATAGAGTACCGGGCCAAAGCATTACCACATAGTGAATACATGAACTCCTCAAACTATGGTCATCATCGGTAAGTATCCCGATTATTGTCACTTCGGGGTTAACGGATCATAACACATAATAGGTGACTATATACTTGCAAGATAGGATCAAGAACTCTAATATATTGATGAAAACATAGTAGGATCAGATCTGAAATCATGGCACCCGGGCCCTAGTGACAATCATTAAGCATAGCAAAGTCATAGCAACATCAATCTCAGAACATAGTGGATACTAGGGATCAAACACTAACAAAACTAACTCGATTACATGATTAATCTCATCGAACCCATCACCGTCCAACAAGCCTACGATTGAATTTCTCACGCACGGCGGTGAGCATGATGAAATTGGTGATGGAGGAAGGTTGATGATGACGATGGCGATGGATTCCCCTCTCCGGAGCCCTGAACGGACTCCAGAACAGCCCTCCCGAGAGAGTTTAGGGCTTGGCGGTGGCTCTGTATTGTAAAACGCGACGAATCCTTCTCTCTGATTTTTTTTCTCCCCGAAAGTGAATATATGGTGTCAAGGTTGAGGTCGGTGGAGCGTCAGGGGGCCCACGAGGAAGGGGGCACGCCCAGGGGGGTAGGGTACGCCCCCACCCTCGTGGACAGGTCGTGGGCCCCCTGACGTGGATCTTTCTTCCAGTATTTTTTATATATTCCAAAATAATTCTCCGTTGATTTTCAGGTCATTCCGAGAACTTTTATTTCTGCACAAAAGTAACACCATGACAATTCTGCTGAAAACAACGTTAGTCTGGGTTAGTTCCATTCAAATCATGCAAGTTAGATTCCAAAACAAGGGCAAAAGTGTTTGGAAAAGTAGATACGACGGAGATGTATCAACTCCCCCAAGCTTAAACCTTTGTTTGTCCTCAAGCAATTCAGTTGATAAACTGAAAGTGATAAAGAAAAAAAAAATTACAAACTCTGTTTGCTCTTGTTGTTGTAAATATGTAAAGCCAACATTCAGGTTTTCAGCAAAGATTATGAACTAACCATATTCACAATAACATTTAGGTCTCATGTTTACTCATATCAATGGCATAATCAGCTAGCGAGCAATAATAATAAATCTTGAATGACAACACTTTCTCAAAATAATCATGATATGATATGATAAGATGGTATCTCGCTAGCCCTTTCTGAGACCGCAAAACATAAATGCAGAGTACCTTTAAAGATCAAGGACTGACTAGACATTGTAATTCATGGTAAAAGAGATCCAGTCAAGTCATACTCAATGTAAACTAACAGTAATGGATGCAAATGATAGCGGTGCTCTCCAACTGGTCCTTTTTAATAAGAGGATGATGACTCAACATAAAAGTAAATAGATAGACCCTTCGCAGAGGGAAGAAGGGATTTGTAGAGGTGCCAGAGCTCGGTTTTGAAATAGATATGAATAATATTTTGAGCGGTATACTTTCATTGTCAACATAACAACCGAGAGATCTCGATATCTTCCATGCTACACACATTATAGGCGGTTCCCAAACAGAATAGTAAAGTTTATACTCCCCCTCCACCAACAAGCATCAATCCATGGCTTGCACGAAACAACAAGTGCCTCCAACTAACAAGAGTCCCGTGGGAGTTTTGTTTGCAGTTATTTTGATTTGATTTGCATAAAGCATGGGATTGGGCATCCCGGTGACCAGGCATTTTCTCGTGAGTGAGGAGCGGAGTCCACTCCTCTTGAGAAAAATCCGCCTAGCATGGAAAATACAGACAACCCTAGTTGATACATGAGCTATTCGACCATATAAAACATAAGGTTTATTAGAAGGTTTAGTGTTTGGCACATACAAATTTACTTGGAACGGCAGGTAGATACCGTATGTAGGTAGGTATGGTGGACTCATATGGAACAATATTGGGGTTTATGGAATTGGATGCACAAGCAGTATTCCCGCTTAGTACAAGTGAAGTCTAGAAAAAGACTGGGAAGCGACCAGCTAGAGAGCGACAACAGTCATGAACATGCATTAAAATTAATCAACACCGAATGCAAGCATGAGTAAGATATAATGCACCATGAACATAAATATCATAGAGGCTATGTTGATTTTGTTTCAACTACATGCGTGAACATGTGCCAAGTCAAGACACTCGAATTGTTCAAAAGAGGATACCACCCTATCATACCACATCACAACCATTTTAATAGCATGTTGGCACGCAATGTAAACAATTATAAACTCCTAGCTAATTAAACATGGCATAAGCAACTATAATCTCTAATTGTCATTGCAAACATGTTTATTCATAATAGGCTGAATCAGGAACGATGAACTAATCATATTTACAAAAACAAGAGAGGTCGAGTTCATACCAGCTTTTCTCATCTCAATAAGTTCATCCTATAATCATCATTATTGCCTTTCACTTGCACGACCGAATAGTGTGGAAAATAATAATAGTGCACGTCCATTGGACTAAGCTGGAATCTGCAAGCATTCAATTCAAGAGAGAAGACAAGGTAATATGAGCTCTTTGTTAGATCAACAATAATGCATATGAGAGCCA
This sequence comes from Triticum urartu, assembly GCF_003073215.2. Classification (NCBI taxonomy): domain Eukaryota; kingdom Viridiplantae; phylum Streptophyta; class Magnoliopsida; order Poales; family Poaceae; genus Triticum; species Triticum urartu. The sequence goes on along the minus strand of NC_053023.1, from coordinate 366,905,237 downwards.
CTCAACATTTTCACTATGGTCTACTCCTCTCGACCCCCAAAGAACAAGAAAAGAAATAAAACTATTTACACGGGAAAGCTCCCAACAAGCAAAAGAAGAACGAGAAATATTTTGGGGTTTTCTTTTAATTACTACTACTAAAGCATGAAACACACAAGAAGAAATCTTTTGGTTTTTCTAAGGTTAATTAAACACAGAAGAAGAAAGCATAAAAAGGGAAATAAACTAACATGGATAATATAATGAAAAAGTATGAGCACCGACAACTAGCATGAGTGTGTGAACAGGAATGTAATGTCGGTGAGAGATACGTAATCCCCCAAGCTTAGGATTTTGGCCCAAGTTGGTCTATGGCCACGGCTGGCCTGGCGGATATCCAAAGTTGTAGCTGGGGTCGTACTGAGATGCAGCTTGGAGGCGAGCTGTCTCCGCCCTCCTCTCATACTCGGTCGCCTCCACCCTAGTTATAACATATCTCCCCTTTGCCTGAAAGTCAAAGAAAGTAGGATCAAGAGAATTAAACCATATCTTAGCATCGCACTTTAATGAGAACGGAAATAATTTAAGGATATAATAGTAGCGAGTTTTCTCATCATTAATGAACAGGGTAGCTATATCATTTAATTTAGTAAGATGCGCCACAACAGTTTCAGATTCATAGCCATAGAAAGGATCGGATTCAACCAAAGTAATTAACTCAAGATCAACTGAGAAATCATAATCCTTATCAGTAACAAAGATAGGTGAAGTAGCATAAGCAGGATCATATTTCATTCTAGTTCAGAGTTTTTTCTTTCAGCTTAGCTAATAGCTTCTTAAGATCACTTCTGTTATTGCAAGCACGAAAGTCTCTAGCAGTTTTGTCGTGGAATTGTCACGGCGGATGTCCTAGCGAAAGGACTTAGTCGTAGGGCCATCGCAACTAGGAAGCTTAAAGGGGTTAATCGGGAGAAAGGACATGAGAGGTTTATACTGGTTCGGCCCCTTACAGTGAAGGTAAGGCCTAGTCCAGTTGATATTGTATTGCTAGGTTTCGATGACCAAGGAGCGAATCTGCTTGCTTGGCTTTCAATCTGGTGATTCTTGTCCTAAGCCGCCGCTGGGTCGTCCCCTAATATACATGGGTTGACGCCTGGCGGCCTACAGAGTCCCGGCCAGCTCATAAAACGTGTCCGACTCGGTGACTTCTTTTATATGCCTTTCTTTACAAGTCTTTCTCTACATATGGCGGTTCACAATAAGTGGCCTTAAGCCTCCTATGTGCTTAGGCCTTCTATAAGTCTCAATAAACTATCACCTTGTATATTACTGGGCTTCTTTTCATAATCCGCCATTGGGTTTGACCCGGCCCCTCCTGGGCGGGTCATACCTGGTAGTTATATCCCCAACATTAGGCCCCAGGTTGACTTGAACTTTGTTCTTTGTCAATCTTCAACACTTTGATGAAATCCATTTTCCTCTCTTTGTAAAAAATCTGTAACCCGCCATGACTTCATCTTCCGAAAACATGAAAGCCTGCCATGACGTCATCTTCAACGAATCTTTCTCTTTTAATATCTTCCGAGAATCGAGGCGTCCGTTTAGCTGGATAATCTTTATTTTGGTCTTCCTGAATTTTCACACCTGCCTGTTCACTTATCCCCTTATAAATAGGCTTATCCGGTCTTTCCCCTTTCTTCTTCTTCCTTCCATCTTCTCACCACCTCTCTGCCTCTCGAGCTTCGTCATCGCCATAGCGCCTGTCGTCGCCTCTCAACGCCGGCCGCCGCATCACCCTGAACTCGTCCCAAGAACTGCGATGACCCTTCGCAGAAGCTCTGCATTCGTAAGTCCCTACCTTTCCACGCCCTTAGATCTGTTTAGGGTTACGAGTTCATCGGCGTTCTTCGCCGTTCATCATAGACCTCCTTGTAGTTTCTTCTCCATACCCTCTTTTGATCCAGAAGAAAAGTAGAACTTATGCGGTAGTGGTTTTACGCCAATTTTGGATGCTAGTAGATCCTTTTCCTTTGCACAGATACCTTCTTAGAGCTGATGAACTCTTCCACGCTCATTCTTTAGGTCTAAATTTATTTTTCTTTTCCGACCCATTTTGATCCAGAATACTAGCGATAGCTTTGGGAAATCTGTTTGTCTCAACACTTAGCCAATTCTATTTCTGGTTTCCTTCAAATGTCTTTAGCCATGGTGGCTTATCATGCCGTCTCACTTTTCCCTTATATGTCATTAGCCCTTACTTAAGCTGCCATTACTCATTTGCACCATCATCATTTAACTTTTAATTTCACCATTGAATTGAACCGGCACATTACTTTCTTTTCAGTTTGTCCTTTGATCATCATGCCGTCAAAAGCACCGACTGTCTGCAACTAGGTCCCTTCCACAGTGACTGAAGATACCTTGAAGGAATTCGTCACCATAGGATTTTTCCCAGGGAAAAATGTTATGTCTTATTGTGCACCTGACCCACATGAAGAACGGCCTCAACCCAAAGACGGAGAAGTTATTATTTTCACTGATCACATGAACCGGGGCTTTTCTCCACCCGGCTCAAAGTTCTTCCGAGACGTTCTACATTTTTCAAGCTTCTCCCACAAGACATCAGACCCAACTCTATCTCAAATATCTGTACTTTTCAAGTTCTTTGTGAGGTATATCTTCAAGAAGAACCGACTATGGAACTCTTCAGAGAATACTTTTACTTGAACTGCTAGAATGAATGCACCAACGGCCTTAGTTTGGAGCTTGGTGGAATCTCAATTCAGCGCTGACAGGGGGGCGCTATCTTTCTCTTAATATTCTTACCGAGCCATCCCAAAGATTGGAATCAGACCTGGTTCTACTGCCAAGACACATCACCATCCAATGAAAAACCACCATCGGCTTATCGCGTAGAGCGTGTGGATTCCAAGTTTGTGCTCCATGACAAGCTTACCACTGCTGAACACCAGAAGCTTATTCCATCTATTAAGAGCATTCAAGATTTATTGGGGAACGGCTTAACCGGAGTTGACCTGACTCGTTGCTGGGTCGCATGGCGGGTCATCCCTCTAAGCCGCGGATGCAAGTTAATGTATGAGTATGGTAGAGGCCCAAATGACTCTATGCGTTATAGCTCTGTTCAATTGACTGAAGAAGACATTGTTGCAATGTCAACCATCCTCGTGAACGGCAAATACGAGGGCTGCAATAAGGTTGGGTTAAACCCCTTCTGCAAACTCAACCCGGCCCTAGAGGTGAAAACCCCTGACCTCTCTCTTTTTGTGTTTTCCTCAGTGGTTTAAATATTTGCATGACCTTTCAACCTGTTTATTTCTTTACAGGCCAAATCTGACTTCGGGAACGTCAAGTACGATCATGAAGCTGCCAAGAAGGCTAGAGTCGCTGCCATAGCCGCCAGGCGAACGACCCGGAAGCCCAAGAATAAGAAGATTGCTTCTGACTTATTCCACCTGGATGACGCTTCTGAGTCGGAGGTAGCCCTTGACTCACTTGGCCAGTTTTTTAACTATCTTATTGACACTGACTATTGCCAGGACGACACGGGGGCCAGCCAGGCCATGGAAGAAGAGGTAACTATTTCCTCCAACTCAGCCCCTTTACCAAGATAGAAACTTCGACTAGCAACCCGGAAAGTAAGGTTTTCGCACCCTTTTGCTTATCTGGACCCTCATTTTCTTGTGAAAAAGCAGCAACATGAGAGCCGCCGTCAGGCCTGGACTAATGATGATGATGAACCGCCTTCTGATTTACAACAAACTCCTCGAAAAAGCCAAAATGAGGTTTCTTTCATTTTTGTCTTTTTCTTTCATTAATGGATCCATTCCCTTGCATCACTGACTTTGTTTTATCTTTTGCAGGAGGTTTCTCGCTCTTCTGGCGACTCATCTCAGACTCAATTTCCGGTTTTCAAAACTGCTCCTGGGTAAGGAAAAATCATCTTTCCTCTGTATCTTTTAAAACTGCATCCTTGCACTACTTGTCTCAAAAAATCATTCTTAGGTGGTCAAGCCAAATCCAAGAAAGCCAAAGTGATTAAGCCATCAGAAGACCCGAAGGTTCCTGCACCTGAGCCCGCCATGCCAACTCCTCCCTCTCAAACTGAAGCACCTGAAGACCCGGCTGTTCATACTCAATTGGACCCTCCTGAGTTGTCAGCCGATGAGACCACCCTTAATCTGACCATTACTGAACCATCTAGCTTAGCTAACCCGCCAACAACTTCTGATACTGACGTGTTGATTACTGGTAGCCGGTTTGTTGAACTGGGGACCCCCACTGTATTGGCCCGGCATACTGCTAAGTAAGAAGCTTTGGAGAAACAGAAAGTGCATTTTGATATCTTCCATTACACTCACCTCAATGTCAATGATGTGTTGTCCGGCTATCTCAGTCATGTGCACTCCAGCCGTGACTTGGAAATCGAGATGGTTAAACAATTGCAGCTAAAATATGAGGTATGTTCTCCGGTTTACTTATACTCTGCCAGCCCCAAAGTCTTCAGACTGCACCGCGAGCGGCTTCCCCTCAGCCGTGACAGGGCCGAGCCGCCGCCTGCCTAAAGTCATCCCGCGACGACCGTTGAACGAGCCGGCCTCTCCTCTCGATATTACCGAGAGTTGCTCCTGCTAAGCTGCCGACTGAGAAACACCGCCCAGATTCGAGGCTACGACTCGGAACTCCTCCATCATGGCCGGCAGACCCGCCTCCACCTGCTCACGGCCTCTCCGCGCCGCCCGTTCACCGGCTTGTTGTTGTTTCTACCTACTTTCATCATGATTGAGATGACCAGCCGCACCTCCGACCTGCCGGTCTACGGTCCTCGGGGTCACTACGCCCGTGGTCCCTGTTAAAGCCACTTCCACTCTGGGTCGGCCGCCCGCTTCGCCACCTCCGCAATCGGTCCGATGGGTCACCGGTTTTTATCTTCACTGCCTCGCCGCTGCGATGAACCACCTGTTCCAAGTGGCCGCCTCCACACCCGTCGTGTGCTTTTGCAGCACTAAGCCGCCTCGCTTTCTCAGCCATGGCATGGCCTCACCTCGCGCCTTTGCCACGTTAATGACCCGCCGTTGCTTTGGGCCTGATTTCCATAAAATTGCGCTCTCCGCCGAGGTGCCTCGGCCGTCGCTGCCGTCTTAGCCGGCCTTGCCTTCGCGTCGAGCTGCCCATGCCTCGCCGGACGTGGCGAGCCGTTGCGCTTCTAAGCTGACCTCGTGAGACTTCACCCACGCCTTGTTGGAGCCACCGCGCCGCCGCCTCAATGACTTGCCGTTTGCGGCCACGGTGGTTGCGGCAACGGCCGCAGCCGTGCGTCTGAGCCGCCGCTGCTCTCTGTATTTGTCGGGGTCTGGTGCTGCCAAGCCGCCGATCCTCGCCTTCCCGTCTATGCTGCGGTCCACCTTTGCCGAACACCGGGCTGCTGGGGTTCGACGACCTGCTACTGCCTTGACCCGCCGTGGCCGTGGAAAAATTGCAAACGATGTTAACACCGGGCTGCTGGGGTTCGACGACCTGCTACTGCCGTGACCTGTCGTGGCTGTGGAAAAATTGCAAACGATGTTGAAACGGAGCAGAGTGGAGGGAGAAGCACGTGCACTTTCAATTTCTCTGATGCCAGTACTAGTTGTGTTTGCCAGCTAGTGCTACTTATGAAGACAACATTGTTTCTGGATTTAGCTGAAGCAGCATGGAGGAAGTAAAAGTCATATACAAGATGTTTAACAAAGGGTCCAAAACACAGTTGAATCAACTGGGGGATGATTGGAGTATGTTTCCTGTTTGTCATGAAATAAGGGTCACAGATAAAGCCTGATGAAGTTTTGCAAATTGGAGCAACATAATGGAAATAAGGTTTACCTGTGCTTGTCTCGGTATTATAGCGGACAACAATAAAATGGCTAGCGTACGTCAGTTTTTCCTGCGGTGCTTGAAGAGAGTAAATCCAGCAGCTCCGGAGATGAAACAGCCTTCGATGCAGCATGCCTGCAGCCAGAGTGCTATTTTAAGTGCCAAAGCTAAATCAGGGTCCAAGACTAAATTATTCATATAAGGGACAAAGCAACAAGAAAGAGCTCCATCAGAAATTACCAATGCTACATCAACGTGTTCTAAGACCAAATACAAAAGTCTAGCCTCTAGTGCTGAAGATTAAAAAAAGTGAAATACATGGAGGTTTCTACTAGTGATTCTTCTGTTTAAACATGGAGTACGTGCTTTGATGGTTAAATCAGGTGTCAGATCGGTTCAGCTCCCAAAACGTTGTCAGTTTGCAAGGCAGGACCCGTGCATTTCAGTCTGTATACTGAGACTTATACGAAGCAGTACTACATCAGATCACAACATACATATGCGCTGGACTATGTCCAAACGTTATCCAGTACTAGCATCGGTATTCATCCGACAAAAATAACCAGGTGATATCAGCCCTACCTATTTTTCAATACATATTCATCTAAGAATAATTACTCTCGTTTGCGATATTTTTTGCAGGATAAATATTCACTGCAAGGGCGATTGTCATGATATGGAGTACGGAGCTTGTGCCAATAAAATCATGCACCAGTGTCCATCCATGCTGCATGGTCCAATGGATGCGTTCAAGCCATCCGCTTCCGCGGCTGGCTCACACGTTCCACGCCGGCTTACAACACCATGGACGACTCGCCCGTCCTCTCTCGCGGCCGGTTCACACGTCCACGCTGGCTTACAATGTGACGGACCACTTGCCCATCCACGTGGCTTACTGCACCTGTGATTGACTTGCCCGACTGCGCCGGCTAACAACGACTCGGCCGACTCGTCTGTCTGCTCCCACGGCCGGCTCGGCCGTGATTGATTTCAGCTTCACCATGGTGATCATCAACTCCCCAGTGGATAATTTCTGGTTTAACATATCAGGTGAAATCCATCCAGTATATTTTTATATTATATATTGCTTTTCTTTACAAGAGCAATTACTTTGGCATGCAAGTTCTCCAATGTAGGACAAGTTATATCACTGAGCTATTGACTGACTCATACCGGTTTATATCACGGTCAAATATAGAGAATCTCAAGACAACTCCTCGAGTCGCCTTGAGACTCGGGGGCTACGATGACATGACTCAGTAAATGATTGCCAATTTAAAGCAGATTCAAGAACTCTGGATCATTGGAGGGAAAAATAACCCGGCCCCGGACGCTACTGCCTTATTGGCGAATATTTAAAGGCCGTAAGAACATTTCTGGGCTTAAAAGAAGGATTCCTGGTCAAAATCCGGTTCAAGGGAAATCTGTCTCCCATAAAGCGTTGAAACTCCTAATATCCAGTTTTAAAATCCGGCTCAAGGAAAAATTACAGGGACCAAAGAGAGTTTGTTTGCACACCACAACTCAAATATAGACACCCGGCGAGCACAGCTCAGAAATATATCACTTGGGGGCTTCTGGTTTATTGAGCTAAGCTATGATTACCCTTTGATCCGGCTCATAGCCACATTTACAGGTCATTTGGGGGCTTCCTGTTCAAACATAGGTCGTATTCGAACCAAAGAGAACAGAGCTGTGGGTACCCTCTTGATCGGCACAATGCCAAACCCACTAGGGGGCTTCTTGATCGTATTCGAATCATAGCTTAACCCCTTTTGGGTCCAACGTCGATCGTATTCGAATCAGCGTCGTTAAACAACTCTCAAGGTCATTTGGGGGCTTCCTGTTCAAACATTGGTCATATTCGAACAAAAGAGAACATAGTTATCGGTACTTTCTTGATCGGCAACGCCAAAGCCACTGGGGGCTATATGATCATATTCGAATCTTAGCTTACACTACTAGGAAAAGGGCTACTAATGGCGCACCAGTTTTCCCTACTAATGGCGCGTCACTGGTGCGCCATTAGTATAGGCCACGGTGCGCCATTAGTACAGGCCACTGGTGCGCCATTAGTATAGGCCACTGGTGCGCCATTAGTATACCAGATGGAGTGGAGGAGAGGAGGAGATGGAGTGAAGGAGAGGTGGAGTGGAGGAGAAGAATGAAGAGGTAAGGAGGAGAGGACCACGCCCAGCCATAGATACGGCATAGTAATGGCGCACCGCGGGTAGGTGCGCCATTACTAACCTTTTTTTTATTTATTATCTATTTTTAATTTTGAAGGCAGGAAGATACTAATGGCGCACCATGGGCTGGTGCGCTATTAGTAACTTTTATTTTTATTTTTTTGAGCTATTTTGAATTTTGAACGCGGGAAGATACTAATGGCGCACCATGGGCAGGTGCGCCATTAGTAACATTTTTATTTATTTTTTTGACTTATTTTGAATTTTGAAGGCGCGAAGATAGTAATGGCGCACCATGGGCATGTGCGCCATTAGTAAGTTTGTTTTTTTGATTTTTTTGCCTCTCCAGATCTTAAAAGCCCCGTATCTTTTTTCTGTTAGGTTTTTGAGGATTTTAAAAATGTTTAACGCGGTTCCCCCAGTTAAATTCGGATGTAACTTTTCGAGTAGATGATTTTTCATATAAAAAACTTTTTCATCTGAGTTCGTACGCAAAAGTTATGCCCATTTTACAAATTCTCGAGAGATTTCGCAAATAAAGTCGAAATTCATATTTGTAAATTTTCACAACAACTAGACCACATATCACATGGGAAACTTATTTTCTTTTATTTTTTTGACATTTCCATCATTTTTTTAATTTTTTTTTAAACTGAAAAGGCGGTCCAGGGTGGGTGTGCATTCGGTGGAAGTGGTGGCCAAGTTACTAATGGCGCACCGTGGCATGGTGCGCCATTACTAGTTCAACTAGTAATGGCGCACCACTCCCATGGTGCTCCATTAGTAGTTTTGAAAAAAATATTTTTTTTACTAATGGCGCACCGTGGATGTGGTGCACCATTAGTATTTGCACACTAATGGCGCACCAACACATGGTGCGCCATTAGTATATACTAATGGCGCACCACATGTCTAGTGCGTCATTAGTGGCCATATCATCTATAGCCCTTTTCCTAGTAGTGTTAACCCCTTTGGAACGGTTTTTCTGATCGTATTCGAATCAGAAGCCTCAAATTTTTATGTCTTTTTTGCAAACAATTTTTTGGGTTTTTATTTGAGACCTTTTCAGTCATATCTGAAGGATATATGTGATTTCGATTAAACCCGGCTTGACTTTGGATAATAAGTTGCCATATATGACAATCATAAACATTTGGAAGTTTTTTGCTTTTAAAGATTGGGTTATCACCCTTACTGCACAGGTACCCTAAACCGGTAGTACGATTCAATATCACAGGAACCGATTTTTCAAACTGGGTTATATTATTCAAATTTTTAATAGCCAACATGGCTGGATTTTTATTATGGTTGTCAATAACCAATATTACAATTGAGGTTTTCAAAGTCGCTTCAGCGCAATGGTTATTATCAATGGATATATTTTATTCTACAATGGAAGGAATAGTCCCGAGTCGCTGCAGGCTTACGACCCGACACTTGAGGGCTACATTATTCAAATTGAGATTACATCAAATATGCAAGTCCCATGTTACTGCCAACATGCACCATGGAAATTGCGGGCTAATGTAAAGTCATTTTTACTAGCCTTATTACTGAAGACTCGACTCATCACATCATAATGAGCCGGCCCTTGAGGGCTACCAATTGCTCGTGTCAAAAATTATATTGACGGTACACAAGTTTTATTCCATTATATTGAAGGGTCCGCTGCTCTTATTGGTAAAACATAAAGCTCTTAACCTTGTGGACGTGGATTCAAGCTCCATGATGGGGGTTACATCATATGATGTTCTTTTCACAAGAAGTATATATAAAGTCCCAGCTCAATATTATCTTACTGAGCCGGCCCTTGGGGGCTACACGTTGTTGTTCAAGTCTATATGATCATATTTATAAAAGTCCCTGCTCATTATTGCATAATGACCCAGCCCTTGGGGGTTACACTCGTTGAAGTTTTGTATGAGTATAAGGCAATTACAAGTCCGAGGTTGTTGCAAGCATGACAACCCGGCACTTGGGGGCTACGTATATGGAGTATTCAGTCTTTACTAGTGAATGAGATGAACAACATGGATTTTTTCAAAGTGGCAATATTTATGTTGAAGCAAGTCTTAAGTCACCACTTTGTTTCTGCTCAAGACTTGGGGCTACAGGTAATATGGATATAAGTGAGGAAAAAAATCATCAAATTCCCAGTTTTGAGTAAACCAGATTGACCGGGTATCTACGAAAATTATAATTCGGCATTATCTATTTATAACCCGACAAATTCGTCTTTAAGACGGTTGAAGGTCACATGAGTATTTCAAAGACCAATATTTTTAAGCATTGGGAGCTGAGTCAAATGAATTATTTGTCACAGTCTTTCTCTATGAGAAAGCAATGTCAGCAAATTGATTATGAAGTTGGCTTATTGACCCAGATTCTCTGGAAGAAGGAAATGACAAGGACTTAAGGATGTTCATGTGACGGCTTAAAAGAATATTTAACCCGGAGCATAACCTGTTAAAATTTTTATTATGTTTTGTTTACAGGATCAGTTTAACCTGGATGAATCCAAATTAAACTAGGGGCTAATGTCGGGGATATACCCTGCGGTATGACCCGGCCGGAGATATGACCCGGCTGGGACTTGGTATTTCATTGGTAAGATGACAGATTGTTTAAACCAGAGGTTAAGCCAGCGGGAACAGTTAAGCAGGTTAAGCAAGCAGACACAGTCATGTAAGCCAGCGGAGACAGTCATGTAAGCCGGCGGACACAGTCATGTAAGCCGGCGGACACAGTCATGTAACCCGGCAGACATAGTCATGTAACCCGGCAGACACAGTCATATGAGCAAGAAGGTTAAATAGACAGTCAAGTCAGACAGGTAAGCCGGATAGTTAAACAAGACAGTTAAGCCAGACAGTTAAGCCAGATGGTAAGCCAGATTGTAGGTTAACAGTTAAGAAGCCCAAAACGTTAAAGAAAGCCCATGGAGAGAAGCCCATGGAGAGAAAACAGAATAGTTAAGTATTAAGTCCGAGTTGGACTCTACATGTAACCTGCCCCTTCAACATATATAAGGTGGGGCAAGGCACCCCAAGAGGGAGCAGTGGAATAGTCATTAAGTCTAGATACAACCAGGAGAGCCGGAGTTACGGCGACTCCCTCATGATGATAATGAGACCTAGCCACAAACAACATGTAGGGTTATTACCGGATGATGTTTCCTGGGGCTCGAAGCTGTCTAAATCTTCGTCTTGCGTATTGCGTCTCTCGATTCCGATCAACTCCTTCAAGCTACCGCATAGATGCGTTGGCCTCACGACTAAGTCCTCACACTAGGACATCTGCCATGACGTTTCCACGACAGGTTATGTAAAACATACAAAAAGGTGTTAGGTGGTACCGGCTTACGCTGAGATCCCAACCGGCTTAAGGCGTCAGCCGCTTCGTTCTTTCTACGGTCAATGTGTTCCACTTGATAACCCTTAAAATGCCCCGCAACAGCATCGACCTCGCGGCGATAAGCCGTCATGAGAGGATCCTTGGAATCCCACTTGCCTGACACCTGTTGAGCCACCAAATCTGAATCGCCAAGGCACCATACCAGGCTCAGACTCATCTCTTTAGCCATTCGAAGACCATGGAGCAAGGCTTCATATTCTGCTGCGTTGTTAGTACAAGGAAACATCAATCGCAACACATAACAAAACTTGTCCCCTCGAGGAGAAGTTAAAACAACTCCAGCCCATGAGCCTTCCAATTGTTTGGACCCATCAAAGTGAATCGGCCAATATGTGTTGTCTGGTTTCTCCTCTGGCATCTGCAACTCTGTCCAGTCATTAATGAAGTCAGCCAGCGCTTGAGATTTGATCGCAGTATGTGGCACATACTTCAAACTATGAGACCCAAGTTCAATAGCCCACTTGGCGACTCGTCTTGTGGCTTCTCTATTTTGAATGATGTCTCCTAGAGGAGCAGAGCTAACCACAGTGATTGGGTGACCCTGAAAGCAATGTTTGAGCTTCCGGCTTGCCATGAACACCCCATAAACGAGCTTCTGCCAATGTGGATATCTTTGTTTAGATTCAATGAGCACCTCGCTGACATAGTAAACCGACAGTTGGACCGGATGTTCCTTGCCAGCCTCCTTGCGCTCCACAACAATGGCCACACTGACAACACGTGAGTTAGTAGCTACATACAACAACAACGGCTCTTTCTCCACCAGAGCAGCCAGAACCGGCGGCTCAGCGAGCTGTTTCTTCACATCCTTAAAAGTAGAGTTAGCAGCATCACTCCAGACAAAGTTATCCACCTTATTCATCATTTGATATAAAGGCATTGCCTTTTACCCTAACCGGCTTATGAACCGGCTTAAGGCTGCGACGCGACCCGCCAACCGCGGAACGTCATTGATGCACGCCGCTTGAGCCAGAGATGTAATTGCCTTAATTTTCTCTGGGTTAGCCTTCATCTGTAACATAACCCTCGAGAACAATAGGCAATTCATATCTAGGGGGAGAATCTTCATCATCACTTTCATCAATATTATCAGTTTCAATAATTTCATTCTCTCTAGCCCTAGCAAGTTGTTCATCAAGAGATTCACCAAGTGGCACAGTAGTATCAAGCATAGAAGTAGTTTCAACATAAGTATCATGCATAGCAGAAGTGGCATCATCAATAACATGCGACATATCAGAATTAATAGCAGAAGCAGGTTTAGGTGTCGCAAGTTTACTCAAAACAGAAGGTGAATCAAGTGCAGAGCTAGATGGCAGTTCCTTACCTCCCCTCGTAGTTGAGGGAAAAATCTTGGTTCTTTGATCTTTCAAGTTCTTCATAATGATAAGCAGATATAAATCCCAAATGACTCAAAGAATAGAGCCATGCTCCCCGGCAACGGTGCCAGAAAATAGTCTTGATAACCCACAAGTATAGGGGATCGCAACAGTTTTCGAGGGTAGAGTATTCAACAAAAATTTATTGATTCGACACAAGGGGAGCCAAAGAATATTCTCAAGTATTAGCAGCTGAGTTGTCAATTCAACCACATTTGGAAACTTAATATCTGCATCAAGGGTTTTTAGTAGCAAAGTAATATGATAATAGTGGTAACGGTGGCAAAAGGTAACGGTAGAAAAAGTAATATTTTTGGGTTTTGAAGTGATTGTAACAGTAGCAACAGAAAAGTAAATAAGCGAAGAACAATATAGGAAAAGCTCGTAGGCATTGGATCAGTGATGGAGAATTATGCCGGATGCGATCGATCATGTAACAGTCATAACCTAGGTTGACACAGAACTAGCTCCAGTTCATCAATGTAATGTAGGCATGTATTCCACATATAGTCATACGTGCTTATGGAAAAGAACTTGCATGACATCTTTTGTCCTACTCTCTCATGGTAGCGGGGTCCTAATGGAAACTAAGGGATATTAAGGCCTCCTTTCAATAGAGTAACGTACCAAAGCATTAACACATAGTTAATACATGAACTCCTCAAACTACGGTCATCACCGGTAAGTATCCCAATTATTGTCACTTAGGGGTTAACAGATCGTAACACTTAATAGGTGACTATAGACTTGCAAGATAGGATCAAGAACTCTCATATATTGATGAAAACATAATAGTTTCAGATCTGAAATCATGGCACTCGAGCCCTAGTGACAAGCATTAAGCATAGCAAAGTCATAGCAACATCAATCTCAGAACATAGTGGATACTAGGGATCAAACCCTAACAAAACTAACTCAATTACATGATAAATCTCACCCAGCCCATCACCGTCCGGCAAGTCTACGATGGAATTACTCACGCAAGGCAGTGAGCATCATGAAATTAGTGATGGAGGAAGGTGGATGATGACAATGGCGACAGATTCCCCTTTCTGGAGCCCCAAACGGACTGCATATTAGCCCTCCCGAGAGAGTTTAGGGCTTGGCGGCGGCTCCGTATTGTAAAACATGATGAATCCTTCTCTCTGATTTTTTTCTCCTCGAAAGTGAATATATGGAGTCAAGGTTGAGGTCGGTGGAGCGTCAGAGGGCCACGAGGCAGGGGGCGCGCCCCCAACCTCGTGGACAGGTGGTGGGCCCCCTAACGCAGATCTTTGTTCCAGTATTTTTTATATATTCCAAAATAATTCTCCATTGATTTTCAGGTCATTCCAAGAACTTTTATTTCTGCACAAAAATAACACCATGGCAATTCTGCTGAAAACAGCGTCAGTCCGAGTTAGTTCCATTCAAATCATGCAAGTTAGATGTAACACCCCTGATGTAACTTGCCATATTTGTACTCCGACTCTTGCCTTTTTCGGCTTTAAGTTATGAGATTTCCCTTAGTGGTTGGGTTTTGTCTTTGTTTTGCATTTTTTTCATGTCATGCACATCATATCATGTCATCATGTGCATCTCATTTGCATACGTGTTCGTCTCATGCATCCGAGCATTTTCCCCGTTGTCCATTTTGCAATCCGACACTCCTACGTGCACCGGCGCCACCTTTTGTCTCTTTTCGTGAGCGGGTGTTAAACGTTCTCGGAATGGACCGAGATTTTCCAAGTGGCCTTGGTACACCATCGGTAGACCGCCTGCCAAATTCGTGTCATTTGCAGTCCGTTTGATACTCCAACGGTTAACCGGGTAACCGGAAAGGCCTCTTGTGTGTTGCAGCCCAACACCCCTCCAAAACGGCCCAATAACCCTTCCAAACCCCTTCCATGTCCTCCGCCGTCGGATCACGATCACGTGGGCGAAAACTACACCCCATTTGGACACTCCTACCTTCTTCTAGGTATAAATATGTCCTCCCCGTCCAAAATTCGGGTCCAAACCCTAGATCAAATGGCCCCCGCCGCCACCAGATGAAACCCGCCGCCGCCCGCGGCCAACAAGAAGGCGCCACCTGTCCCCTGCGCCGTCCCCGCCGCTACGGCCCACCGGACCCGAATCGGGCCCGTGGGGCCCGTCTGCGCCGCCCGAGCCTCCCTGGCTCATGCGAGATCCGCCGCCGCCCGTCCTCGCCGGCGCTGCTCGATGCCTCCGCCGCCTCGCTCGCCGCCGATCAGCTCCGTCGGCGCCGCTCGACCCCGCCGCCTCGCTCCGCTTCGCCACCCCGGAAGCACAGCGCCGCCTCCGCCCTCTTCTTCCCCGGCTCCAGCGACCACACGCCTGGATCCGCCTCTCCACCTCGCCGGCACACCTCTCCGGCGAAACTCCTGCCACGACGGTGATCTCTGTCGATCCTCAAACTCCGCGCCAGATCTGGATCTGAGGAGGTTGACCCAATTTTCTTCTAAGTGCTTTTTCTGCTATTTTTATGCCCCTGTTCAACGCATCATAGCTCCATGACCGTAGATCCGTTTTATGCGCATGATATATCAAAATGTTCATTGGGAGATGCTATTCATTTCATTCCATTGTGACATGCTTGTTTGAGTCCATCTTGATGCCCAAATCATTGATGCAAGTGCTATAAAATGTTTGCTCCTGTTACTTATCAGTTTAAGGTGATTTGTCATATTTGTCACATTTGTTGTGTGCTTCATATGGGCATGATATCTACATGTGTTTTGATCTATGCCATGCCATTTTACAGGGGTGGTTGCCATGTATTTTTGTGATCAATGTGGTGACTAGCAAAAGTATGCAAAGTAGACTTCGTGATATTGCTGATTTCAGGGACTTGGGATTTTGCTAAGCCCTTGGTCTGCAGTTATTTTTATGCCATGTAAACTAGATGCTACAGTGAGATACATGCTTGTTTTGAGTTTCTCCAGTAAGGATGATTTGGACATATGGTTGTGCTCTATCCATCCACGCCCCTGTTGGAAATTATGGAGTGCCCTAGCATGTCTTAATCTTGCTCTACTTCTGCTATAAAATGTTCCTGATAGATTGTTTACATGTTAATCAATTTTGCCATGTTTGTTGTAGTTGATCCATGCATGCTATGAACATGCTATTGCGATGGTTAGCTCCATGAACATGTCTTCTTGCTGATGCTATGCTTATCATGTCATGAAATGCCTTGTGGTGAGTGAATCGAGCTCGCAAAGATGCCTTCATAATTCTGTTTATGTCATGCTTAGTTTTCTGCTAAGTCTGAATCTTTTAATAAAACTTGCTATGTTTACATGGGTGCCATCATATATTCTGTGCCTTTTTGTCATATGATCACTAAGGCACTCATGTTCTATGTATTTAGTAGATTCATGCCATGCCTTGTTTTTCTATGGTATATTCCCGTAGAATGTTGTTTGCTTGCTCTAAACATTGCTTCCTGATGTTATTCCTGGCATGTTAGTATTTTCACCAAGTCTGTGAAGCTGATATCTTTTGCACTTTTGCAATGCTTGTTTGAAACTACTCTTTTGTGATTTAGCCGTAGCTCAGTGTTCATGTTTTGTGAAGCATCTTGAGTAGATCACTGCCATGTGCTTTGTTGCTATGTTGGAGTGCAGTAGTATAGTTTCTTATTGCATTCTAGATGGCATCGTGCTGTTAATTGCAGAATTATGCCATTCTTGTTTTGCTTGTCATTTGCAAACCGTGCATCCGATTCCGGTGATCTTTAAATCATTTTCGACCGAAATCATCTCATCTTTCCAGCGGCACACTTGGTTTTCCAAGTTGATGCCTGGTTCAATATTTTCCTTCTGAAGCACGCATATGCATTGCATATCACATCCCGCATGGCATGCCATGTTTTGCATCATGTTGCTTGTGCATTGCACCGGGATTGATTGTTGGTCCTTTGCTTATGTTCTTTCTTTGGGTAGAGCCATGAGACGAGTACGTGATCGAGGAACCTGTTGAGTACGCTAACGAGGATCAAGCTTTCGTTAAATCTGAGAACTTTGTAGGCAATATGACCATACCCTCGTAATTACTTCTATCTTTGCTTCCTAGTTGTTTGCTCAATTGCTATGCCGCGATACCTACCACTTGCTATATCATGCTTCCCATATTTCCATTTCAAGCCTCTAACCCATCTTTCCTAGCAAACCGTTGTTTGGCTATGTTACCGCTTTGCTCAGCCCCTTTTATAGCGTTGCTAGTTGCAGGTGAAGATGAAGTTTGTTCCATGTTGGAACATGGATATTGTTGGGATATCATTATTATCTCTTATATACTTTAATGCATCTATATACTTGGTAAAGGGTGGAAGGCTCGGCCTTATGCCTGGTCTTTTGTTCCACTCTTACCGCCCTAGTTTCCGTCATACCGGTGTTATGTTCCTTGATTTTGCGTTCCTTACGCGGTTGGGTGTTATGGGAACCCTTGACAGTTTGCTTTGAATAAAACTCCTCCAGCAAGGCCCAGCCTTGGTTTTACTATTTTCCTACCTACCACCATATACCTTTCCCTTCGGTTCTGTAGACTCAAGGGTCATTGTCGGTGTCAAAACCGGCGGATCTCGGGTAGGGGGTCCCGAACTGTGCGTCTAGGCCCGATGGTAACAGGAGGCAAGGGACACGAAGTTTTACCCAGGTTCGGGCCCTCTTGATTGAGGTAAAACCCTACGTTCTGCTTGATTAATATTGATGATATGGGTAGTACAAGAGTAGATCTACCACGAGATCAGAGAGGCTAAACCCTAGAAGCTAGCCTAGGGTATGATTGTTGATGTCTATATTGTCCTACGGACTAAAACCCTCCGGTTTATATAGACATCGGAGAGGGTTAGGGTTACATAGAGTCGGTTACAACGGTAGGAGATCTGAACATCCGTATCGCCAAGCTTGCCTTCCACGCCAAGGAAAGTCCCTTCCAGACACGGGACAGAGTCTTCAATCTTGTATTTTCATAGTCCAGGAGTCCGGCTGAAGGTATAGTTCGGCTATCCAAACAACCCCTAATCCAGGACTCCCTCAGTAGCCCCTGAACCAGGCTTCAATGACGACGAGTCCAGCCCGCAAATTGTCTTTGGCATTGCAAGGCGGGTTCCTCCTCCAAATACTTCATAGAATATTTTAAACACAAAGATGGTGTCCGGCTCTGCAAAATAAGTTTTCCACATATTGCCATAGAGAGAATAATATTTACACAAATCTAATCTGCTGACGTATTCCATAGTGCGACACACCACGGCCAAGCCTTTATCCAAGTCGTTTCATTATCCCACCTCAGCGCGTCAAGCGAGTCAGTTTCCTTGGCACGTCTTGTCAAAGCAGAGATCGTGCCCCCTTATTCCGGGATTCTCATCAATACGGGTGTGGGTAACCCAACCGCACCTTTGATTACGGCGCTTGGAGATAAGCAAGTTTTATCAGGCTGGTGGGGACATGTAGTCGCGTCCACCCATATAAGGGGATAAGGATCCACCTTTTCACCCACGCCTTCTTCCTCCTTTGCCTATCCATTCTTGCACACTCGCGCTCCAGCGCCCAAGTCCGCACTACCACCTCAACCTTCTCCAGTCATGTCCGGAGCGGGAGGCAAGTGGATGGTCTCCTCCATCATGGAGGGACACATCAAAAAGCTGAGGAAGGCCGGATATCTGGCTAGCGACATCGCGCACCGGCTTCCCGAAAAGGTGCAGCTCATCCCCACCCCTAGGCCCCATGAGAGGGTGGTATTCCTCCCCCATTTCCTTCGCGGACTGGGCTTCCCTCTGCATCCATTTGTCCGGGGGCTCATGTTCTACTACGGCCTGGATTTCCATGATCTGGCCCCGAACTTCGTCCTCATCATCTCGGCGTTCATCGTCGTGTGCGAGGCATTCCTCCGCATCTGCCCTCATTTCGGCCTATGGCTTAAGACTTTCGACGTCAAGCTAAAGGTGGTGCGCGGCAGCCAGGCGGAGTGCGGCGGTGCCATGGTTGGCAAGATGGCCAACGTCCTGTGGCTCGAGGGCTCCTTTGTGCAGACCCTGAGGGGTGGCAATCATGGTGGTTTTACGTCACCGAGCCGCGCGACGCTGGATGGGTCGCACCCCCTGAGTTTTGATCCAGCCCCCCTACGCGGCTCACCTCCTGGAAGGAGACAGGCCTGTCTTGGGGTAAAAAAGGAGAGCTGACCGGACTCCAAACATGCATCCAAACCCTGGTGGACAAGAAGCTCAAGCTTGTCAACGTAGTCCAGGTTATGCTCATCTGCCTGATCCTCCCGTGTCAACGACGGGCCTTCAACCTGTGGGAGTTCGACCTGGCGCAGCATCGAACTCTAAACAGGCTCTTCGACACGACGTACGAAGATGCCTGGAGGATGCTTTTCAAGGGCGCCGAGGCTCCCGCATCCGCTGCCGAGGATCGCGGATTCAGTACTGATCGTCACGCTCATGCGGTAAGCTGTTTTTGTCCTTTTATAGGGTATCAGTTTTTGACAGTTTGAATCTATGCGGGATCTAAGCTCCCTTATCTTTGATAGGATTGGGAGGTGACGTCTGGACAGGTCAACTGTCCAGCCCCCTTGCCCGAAGGCCCAGTGGACGCTCGCTTGGCGAAGCAGCTGGTTCCGGCGCCCTATGTGGTGCCGGAGAAGAAGGCCATGAAAAGGGCCGCGGGGACTCGAAAGAGTGCCCGGCGCCAGGAGGTGTCGGATTCATCATCCGACAGCCCCGAAGCGCCTTCCTCTCGTGAAGACGAGGAGGAAGAAAAAGAAACCTCTCCCCCTCCAGCGGGAGGAGAGAAGAAAAGGAAGGCCGCCCTCTCTGAGGAGGCCGGAGGGTCCAAGAAGGGGAAAACCCTTCCTCCGGACTACTTCGTCGATGCCGACATCGGCGGAGAGGAGTGGCAGCCCAGGGCCAAGCCCCTGGAAATCGTAAGTATCCGGATACCAGAGTAATTCACAGTATTCGTTTATTGCACAATTTTCCCTTATGTCGAATATGCTTATGCAGCCCACCCAAAGACTGGCTCGACGCGTCGTCGAGCAGCTCGCTGGACTCGTCAGATGTGAACTCGCTTCCGACGGCTTCCTCCCCCTGCCCTACGGACGACACCGAGGTGTTGTCCCAACAGGTTCCAAGCGGGGAGGAGGTGGTCCCGGAGGCGCCGCAAGGCAACCTCCCGCACTCCAGGAGTAAAGGGGACGAAACCCCCCAGTGCTCCAAGTCCGGCTCTAGGCCGGACACCGCTCTGGAACCTTCAAAGGTTCCGGAGTCCGGCGGGGGACCTCCTCCCAAGAGGAGCAAGTCCATCATGATGGTGGCCCCCGTCCAACCGGAGGCGCCGGACAATATGTTGGAGGCGCTCCAAGGCGCCTCCATCGACGAGGAGCACCGTGCTATTATGAGTGCTGTGGTCCAGAAGGTTCAGTCCGCCAAGAGCGGACTGACTGAAGCTTGTACTAGCCTTTTGACAGGCTTTGAGGTAAGTAAATAATGTGTAAATAATATTACCGCATAGAAAGTTGCCCCTGATGCTCTGTTGGGCGTTCGGGAAGAAAAGCCGAATAGAGGATCAAAGAATTCGCAGGAGTCTAACAAAAGGAGTCAATATGCAGGCTTCTCTGCTGTTGTCCACCGTACTGACTGCGGAAGTGGCCACACTGAAGCAGAGCCTTGAGATGTCCGAGCAAGAGCTCGGGCGTGCCAAGAGGCAGCTCGAGGAGAAGGAAGGTAAGAAATACCTTGGTTGAATATGTATATATAAAAAAGGTGCAATTGCAAGAAATGACAGGATTAACATGGCTATTGTAGGGGCCACATCTGAGGTGGCGACCCTTAAGCAAGCGCTGCTCGAGGCCGAGAAGAGTGCGGACGCGGAGCGCACCGAGCGGGCGAGGTATGAGGCCGAGGTTGGCAAGGTGCGGCAAGAGCTCCAGGTTCTCATGAAGAAACATGAGAGTTTGGAGCTTGACTCGAAGACGCAAGCGTCCGAGCTCGCGGCGGCTATTGAAAATGCCAAGTCTGCCAAGACCGAATCCCAGAAGACCCTCCAGGAGTTGAATGAGGTGAAGAAGATAGCGGCGGGTAAGGCATTCTGTATGCAAAGTAAACACATAAATGTGAGTTACTTGATACTTACCCGAATCCGGAGCTCTCCAGGGGCATTTGCAGATCTTCCCCAGAGTGTATCCGATGCCGTCGCATTCTATCGAGCCGAGGAGGGCAGCTCGACGAAGAAGGTGTTCTGGTCTCAGTATGCTGAGGACGGACACCCCGTGCCCCTGAGCGACCAGCTGAAGCAACTGGTCGAGCTCCACAAGGCGGCCGAACAGGCCATGAAGGGCGTCCTAGTTCGGCTGTGGCCTGGAGAGGCTCTGCCTGGGAGCTATTTCGGGCTGGTGCGGCGGCTGGTGGAGGCCTGTCCAAGGCTCAAAGTCATCAAGCGCTCCGTCTGTGTTGAAGGTGCCCGTAGGGCCTTTGCCCGAGCTAAGGTGCACTGGGGCAGGCTGGATGCGGAGAAGCTTGTGAAGGACGGGCCACCAGCGGGGAAAGAGCATCGCAAGCCCGAAAATTACTATAAGGATGTTCTGAAGGGTGCCCGCCTTGTGGCGGATGAATGTACTAGGGATGTAATTTTTGAGTAAAACTCTCTCGTGTTTGTCCTGTGCGCTGAAAACTTGTTCATATGCGCTGAGCAATGCTGCTTGAATTTAAAATATTACCTTCTGTGCGGCTGTTTATCAATACTGAGAGATGGCGAGTCGTCGGCTTCTGCCCCCTTGCCGCTAGTGCTGGGGTGTTCGGGGATAAACCTGGGCACTCTTTTTCCCATATTTGGGTCCTTCGAGGGAGGCGCTCAGCCCAACGAACGAGGCAATCAGACTATAATGCGTGAACACTCTCACTTAGCCATAGAATTCTATAATTTTAAATTTTGGCGAAGCCTCTAGTATTCGGAAGACCGAGTTCGGGGCGCTATCCACGCCTTGGCCGGACAGAGCCGACTCCTCGCCCTAAGCGGCATAAGTATTTAGGGACTCGAAAAAAGCTCTCGCATAGCGACCAGCTCTCGCTTCATCATGACAGTCAGTTTTAACTTTCTCCACTGAGGTGCTCGGCCAGCTCAACTGGGGCACAATCGTAGTGGTTCTCCTAGTGCTACCTTAGCCGATATAGCGGAACGTAAGGCACCAAAACATAGGAGCCGGGCAAACCCAACTATTGACCCAAGACATGATTTGGAGCCGATGCATATAATGCTATAAGTTCGGGGTGCCGCACTTGTGAAAGTGTTCGGACTTCTCACACCATATTGAGGGGTGCTAAAAGCCCCTGGCATATTTTGGTTGTACCAAGTTGTACATGTGCAACATGTCGTTAAGGAACATTTATTTATAAAAAGATAATGCAAAAATAGACAAAATATATGCATTGTTTATTAAAAATAGCTGCGATCAAAGCAGAACGATACAAGTAATGCGATAAACGAAAAGTTGGACTATTTAACATGTCTGCTCCATGGGCAAGCTGCGCAATAGTATGCGAAACAGGTATACTGCTCATGATAGAGACCACCTGGGATTTCCGTAATGCGGCATGGCTTGTGTGCTTCCCTGGTTCTTGCGTTGTTTGTGCGGCAATTGAACTTTCGAACAGGCCTTCCGAAGAGTAGAGTCCTGAAAGTAAGAGAAAAGTAAAAAATCGGCAGCCCCTGGTGCGGTTTAAGCTGTGTTTTGGGCGTGCCGTGATGGTGCCCCTCCCCCTATGCCCATGGTATTTCCAAAGCGTAGTTATGTACGCGAAGTACTGGCGTCACCTTTTTGCGAGGGTTGGGGTTGGGGCCGCATTGCTACGCCTGCTTGGAACGTGCCCGGCGGTCTTGTTGTAGGTTACTCCGGGCGCGCTTGACGGTGTCCGGACGTTTAATGGCCGGACTGGAGAACTGCCTGGAGAGGCTGCTTTGTACTTCCGCTGCAAGGGCCGCCGTGTGCTCCTCCGTTCAGAGGGAGCGTTTGGTGTTTCCATTGACCGTAATTACTCCACGAGGGCCTGGCATTTTGAGCTTTAGGTATGCGTAGTGCGGTACCGCATTGAATTTGGCGAATGCGGTTCGTCCGAGCAGTGCATGATAGCCACTTCGGAATGGGACTATGTTGAAGATCAATTCCTCACTTCGGAAATTATCCGGGGATCCGAAGACCACTTCAAGTGTGACTGAGCCTGTACAGTTGGCCTCTACACCTGGTATTATGCCCATTTTTCGCACTGTATCATGGTAAAGTAGGTTCAGGCTGCTGCCGCCGTCCATGAGGACTCTAGTGAGATGAAATCTGTCAATAATTGGGTCTAGAACCAATGCGGCAGATCCGCCATGACGGATTCTAGTGGGATGGTCTCTTCGGTCAAAGGTGATCGGGCAGGAGGACCATAGGTTGAACTTTGGGGCGACTGGCTCTACCGCGTATACGTCCCTTAACGCGCGCTTCTGCTCCCTTTTGGGGACGTGGGTGGCATATATCATGTTCACCGTCCGCACTTGTGGGGGAAAACCCTTCTGTCCATTGTTGTTCGTCGGCCGGGGCTCCTCGTCGTCATCGCTATGCAGCCCCTTGTCTTCATTGTCGGCGCTTAACTTGCCTGCCTGCTTGAACACCCAACAATCCCTGTTGGTGTGATTGGCCGGCTTTTCAGGGGTGCCATGTATTTGGCACAAGCGGTCGAGTATTCGGTCCAAGCTGGACGGGCCCCTAGGATTCCTTTTGAATGGCTTCTTCCGCTGACCGGATTTAGAGCCTCTGAGTCCGGCATTAACTACCGTATCCTCAGCATTGTCGCCGTTAATGCGGCGCTTCTGCTTGTTGCGACGCGACCTGCCACTAATGTCCCTGGTGTCCGAATTACCAGGGTTCTTGGTCATATTGTTGCTACGAGCGAGCCAGCTATCTTCTCCCGCGCAAAAGCAGGTCATGAGTGTCGTGAGTGCTGTCATAGACTTCGGCTTTTCTTGTCCGAGGTGCCGGGCCAGCCACTCGTCACGGATATTGTGCTTGAAGGCTGCTAGGGCCTCCGCGTCCGGATAGTCGACTATTTGCTTTTTCTTTGTTAGGAACCTTGTCCAAAATTGCCTGGCCGATTCCTCTGGCTGCTGAATTACGTGACTTAGGTCATCGGCGTCTGGGGGTCACACATAAGTTCCCTGGAAATTGTCGAGGAATGCGGCTTCCAGGTCCTCCCAACAACTGATTGATCCTGTTGGCAAGCTGTTGAGCCAATGCCGAGTTGGTCCTTTAAGCTTGAGTGGGAGGTATTTGATGGCGTGAAAATCATCGCCGCGGGCCATGTGGATATGAATGAGATAATCCTCGATCCATAATGCAGGGTCTGTTGTGCCATCATATGATTCGATGTTTACGGGTTTGAAACCCTCGGGGATTTGATGATCCATTATTTCGTCTGTAAAGCACAGTGGGTGTGCGACGCCTCTGTACTGGGCGATATCATGACGTAGCTCCAATGAGCTTTGTCTACTGTGTTCGGCCCTGCCGAATTTGTGGCCGGTGTGACGGTTACCGTCTCGAGCCGTGGGGTGCCCACGCGATCCGTAGATCGATCGTGTTTGCCTTGCCTTGTCCTCCAACATGTCTCGTAAGTCTGGCACATATTCCCGTGCCTTGGTACGGGGTGCGGCTTTAGTGGAGGGCCGGGAGGCCTCTCTGTCGCGGCCACGAGGTGGTCGTTCGGCCGCATCAAGTGCTTCCTCCTCTAATCGGGGTAGCAACCTGCGCTTTGGGTAACTCTTGGAGGGGCGTTCGAGTTTATGCTCTTCGGCCGCAAGGACTTCAGTCCATCTGTCAACCAGCAAATCTTGATCAGCTCTAAGCTGTTGCTGTTTTTTCTTGAGGCTTCTTGCCGTGGCGATCAGCCTGCGTTGGAAACGCTTTTGCTCAACGGGATCCTCTGGCACGACGAATTCGTCGTCGTCGAGGCTTGCCTCGTTGTCGGAGTGAGGCATATAGTTATCGTCCTCGACCTCTCTGTCTGCCGCTCTCTCATGAGGGCTGGTTTCTCCATCCTCCTGTGCTAAACCTTGCTGGAGGGGGTTTTCTTCGGCACTCTCCGGAGTATTACTATCTCCCGTGCTGGAATCACCGTTTTTGTGTTGGCGGGATTTTGAGCGGCGCCGCTGACGCTGGCGCTTTTGCTGTTTTTTGAACGGGTCATCCTCCGCTGTTCCATCGCCATCTCCCTCTTTTGGGGTGTCCACCATGTATATGTCATATGACGAGGTGGCTTTCCAGGGCCTAGTAGGCGCTGGTTCTTCATCATCTCCTTCATCGGTGTACATACCGTCGATGTCTTCAGAGTCGAAGTCGAGCATGTCGGTTAAGTCGTCGACAGTGGCTACAAAGTGGGTGGTGGGTGGGTTTTGAATTTCTTCATCGTCCGTACCCCAACCTTGCTGACCGTAGTCCGACCAGGGCTCTCCTGATAAAGAGAGAGACTTCAGTGACTTCAGGATATCGCCGAAAGGCGAGTGCTGAAAGACGTCCGCGGCTGTTAACTCCATGATCGGCGCCCAATCGGATTCGATCGGCAGGGGCGCGGAGGGTTTAGAGTTCGGAGAAGAATCTGGCTCCATGGAGTCACGAGTCTTGCAGAGTACGGGGCTGGTGTTCGGCTCAACCGCCGTTGGGATCACAGCCCCCGAGGTGGCGTCCAACCGCCCATCCTCGATCGGCGCGGTTGGCTCTGGACTAAGGGTCGGAGCCGATGCGGGTGCGGCCTCCAGGGCACTGTTCGGCGGCAGAGCTAGATCATGCTCGTCGTGACAGTGCGGCGCGCTCGGCAGTGGTTTGAATCCGTCGAAGATCAAGTCCCCGTGGATGTCAGCCGTCTAGTTTAAACTTCCGAATCTAACCTGACGGCCAGGGGCGTAGCTTTCGATCTGTTCTAGATGGCCAAGTGAATTGGCCTGCAGTCCGAAGCCGCCAAAGATGAAGATCTGTCCTGGGAGGAAGGTCTCACCCTGGACTGCATCGCCATTGATGATCGTAGGAGCCATCGGGCCCGACAGCGACGCCACAGAGGAACTCTCAATGAAAGCACCAATGTCGGTGTCAAAACCGGCAGATCTCGGCTAGGGGGTCCCGAACTGTGCGTCTAGGCCGGATGGTAACAGGAGGCAAGGGACACGAAGTTTTACCCAGGTTCAGGCCCTCTCGATGGAGGTAAAAACCTACGTCCTGCTTGATTAATATTAATGATATGGGTAGTACAAGAGTAGATCTACCACGAGATCAGAGAGGCTAAACCCTAGAAGCTAGCCTATGGTATGATTGTTGATGTGTATATTGTCCTAGAACTAAAACCCTCCGGTTTATATAGACACCGGAGAGGGTTAGGGTTACATAGAGTCGGTTACAATGGTAGGAGATCTGAACATCCGTATCGCCAAGCTTGCCTTCCACGCCAAGGAAAGTCCCTTCCGGACACGGGACGGAGTCTTCAATCTTGTATCTTCATAGTCCAGGAGTCCGGTTGAAGGTATAGTTCGTCTATCCGAACACCCCCTAATCCAGGACTCCCTCAGTCATGTTTATTTTAACCCCCCCGAGCTAGTGCTCCTTTGAGTGTTGGTCCGACACGGGCAACCTGCGAGGCCACCTCGGGGCAACTTGAGGGTTGGTTTTACTCGTAGCTTGACCAATCTGGTGTGACCTGAGAACAAGATATGTGCGACTCCTATCGGGATTTGTCGGCACATCAGGCGGCTTTGCTGGTCTTGTTTTACCATTGTCGAAATGTCTTATAATCAGGATTCTGAGACTGATCCGGTCTTCCCGGGAGAAGAAATATCCTTCGTTTACCGTGAGAGCTTGTGATGGGCTAAGTTGGGACACCCCTGTAGGGTTTTGAACTTTCGAAAGCCTTGCCCGCGGTTATGGCCAAATGGGAATTTGTTAATGCCGGGTTGTAGAGAACTTGAAACTTAACTTAATTAAAATGAATCAACCGCGTGTGTAGCCGTGATGGTCTCTTTTCGGCGGAGTCCGGGAAGAGAACACGGTCTTGTGTTATGCTTGAACGTAAGTAGCTTCAGGATCACTTCTTGCTCATCATTAGCTTCCCGACTGTGCTTTGCTTCTCTTCTCGCTCTCTTTTGCGTAAGTTAGCCACCATATATGCTAGTGCTTGCTGCAGCTCCACCTCACTACCCTTCCCTACCTTAAGCTTGAATAGTCTTGATCGCGAGGGTGTGAGATTTCTGAGTCCCCGTGACTCACAGATACTTCCAAACAGAT
Organism: Triticum urartu; assembly: GCF_003073215.2. Taxonomy (NCBI): domain Eukaryota; kingdom Viridiplantae; phylum Streptophyta; class Magnoliopsida; order Poales; family Poaceae; genus Triticum; species Triticum urartu. The sequence continues at coordinate 366,878,104 of NC_053023.1, read as the reverse complement.
GCAGGTGCCAATCATGACAGTGCAGGGGATGCTACCGAACTCAAGTGGGAGTTCGACGAGGATTCGAGCCGTTACTATGTTTCTTTTCCAGATGATCAGTAGAGGAGCCCAGTTGGGGCGATAGGGGATCTAGCATTTGGGGTTGTCTTTCTTTATTTTGGTTCCGTAGTCGGACCTTGATTTTATTCTGGATGATGTATGATATATTTATGTATTGTGTGAAGTGGTGATTGTATGCCGACTCTTTATCCATTTCTTATTCAGTACATGGGATGTGTAAAGATTACCCCTCTTGCGACATGCCTACCATGTGGCTATGCCTCTAAGTCGTGCCCCGACACGTGGGAGATATTGTCGCATCGTGGGTGTTACAAGTTGGTAATCAGAGCCTTCCCCGACTTAGGAGCCCCCTGTTTGATCGAATGCTGACGTTGTTGAGTCTAGAACAAAATGTTTTGAGTCTTAGGATTATATATATCGGAGAGTAGGATTCTTTTTACTCCTCAGCCCCTTCGTTGCCCTGGTGAGGCCTCCTGACGTATAGTTTTGACTCTTCTCAAATTTCACGATTTTTTTAGGATCATGCGGGTATCTTGGAATCGTTCCAATGGTTTTGTGGCGAGAACATTGTTCTTGGTGCCTCCTGACATTTAGGGGTTGTGGCAGTGTCCCGGGGAGTTGAGCTCCAAGGTGTTGTCATCACAATTTTATCGTTGCAGTTCTAGAACACCTGAGTTCGCCGACATCGAAAATCTCCTTTATGCAGTTCTTGGTGAGATAACCTCGATGCCACCCAGTACTGTGGCGGGAGTTCGGGAGTATTGCCATAACTCGTATAACAGATGCTTTTCGAAGGTTGAGGTAAATGATTTCTGAAGGTTTCTTGATTATGTGTTGAAGGATGGATACAACTAGATGTAGGATTTGCTAGTTCTGGGTGAGATATTATGCTTCCCCTGTATCCCCAACACCTGATTGCATAACCAGATAGTTTCGGGAGTTTTATAGGTGGGAATTCAAGTAGCTCTAGTATTTCTTCCCGCAGATATTTGGTTTGTGATTGGGTAATCCTTACCAATTATTTGTTCATATCCATACCTTGTTGCTTTATTCATCTACCTTTATCTAAGTGGCTTCTCAACTTAATGGAAGTGTGATGATTTACTTTGGAATTCATTCGTTCATCCTTGTTCGAATGTTAAGGCTATTTTTTGCAATTTCGATCCTTTGATTCAGCTTGAATATATGTCTTTAAAGATGCTAACGGATGTCAACCTCTACAGGATGGATCCTCCAACGCGTCAGAATCTAGACCGCAATGATGGAGATTAGTCGAACCCTCCACCACCACCTCCACCTCCGGAGGCATGGCAAGCTGTCATGGCCGCCACCAACGCCAACACTCAGATGCTTTTGAAACTCTTGCAAGAGCGCAACCAAGGGCAAGGAAACCAAGGAAATCAAGGACAAGGCAACAATCAACCTCAGTTTGCTACCCTCAATTAGTTCCTCACAAACCAGCCGAAGTCTTTTAGTAACTGTGTCGAGGTCACCGACGGCAATGACTGGCTCGTGGATATCTGCAAACATTTTGAGTGTAGCAATGTCAGGCCTGAGGATTTTGTCAAGTTTGCTTCGTTTCAACTCAAAGACCAAGCTGCTGAGTGGTATCAACAATACAGAGATTCCAGAGGAGGTCGTGTGATTACCTGGGATGATTTCCGCCGAGACTTCAAAGCTCACCACATTCCACAAAGTTTTTTTGAGAGTAAGCGCGAGGAGTTCCGCAATCTCAAGCAAGGCAGCATGTCTGTTTACCAACACAATATCCTGTTTCAGAGGCTCGCTCGCTTCGCTAAACAAGACATCCCTGATGAAAAGAGCATGATTTATCAATTCAGAGGTGGCCTCAGAGAAGATCTGCAATTGGCTCTCGTGCTTTTTGAGCCGACCAAGTATGATGAATTCTACAACATGGCACTAAAGCAAGAGGCTGCTCATCTCAAGTGTGATGCTTCTAAGAAGAGAGTCAGGGATGCAGCTCAATCTTGTTCTTCAACTCAAGTGGCAGCTAAGTAACAGAAGTTCTGATTGCCTCCTCCTCCTCCGTTTTGTCAGTCTTACCAGCAGAAGAGCAAAGGTGGCAATGGATCTTCCCACCCACTCAACCCAGGCTATCAGAGCAAAGCGCAGACTCATACTCCAAGGTCAAGTGCTCCTTATCACCGTCCGCTATCAGAAGTTACTTGCAACAAGTGTCAGTAGAAAGGGCACTATGCAAACAAATGCTTCAACCAAAGGCGCCTTCCGCCTCCTCCTCCTGTGATATTTTCTAGTAATGCAGTGGTCAAGCATAATCCCAAGCATGCTAAGGTCAACATGATGAACGCAGCTCAGGCAGAGGATTCTTCAGAAGTGATCATGGGTAACTTTCCAGTTAACTCCATTCCTGCGAAAGATCTTTTTGATACTGGTGCATCGCATTCTTTCATGTCAAGACCATTTTTTGGCAATAATGAATTCACTTCTTCACTTTTGGTTAAACCCATGGCTGTCATTTCTTCCGGTAAACGTTTGAGCTCTAGCATGATAGCTCTTGATGTGTCAATCGATATGGGCGACTATAAATTTCTGTCCTCTCCAATTGTTCTTGGTGACTCGGATATTGATCTAATTCTCAGCATGGACTGGCTTTGTAAGCACAAGGCTCAGCTGGATTGTGCTGCCAGGCAGATTCAATTGACACAATAAACTGAGGATGTGATCTTCTATGCCGCTCGTGATGATACCATTCTACTGTTTTCTCTCAATGAGAAGGGCGAGTTGAATGCCATCTCTCAGATTCCAGTCGTTTGTGAATATCAAGACATCTTTCCAGAAGAGCTTCCGAGAATGCCTCCTCACCGGCCAGTTGAATTTGTTATCGATCTTGAGCCTGGCACGGAACCTGTTTGCAAGCATCCTTACAAGCTTGGACCAAAGGAATTGAAGGAATTGAAGAAACAGCTCGATGAACAAGAGCGTCTGGGTCTGATTAGACCGAGTTCATCTCCATGGGGGCGTGGTGTTCTTTTTGTCCATAAGAAGGATGACACGGACCAACTTTGTGTCTACTACCGCCCATTGAACAAGAAGACAATAAAGAAAAAGTACCCACTTCCCAACATCAATGACCTTTTTTAGCAACTTAAGGGTGCTTAAGTATTCTCCAAGCTTGACCTCCGCATGGGTTATCATCAGATTCGCATTCGTGAACAAGATATCCCCAAGACAGCTTTCAGAACAAGCTATGGTTCTTATGAATATACTGTCATGTCTTTGGGCCTTGTCAATGCTCCTCCAACGTTCTCTCGCATGATGGACTTCATCTTCAACCCTTACACAAATGATTTCGTCCTGGTGTATCTTGATGATATTTTGGTGTTTTCCAAGAATAAGGAGGATCATGCCATGCATTTGAGATTGGTACTCGACAAACTTAGAGAGCATCAATTCTATGAAAAGTTTTCAAAGTGTGCGTTCTGGCTTGATAAGGTTCTCTACCTGGCCATATCATCTCCACCAAAGGCATCACTGTTAATCCTAAGAAGGTGACAACAATTGTGAATTGGGAACTGCCTCAGAATGTCAAGCAGCTCCGCAGTTTCCTTGGGCTTGCAAGCTATTGTCGAAGATTCGTTGAGAATTACTCTAAGATTGAAAACCATCTTTCCAGCCTCCTCCAGAAGCACGTCAAGTATGTATGGACGCCTGAATGTGACATGGCTTTCAACACCCTGAAAGAGAAGTTAGTCACAGCTCCTGTTTTGAATCCTCCTAATGAATCCAAACCATTCGAAGTTTTCTGTGATGCCTCCCTCCAAGGTCTCGGTGCTGTGTTAATGCAAGAGAAGAAAGTTGTGGCTTATAGCTCTCGCCAGTTGAAGCCCAATGAAAAGAACTACCCGACTCATGACCTCGAGTTGGCGGCAGTTGTCCAGGCTCTACTAACATGGAGACATCTCTTGTTGGGAAGGAAAGTGGACATCTTCACTGATCATAAGTGTAACGCCCTCGATGCGGCTATATCCCCCACGTGTCGAAGCACGACTTAGAGGCATAACCGCATTGAAAGCAATGTCGCAAGTGAGGTAATCTTCACAAACAACCCATATAATACAATAAGGGAAAAGATACATAGTTGGCTTACAATCGCCACTTCACACAATTACATGATTAAAGCATTACATCATCCAAATACAATCAAGGTCCGACTACGGAACCAAAATAAAAGAAGAACCCCAAATGCGACAAGGTCCCCGATCGACCCCAACTGGGCTCCACTACTGATCAACTAGAACGGAACAACACAAAGGACAAGATCTTCAACGAGCTCCTCCTTGAGCTTGGTTGCATCAATTGCACGGATTCATCGGCACCTTCAAACTGGTTTTGGAAGTAAACTGTGAGCCACGGGGAGTCAGCAATCTCACACCCTCGAGATCAAGACTATTTAAGCTTATGGGTAAGGTAAAGGTATGAGGTGGAGCTGCAGCAAGAGACTAGCATATATGGTGGCTAACCTGTTCGCAAAAGAGAGCGAGAAGAGAAGGCAAAGCACGAACGAAGAACTATGATCAAGAAGTGAGCCTATAACAACCTACGTCAAGCATAACTCCAACACCGTGTTCACTTCCCGGTCTCCGCCGGAAAGAGACCATCACGGTAACACATGCGGTTGATGTATTTTAATTAAGGTCAACTTTAGGTTTTCTACAACCGGACGTTAACAAATTCCCATCTGCCCATAACCGCGGGCACGGCTTTCAAAAGTTCAATCCCTGCAGGGGAGTCCCAAATTAGCCCATGACAAGCTCTCACGGTCAACGAAGGATATACCTTCTCCCGAGACATTCTGATCAGACTCGGTATCCCGGTTCTACAGGACAACTTTGACAATGGTAAAACAAGTCCAGCAACACCGCCCGAATGTGCCGACAAATCCCGATAGGAGTTGCACATATCTCGTTCTCAGGGCACACCGGATAAGCTAAGCGTACGGGAGCCAACGTAACCCAAGTTTCCAAGGGACGGCCCCGCACGGTGCTCTGGGTTGGACCAACACTTATAGAAGCACTGGCCCGGGGGTTTAATAAAGATGACCCTCAGGAGCGCGACTACCAAGGGAAAGAAAAGGCTAGGTGGCGAATGGTAAAACCAATGTTGGGCATTGTTGGAAGAGTTTTATCCAAGGCGAACTGTCAAGGGGTTCCCATTATTACCCAACCACGTAAGGAACGCAAAATCCGGGAACATAACACCGATATGACGGAAACTAGGGCGGCAAGAGTGGAACAAAACACCAGGCATAAGGCCAAGCCTTCCACCCTTTACCAAGTATATAGATGCATTAATTAAATAAGATATATTTTGATATCCCAACAAGAAAACATGTTCCCACAAGGAACAAACTCCAAGTTCCAACAAGGAACAAACTTCAAACTTCACCTGCAACTAACAACGCTATAAGAGGGGCTGAGCAAAGCGGTAACATAGCCAATCAACGGTTTGCTAGGACAAGGTGGGTTCGAGGCTTGGTTCAACAATATAGGAGGCATGAAAAGCAAGTGGTTGGTATCGCAGGATAGGCATAGCAAAAGAGCGACCAACTAGCAAGCAAAGATAGAAGTGATTTCGAGGGTATGGTCATCTTGCCTGAGATCCCGCAAGGAAGAAGAACGAGTCCATGAAGAAGACAAAAGGACGTAGTTGAACGGGTCCTCACGAACGCGACGTTACCGGAACCAACCCGAAGAAGCAAACACCGGAAAGAAGCACACAACATAGTAAACAACCAACACATGAACATGGTATGATATGCGGGATGCGGTATGCGATGCATATGCATGATTTGCAAAGCAATGATTGAACCTGGCCTCAACTTGGAAATCCAATAGTGACACTGGAAAGGTGAGGTGATTTCGGTTGAAATCCATATAAAGATCGCCGGAATCGGATGCGCGGTTTAGAAATGGCAAGCAAAACAAATATGGCACCGGTCTAAATGCATCAAGTAGCCATCTAAATGCATCAAGATAATTATGCTACAGCACTCAAACATGGCAACAAAATACATGGCAGGGATCCACTCATAATGCTTGACAAAAGATGAACACTGAGCTACGGCCAATTCAGTCATTAATAGGTTCAAACTAGCATGGCAAAAGAGCAAACGATAAACAGGTTTCAAACTTAGTGAAATTAACACGAGCCTGGAATTTCAGATCAGGTAGCCACTTTGGAGAATGAAAACTATATGCTACAGGAACTTAACTTGGCGAAACAAAGCATGGCATGTAGCTACTCAAAGAGCTTAACAAAAGTCCCTTAGTGACCTTGAGCCAAAATGGATCAGAAAATACAATTGCAAGCATGTGAACTTGGCAAAACATAATCAGATTACAGACTTGGTGAAAAACTGGAGCAGAATGCAAATCAGTTAACGAGTAGGCATGTTTACAAGCTCGATGCACTCACTACAGAGCAAGGCATGACAATCTAAGCATACACCCATGAAAAATACATGTTATATAAGCTATACATGGCAAGAACAACAACATAGCATGCACGGATCACTAGGAACATCCTCGGCAAAATCGCTAACAAGTAGACAATCTGCCAGGATTCACGAAATAGCAAAAAGTAGAGATCGATTGACTCGAGCTAGGGTGCTCCATAAATGCAAACAAAGACATTTATTGATAGAGCACCACAATATTAACAAATCATCCTTACTGATCATCCTCAAAAGAGGCACGGATCACTAGGAAACAACATGAACATATGGCATATTGATAAAAACAGATCAAGGACTTAGTGAAATTCTAAGTCCCTGAAATCAGCATTAACGAATGCACTACTTCGCAAGCTTGTGCTAGTCACCACACATGTCACAAAAATACAAGGAAAGCACCTCTGTAAAGATGGCATGGCATATAACAAAACACATGTAGAGCTCAGGAGCATATCATGCACACATTAATCATGGCAAAAATGACAAATAGCTAATTGGTGCAGCAGATCTGACAATTAACTCAAATAGCTCTCTTCCAACAGCATTTCGTGTATCAAGATGAGCTCAAATGAAAATGATGCAATGAGATGAAATGATGTGCTCGTCGAGGCGAACATTTTGATATGCTGCACGCGCAAAACGGAGCTACGGATGCAAAGTTACGATGCGATGAAGATGGGCATAAAGTTAGGGTTTCGGGGATAAAAGTCAACCTAGGGCAAAACAAATCTGGATCGGGATCCGGCGGTACTGTAGCAGCTGGTGCCCACCAGAGATGCTGCACACCGGAGAAGGGGAAGGTGACGGCGAGGCCGGTCGGCGCCATGGCGGCGGGCGGCGAGGGCATCCGCGGCAGCCGGCGACAGGGGCGGCGGGGCGGCGCCGGAGTCCGGCCGGAGATGGCGCCGGGCGGCGAGGTGGCGGACTGGGCGCGGGGAAGAAGGTCGCCGGCGCCAGAGCTTGCGGCGTCGAGGCGGTGGTCCGGCAGGCGGCGCCGCGGTGGCGGTGGCCGGAGCAGCTGCTCCGCGGCGGAGCGGCGATGAGGCGGTCGGGCGGCGCGCCTCGGCGGGCGGCGCGTGCCTCATGAGGCCGCGGGCAGGTGCGCGGTCGCGCTTGGGCCGGGCGGGCCGGCCTTGGGCCTGCAGGGCCGTGGCGGCGCAGGCGAGGAGAGAGAAGGCGGCGGAGACAGGTGGTGAAGTGGGATTCGCTGAGGAGGGCGGCGCAGACATGTCCGGCGGTGCGGGGGTTTTTGTCCGGGCGCGAGGTAGAGGAAGGCTAGGGTTTCATCCGCGAATTTCGGAGGGGATCACATATATATAGGTACAGGGAGCTAGGAGAGTCCAAATGAGGTGCGGTTTTCGGCCACGCGATCGTGATCGAACGACCGAGATGATGGAGGAGGTTTAGGTGGGTTTTGGGCCACTTTGGAAGGGTGTTGGGCTGCAACACACACGAGGCCTTTTCGGTCCCTCGGTTAACCGTTGGAGTATCAAACGAAGTCCAAATGGTACGAAACTTGACAGGCGGTCTACCAGTAGTAAACCAAGGCCGCTTGGCAAGTCTCGGTCCAATCCAGAAATGTTTAACCCCCACACATGAAAAGAAGGTAGAAAGGACCACCGGAGGAGATAGGAGCGCCGGAATGCAAAACGATCAATGGGGAAAATGCTCGGATGCATGAGACGAACACGTATGCAAATGCGATGCACATGATGACATGACATGCAATGCATGACACACAAGCAATGACAAGGCAACAACAACGAATAACTGGAGGACACCTGGCACATCGGTCACGGGCGTTACAATAAGAGCCTCAAGTACATCTTCACTCAACCCAACCTCAACCTTAGAGAGACTCATTGGGTCGAAAAGATTCAAGACTACAATCCGAGTATTGAATATACTACATGCAAGGCCAATGTCATTGCAGATAATTTGAGCAGGAAGGCTTACTGCAACAGCTTAATTCTCAAGCCCTTCCAACCGGACCTTTGTGAAGCTTTCCGCAAACTGAATCTCCAAGTTGTTCCTCAAGGATTTCTTGCCAACCTCCAAGTCTCTCCTAGTTTGGAAGATCAAATTCGTGAGGCACAAGTTCTTGATGCCATGGTGAAAAGGTGAAAAATGGGATTGCCAAGAGCCAACCCAAATACAAGTGCTATCACATTGATGAGATAGACACTCTTTTCTTCGAGGATCGAATTATGGTTCCTAAAGGCAATCTAAGGAAAGTCATTATTAACGAGGCTCACAATTCCCTTCTATCCATTCATCCTGTAAGTACGAAGATGTACCATGACCTCAAGCAGTCGTATTGGCGGACGCGAATGAAGCGAGAAATTGCTCAAATCGTGAATGAATGTGATGTCTGCAGAAGAGTGAAAGCAGAACACCAACAGCCAGCTGGTCTCCTCTAGCCTCTTGCTATTCCAGAATGGAAGTTTGACCATATTGAGATGGACTTCATGACTGGATTTCCCAAGTCCAAACGCGGAAATGATGCTATCTTTGTTGCCATCGACAAGCTTACAAAAGTGGCTCATTTCCTTCCAATCAAGGAATCTATCACAGCAGCTCAGTTGGCAGAGCTATACACCTCCAGGATTGTCTTCTTGCACGACATTCCGCAATTGATATCTTCAGATCGTGGAAGCATCTTTACTTCTAAGTTATGGGACTCCTTCCAGAAGGCCATGGGCACCAACATTCGCTTCAGCACAACCTTCCATCCTCAAACTAGTGGACAAGTCGAGCGAGTCAATCAAATCCTTGAAGATATGCTCAGGGTTTGTGTCATTTCCTTCGGTATGAAGTGGGAATATTGTCTTCCATATGCCGAGTTCTCCTACAACAACAGCTTCCAAGCGAGTTCGGGCAAGGCCCCATTCGAGATTCTCTATGGAAGAAAGTGTCGTACTCCTCTTATTTGGTCAGATACTGGTGAACGCCAACTTCTTGGCAATGACTTAATCTCAGAGGCTGAAGAAATGTGTAAAGTCATCCGTGAAAATCTCAAAGCCGCGCAATCGCGCTAGAAGAGCTACTATGATAGCAAGCATCGTGACTTGGCTTTCGAGATCAGAGACCATGTCTACCTCCGCGTCTCTCTACTGAAAGGTACTCGTCACTTTGATATCAAAGGGAAGCTTGCCCCTAGATACGTGGGTACTTTCAAGATCATTGGCAAAAGAGGCGATCTCGCCTATCAACTTGAGCTTTTGTCCAATTTCGCAAACGTGCACGATGTGTTTCACGTGTCACAGCTTCGCAAGTGCTTCAAGACTCCTGAGCGCACCATCAACTTCAAAGAGATTGATCTCCAAGAAGACTTGTCTTATCATGAGCATCCCATTGCTATTCTTTAAGAAACCGAGCGCAAGACTCGCAACAAGTCTATCAAATTCCTGAAAGTGAAGTGGTCACACCATTTCGACCGAGAAGCCACCAGGGAACGCGAGGACCACCTCCGTTCCGAATTTCCGGAGTTCTTTTAGTCCTAGATCTCGGGACGAGATCCTTTCGTAGTGGTGGAAGGTTGTAACACCCCGGATGTAACTTGCCATATTTGTACTCCGACTCTTGCCTTTTTCGGCTTCGTGGTTGGGTTTCCCTTCGTGGTTGGGTTTTGTCTTCGTTTTGCATTTTGTTCATGTCATGCATATCATATCATGTCATCATGTGCATACGTGTTCGTCTCATGCATCTGAGCATTTCCCCGTTGTCCGTTTTGCAATCCGACACTCCTACATGCACCGGCGCACCTTTTGTCTCTTTTCATGAGCGGGTGTTAAACATTCTCAGAATGGACCGAGATTTGCCAAGTGGCCTTGGTACACCACCTGTAGACCGCCTGTCAAATTTTGTGTCATTTGGAGTCCGTTTGATACTCCAACAGTTAACCGGGTAACCGGAAAGGCCCCTTGTGTGTTGCAGCCCAACACCCCACCAAAACGGCCCAATAACCCTTCCAAACCCCTTCGATGTCCTCCGCCGTAGGATCACGATCGCGCGGGCGAAAACTACACCCCATTTGGACACTCCTACCTTCTTCTAGGTATAAATATGTCCTCCCCGTCCATAATTCGAGTCCAAACCCTAGATCAAATCGCCCCCGCCGCCACGGGACATGTCCGCCACCACCGGACGACACCCGCCGCCGCCCGCGGCCAACTAGAAGGTGCCACCTGTCCCCTGCGCCGTCCCCGCCGCCGCGGCCTGCCGGACCCGAATCGGGCCCGCGGGGCCCGTCCACGCCGCCCGAGCCTTCTCGGCTCATGCGGGTTCCGCAGCTGCCCGTCTCGCACGTCGCCCATCCTCGCCGGTGCTGCTCGCCGCCTCCACCGCCTCGCTCGCCGTCGACCAGCTCCGCCGGTGCCGCTCGACCCCGTCGCCTCGCTCCGCTTCGCCGCCCCGGAGGCACAGCGCCGCCTCCGCCCACTTCTTCCCCGGCTCCGGCAACCACGCGCCTGGATCCGCCTCTCCACCTCACCGGCACACCTCTTCGGCCAAACTCCGGCCACCGCGGTGATCTTCGGCGATCCTTGAACTCCGTGCCAGATTTGGATCTGAGGAAGTTGACCTGATTTTCGTCTAAGTCATTTTTCTGCTAATTTTTATGCCCCTGTTCAATGCATCATAACTCGACGACCGTACCACTGTTTCATGCGCATGATATATCAAAATGTTCATTGGGAGATGCTCTTAATTTCATTACATTGTGACATGCTTGTTTGAATCCATCTTGATGCCCAAATCATTGATGCAAGAGTGCTATAAAATGTTTGCTCCTGTTACTTACCAGTTTAAGGTGATTTGTCATTTTTGTCACATTTGTTGTGTGCTTCATATGGGCATGAGCTCTACACGTGTTTTGATCTATGCCATGCCATCTTTACAGGGGTGCATGCCATGTATTTTTGTGATCAATGTGGCGACTATAACAAGCATGCAAAGTAGCCTTTGTGATATTTCTGATTTCAGGGACTATCACAAGCATGCAAGTCCTTGGTCTGATGTTATTTTTATGCCATGTAAACTAGATTCTACAGTGAGATCTATCCTTCAGAAGTTTGTTTTAAGTTTCTTTAGTAAGGATGATTTGGACATATGGTTGCGATCTATCCTTCCATGCCCCTTTTTGCAATTATGGAGTGCCCTAGCATGTCTTAATCTTGCTCTACTTTTGCTATAAAATGTTCCTGACAGACTGTTTACATGTTAATCAATTTTGTGATGGTTGTTGTAGTTGATCCATGCATGCTATGTAGTCTCTCTTACCATGGTTAGCTTCGTGAACATGTCTTCTTGTTCATGCTATGCTTATCTTGTCAGGCAATGCCTTGTGCTGAGTGAATCGAGCTCGCAAAGATGCCTTCATAATTCTTTTTATGCCATGCTCAGTTTTCTGCTAAGTCTGAATCTGTTAATAAAACTTGCTATGTTTACATGGGTGCCATCATATCTTCTGGCCCTTTTTGGCTCATGATCATTAAGGGCCTTTTATTCTATGCATTAGTAGATTCATTCCATGCCTTGTTTTGCTATGATAAGTTCCTATAGCATGTTTTTCGCTTGCTCTAAACATTGCTTCCTGATGTTATTCCTGGCATGTTAGTACTTTCACTAAGACTATGAAGCTGATATCTTTTGCACTTTTTCCATGCTTGTTTGAACCTGCTCTTGTATGATTTAGCCGTAGCTCAGTGTTCATGTTTTTGCAATCATCTTGAGTAGATCACTGCCATGTGATTTGTTGCTATCTTGGAGTGCAGTAGCGTAGTTTCTTGTTGCATTCTAGATGGCATCGTGTTGTTACTCGCAGAATTATGCCATTCTTGTTTTGCTTGCCATTTGCAAACCATGCATCCGATTCTGGTGATCTTTATATCATTTTCGACTGAAATCATCTCATCTTTCCAGCAGTACACTTGGTTTTCCAAGTTGATTCCTGGTTCAATATTTCCCTTCAGAAGCACGCATATGCATTGCATATCACATCCCGCATGTCATGCCATGTTTTGCATCATGTTGCTTGTGCATTGCACCGGGATTGATTGTTGGTCATTTACTTGTGTTCTTGATTTGGTTAGAGCCGGGAGACGAGTACGTGATCGAGGAACCTGTTGAGTATGCTAACAAGGATCAAGCTTTCGTCAACTCTGAGAACTTTGCAGGCAAGATGACCATACCCTCGAAAGCACTTCTACCTTTGCTTGCTAGTTGTTCGCTCTATTGCTATGCCGCGATACCTACCACCTGCTATATCATGCCTCCCATATTGCCATGTCAAGCCTCTAACCCACCTTTCCTAGCAAACCGTTGTTTGGCTATGTTACCGCTTTGCTTAGCCCCTCTTATAGCGTTGCTAGTTGAAGGTGAAGATGAAGTTTGTTCCATGTTGGAACATGGATATTGTTGGGATATCATTATTATCTCTTATTTACTTTAATGCATCTATATACTTGGTAAAGGGTGGAAGGCTCGGCCTTATGCCTGGTGTTTTGTTCCACTCTTGCCGCCCTAGTTTCCATCATACCGGTGTTATGTTCCTTGATTTTGCATTCCTTACGCAGTTGGGTGTTATGGGAACCCCTTGACAGTTCGCTTTGAATAAAACTCCTCCAGCAAGGCCCAACCTTGGTTTTACCATTTGCCTACCTACCACCATATACCTTTCCCTTGGGTTCTGCAGACTCAAGGGTCATCTTTATTTTAAACCACCCCCCAGGCCAGTGCTGCTCTGAGTGTTGGTCCGAAACGGGAAACCTTCGGGGCCACCTCGGGGAAATTTGAGGGTTGGTTTTACTCGTAGCTTGACCTATCCGGTGTGCCCTAAGAACGAGATACGTGCGACTCCTATCGGGATTTGTCGGCACATCGGGCGGCTTCGCTGGTCTTGTTTTACCATTGTCGAAATGTCTTGCAATCGGGATTCCGACACTGATCGGGTCTTCCCGGGAGAAGGAATATCCTTCGTTGACCGTGAGAGCTTGGGATGGGCTAAGTTGGGACACCCCTACAGGGTTTTGAACTTTAAAAAGCCGTGCCCGCGGTTATGGGCAAATGGGAATTTGTTAATGTCCGGTTGTAGAGAACTTGAAACTTAAGTTAATTAAAATGAATGAACCGCGTGTGTAGCCGTGATGGTCTCTTTTCGGTGGAGTCCGGGAAGAGAACACGGTCTCGTGTTGTGCTTGAACGTAAGTAGCTTCAGGATCACTTCTTGATCATCATTAGCTTCCTGACTGTGCTTTGCTTCTCTTCTCGCTCTCTTTTGCATAAGTTATCCACCATATATGCTAGTGCTTGCTGCAGATCCACCTCACTACCCTTCCCTACCTTAAGCTTGAATAGTCTTGATCGCGAGGGTGTGAGATTGCTGAGTCCCCGTGACTCACAGATACTTCCAAACAGATGTAGGTGCCGATGATGCCAGTGAAGGGGACGCTACCGAACTCAAGTGGGAGTTCAACGAGGATTCGGGCCGTTACTATGTTTCTTGTCTGGATGATCTGTAGAGGAGCCTAGTTGGGGCGATCGAGGATCTAGCATTTGGGGTTGTCCTTCTTTATTTTGGTTCCGTAGTCGGACCTTGATTGTATTCTGGATGATGTATGATATATTTATGTATTGTGTGAAGTGGCGATTGTAAGCCGACTCTTTATACCTTTCTTATTCAGTACATGGGATGTGTAAATATTACCCCTCTTGCGACATGCCTACCATGCGGCTATGCCTCTAAGTCGTGCCCGACACATGGGAGATATAGGCGCATTGTGGGTGTTACATTAGAGTCCAAAACAAGGGCAAAAGTGTTTGGAAAAGTAGATATGAGGGAGACGTATCAGGTGTACAGGAGAGTTAGGTTTCTATCCTGTGGAACTGTGGGTCATGGGCCCACATGTGGGTTAAAAGTAGGAGGGTGGAGTCATCTTGCACGATCATGATAGCAAGGCATGTCAAAGAATAACCTGTCAGTTATGTCGGTAACAATGGTGGTACCAAAGGCGAGGGACGAAGAGAACCATTTTCCTTCTCGTTGAACGAGGCGAACCAATAGGAAAAGTTCTCATCCATCGGTGGCTACTGGAATGCCATCAACAATAGTAACAGGGTCTTGCTCACAGAATTGTACAATGAGGTGTTTACATAAGCAGGAGAATATTACTGTTTAGATAATATAGATCACAAGAATCGTTAAACCAACCAATGGAAAGGAAAATATGGTTATTAGATTAAACAAAACAATGGAAAGGAAAATGTGTTTAAACACATATTTCAAGGGCATATCCTTCCCACGGACAGGCAGAGCATGATATCCATGATAGGGTATAATGTACTCCCTCCGTCCGGAAATACTTGTCGAAGAAATGGCTAAAAATGGATGTATCTAGAACTAAAATGTGTCTAGATACATCCATTTCTCCAACAAGTATTTCCGGACAGAGGGAGTAGAAAACTATAGGTAAGGGGAGAGGAATTTCATGGCGTTACCCATACAACGGTGTTTGGATAATTGAGCAGGAAACATTTAGCATTGGGCTACAAATGTTCATGTTGAAAATTGGAGTACCATAGACATGCTTCGAGATAGCATTGACATGGCAATCAACTAAGGGTCAGACTCTGGATACACAAAGGATCCATTGTAGAATATGTCTTACAATTTCCTCATGAAAGAATGGATAACCTTGCAAAAAAGGAAACTATAACACTAGGTGCTCCTGCCAGGTTTGCTAGGCATGACATCACCTTACCCGGTCATGTACAGATGTTATAACTACTGGAAGTATGTTCTAACCATCATATCTGATCGAGATTTAGATCTCATTGGTGTCAGGATACCTCAGACTCTGGATGCCTGTGAAGAAGAGGTGCAACACAAATCGATGATATGACATTACAAGATTCTCGGGAAATGAACTATAGAATCAAGTTCCAAAACAAAAGTTCATCATGAACCAAGGAGAAAATGAGGATGTGATTGATGGAGTCAGCGACAATTCATCGAGATTAACCAAAGATGGATTTCCATAACTATGTGAACAAGGAGGTAACACTTATCAGATCAACTGATATAATGAGGTATGCTCGAGGAAAACATACACAGTTAAACATTGGTCGAAAGGTGCACCCGAAATAAGGGCTTAGGTAGCATGATCAGTGTTAGAATGGTGATTCGATAACCAATGGTCTAAGAATGAAATATCGACCATTAACTTCAAAGCAATAGGGTTGCTAGAAGCTTTGAAGTCGCACACCATAGTTCAATTGTTGGTTTTCCGGTTAGAAACAACACAGGGACCAAGGAATGAACGGATATGGCAAGAAGTATCACCTGTATGAAGATGTCATAAGAGGTGGTGAAATTCTCACGACATTCTTGACATAAAAGATGGTAATACTGCAAGGTAATGAAGAAGATCTCTAGGTATAATATAGAACACAGACAAGTTTGTGTTGGAGGGAAAGCAGTAATGTTGTGGATGATAACACAAATCATCGAGGGCCAAGGGTGGTACTTGTCGTCATGAATTTGATTGATATTCTGGAAGGTGTCAAAATGTTTATGATGATCATGACAAATTTTGTTGAGAGGCTCCGCGAAGATGTAATCGATCAACGATGACATCAAGTCAAAGGAATGATGAAGTGAAAGGTTAATGGAACCAAGGGTATGATACAATACCCAAACCAAGCTTGTTATTGGAGGTGAAACGATAAGACGAGGAAGATCGACATAATCTTAGCTCATCATCGAAAGTTGTGCTCCAGGAATAAGGACTAGGTAGAACCGTTAAAATCAGCACGGTAATGATATAGTCGATCAAGCTATGAATGACGTGATCGAGTACAAACTTGTAAGTAAAGAAGATTACTAAGAGTTGTTTAATCACGATGCGAACTCGATTCAGTTTTTGGTATTCTTGGTTGACGACAACCCAAAACCTGAGAAAATTGGAATCGGTGACAAATAACAGTTGATGAAGAACCCATAAGAAGTTATGCAGTTCCATGATATTCTCAAGATACCAGAGTGTAATACTCGACGACAAATCAGTAGAGGTTGGACTGGGGTATTGCTTTGCAGAAGACAAGTGCTTAAACTTGCACGAGAAATGGTATTTAAAGGAAAACATGGTCTAAACCACGATTGCAAAAGGCCAGATCCCAGATATAAGATGAACTCATACCAAGGGAATAATTAATTTAAGAGAAGCTTTAATGATAAGATCTACATCATGTGCATGGGCATGAACGCAAAGTTCAAGGTCGACTCCCACTTCTTCAATGCCTCACCTTTCATTCACTTCTCCTCTTCAAAGTTGTATGGCAGAAAATTATCAGGTAAAACACCAGAAGGGTATTACTTGTGAAAACTTTCAGTTTCACCCGACTTTAGGGAAGGTATAGGTTAAACCCATCGGGTTATCTTGGGAATAATATACCACGAATTTCAAGAATAAATAACACAAGCTCGATAGTAGAGCATGCTTGAGAGAGCAGAGGATACAATTTACCAAAGGCATTATGTACCCGAGGAAAGGCTCACAAGCTATTGAATATGAAGGACGTTGTCTGATAAAATCCGACAGAGTGTCTGGTGGTCCACAAGGGGTCTGATGGTAAGCATCGTTACTCCACCAGAGGAAGAAAGAATGCAAGGAGATCAGATTATAGAAACAACTAACTAACTCAAAGCTAAAATGCAAAGGAATTATGAATTCCAAGACAAGGGATCATAAGCAATGCTCTGATTTGGGATGGATAAGTTGAATAGCCTTAGGGGTACAATCGATGACAATGTGATTGGTCGAGATCCAGCTCATGTTTAAAATGACATCTGAGTCGGGAGGAAGAATTCTAGGATCCGATTGAGGATTGCGAGCATTCGCAACATATTGAATTAACGGACTCAAAATGATAATGACAAAGGATGCCAATAATATTAATAAACTTATGGGACTAATCATAATGCAAGAAAGAATTTCGAGAGTAATAGGCGGTTGAGGATTTTTGGAAGATCGAATGGTATTTCAAAGACTTGAATCAACTGGGATGAGAGGATACTCGGTAAGTGCGAGGAATTATCTGTAGGGTTGTCATGTGGCAAAGAACCGCAAGGCAATAGGCACAAAGTATTCTCGGAACAATAGAGAAAATTCTGGGGTATCTTGTAATAACAAGATCAACGGGGAATGATTGTATGAGTGGGAAGTGCACGTGGTTATCCATATGGGATCGATGGAAGGGAATTGCAATAGCGATGGCACAAAGTCTCGAGAGAACATCGGACGGTAAATCCTTCGATGCACCAAGTAATCATCTGGAGTGAGGGTCTCTCCAGGAGAAAGAAGTTACGAGAACCTAGAGTCGGCGTTAGTAAAATCATTTAACCCGAATAGAAGAGAGATCAGAGTCCCAGAGTATAGATGAGGAATAAAAGATCCTAATACCACCCAATTGCGACACGGGCCCTTGGGCCGCACAGCAATGTTAGTAAAATAGTTTTCATCGACTAGACTCAACTTCGGCCAAGGAGTGTGGAAGGGGGATTCCTACAGGCAGTCGACTCTGATACCAACTTGTGACGCCCCTTATTTGACTGTAAACTAATCATACATGCAAATGTGTACGATCAAGATCAAGGACTCACGGGAAGATATCACAACACAACTCTAGACACAAATTAAAATAATACAAGCTTTATATTACAAGCTAGGGGCCTCGAGGGCTCGAATACATAAGATCTAATACACAAGAGTTAGCGGAAGCAACAATATCTGAGTACAGACATAAGTTAAACAAGTCTGCCGTAAGAAGGCTAGCACAAAAGCAACAACGATCGAAAAGGCAAGGCCACCTGCCCGGGAACCTCCTATCTACTCCTCGAAGTCGATCTCCATGTAGAATCATCCTTGGGATCCTCTGGCTCCTGGACTCCATCATATGATCGCAGTAACTGGGAAAAGGGGGAAAAGAAGTAGGAAATAAACCGTGAGTACTCACCCAAAGTACTCGCAAGCAAGGAGCTACACTACATATGCATTGGTATCAATGAAAGGGGTAGTATATATGGACTAAACTGCAGAATGCCTGAATAAAAGGGGGATAGCTAGTCTTGAAGAGTGTGTTTTATTAAGTATATAGCGATCACAGGGTTGTATCTGGCACTTGGAAGGGTGATTTTTATTAAGTATCCGGTTCTAGTTGTCATAAGGTCAAGGTACAACTACGGGTCGTCCTTTTACCGAGGGACATGACTATTCGAATAGATAAACTTCCCTGCAGGGGTGCACCACATTTCCCAACACGCTAGATCCCCTTTGGCCGGACACACTTTCCTGGGTCATGCCCGGCCTCGGAAGATCAACACGTCGCAGCCCCACCGAGGGAGTCCTGGATTAGGGGGTGTTCGGATAGCCGGACTATGCCTTCGGCCAGACTCCTGGACTATGAAGATACAAGATTGAAGACTTCGTCCCGTGTCCAGAAGGGACTTTCCTTGGCATGGAAGGCAAGCTTGGCGATACGGATATGTAGATCTCCTACCATTGTAACCGACTCTGTGTAACCCTAGCCCTCTCCGGTGTCTATATAAACCGGAGGGTTTTAGTCCATAGGACGAACAACAATCATACCATAGGCTAGCTTCTAGGGTTTAGCCTCTCTGATCTCGTGGTAGATCTACTCTTGTACTACCCATATCATCAATATTAATCAAGCAGGATGTAGGGTTTTACCTCCATCAAGAGGGCCCGAACCTGGGTAAAACATCGTGTTCCCTGCCTCCTGTTACCATCTGACCTAGAAGCACCGTTCGGGACCCCCTACCCAAGATCCGCCAGTTTTGACACCGACATTGGTGCTTTCATTGAGAGTTCCTCTGTGCCGTCACCATCAGGAAGGATGCCTCATCCTACCTTTAAAGACGGCACCGTTGCTAAGGGTGCTTTGGCTATCGGCCAGACTCACAGGCTAGGTTGTTTCCTTATGACCACCCATTCGGCTGCTGCGCCGACCATGACCTCTCGGGTCATCGAAAGCAATCTTCATGTCAGCTCAGAATTCACCGAGCAGCTAGATCCAATGGAGCTCTCTTCATTAAACGAGCTCTTGGATCGCTTCGCCGCCCTGGGAGTCACTACGGATTACGATCAGATTGGGTCTAAACCCGATCTGAGAGAGATTAACTCCCCCAGGTCACCCATCACATTGTCGTGGTAGAGGGACAGTGCGGCGACCCTTCATCTATCTTAAGGACTAGATATGTTCGGATTCCCGATCCCTCCAAGTCGGATACCCGCAGAGGGGAGGACATCACTCAAAACCTGAACTTAAAGTCAGGTGACGGGCTAGATTCATTGGACAGCATCCAAGAATCCAAACTTCCGAGTTCGGAAACTCCTTGGCCCCTGGGTCTCAGATTGGGTGAGGTTTCGGATTTGATTCCGCCCACCCACCCATACATAAGCGATCTATCCCAAATTAGGCAAGAGCCCGAAGAAACAATACATCATTACTGGGCCAGATTCCTCCTGGTTATGAACAGTATAAAGGACTGCCGCGAGGAAGACGCAATTTTATTCTCTTGCAATAATTGCACGGACAAGGGAATCCTCAACGCCATAAGTCGCCGTGATATTAGATGCTTCGCTGACTTGGCGTCCATAGTACGAAAATACTGTGCGATGGGAAGCGCCTGGAAAACCGAAATAAAATGTTGGGACAATCCGGCCCTGAATACAAACCCAGTCCGAAACAAAAGGGTGCATCATCGCCAGACACCCGGATTCAATACCAAAAAGCAAAAGCCCTCTACAGGGCACGGAACCGTACTGGAAGGATGGCTTAATGGACCCTATAAAATCCACAGTGCAGAGGGCGCCTTAGAGGATGTTGGATACTCCGGCAGGTGGCAAAAATTGGCGAAGATCTTCAAATTCCAGAAGCCATAGAAAGCCACCCCAGAGAAACCAGTACGGTATTAACAGTCTTCGAGACTTTCGCATCAAATAATATGCGAAAAAGAACACTCCGCGGGCTTGCCGAAGTCTACCAAGTAGCAACAATAAACCCATGGAGTGACACGGCTATTACATTTAACGCCAGTGATGGACCTAAATTCCGAACAGCCCGAGCACCAGCCGCATTGGTCCTCAGTCCAATAGTGGACGGCTTTCGTCTTACAAAGGTACTCATGGATGGAGGTAGCGGATTGAACCTCATTTATGAGGAAACCCTTCAAAAAATGGAAATAGACTGGAACCGCATTGAGCGAAGCAGCACAACCTTTAGAGGAGTAATCCCCAGTCGGGAAGCGCGCTGTACAGGAAAAATCACACTAGATGTGGTGTTCGGCACGACGGATAATTACAGGTCCGAAGAGGTCATGTTCCAGGTGGCTCCGTTCAGTAGCAGATATCACGCTCTGCTAGGGCGAGAAGCGTTTACAATCTTCCAAGCAATACCCCATTACAGGTACATGAGGCTCAAGATGCCCGGCCTAACAGAATAGCACTCCGCGCCGAAAACAAGACAGCCGCACTGGCCCTCGAGGCGCTATCCGAAGCCTTAGCGGCCGAGGAACTGACTGCGCTGCGCTCCACGGTAAATAGGGACAATGTGATACTCGATAAAAGATCCAAGTCTACCTCCTTTAAACTGGTGGACGAAATAGTCAAATTCCAGGTCCATCCAACGGACCCCAATAAAACAGCTTCCATCGGGGCACAGTTAAACCCTGATGTAGATGCCACACTGCGAGAGTTCATACGAGAGAAATGGGACATTTTCGCCTGGCACCCTTCAGACATGCTAGGAATCCCACGCAGGCTGGCCGAACACAGCTTAAATATCCTAAAAGGATTCAAGCCAGTCAAACAGGCTCTTCGACGTTTTTTCGAACCTAAGAGACAGGCCATGGGAGAGGAACTAGCCAAGCTATTGGAGGCCGGATTCTTCAAAGATATAAAACATCCGGACTGGCTAGCAAACCTGGTGATGGTACCAAAGAAGGACAAATCCTGGCGCCTGTGCGTTGATTTCAAAGACCTTAACAAGGCTTGCCAAAAGGATCCCTTCCCTCTCCCACGCATCGATCAAATTATTGACGCTACTGCAGGACACGATTCGTTGTGTTTCCTCAACGCATACTACGGCTACCATCAAATAAATATGGCAGAGTCAGACCAAGCCGCAACGGCATTCATCACACCATACGGCCCATTCTGCTTCAACACAATGCCCTTTGGGCTCAAAAACGCCGGCGCAACATATCAGCGCATGATTCAGACAAGTCTGGCAAACCAGATCGGCAAAACAGTGGAGGCATACGTAGATGATGTGGTCGTTAAAACAAGACATGTCGAATCTCTAGTAGACGACTTGAGGCTAACATTCGATAAACTCCGAACATACGACATCAAGCTCAACCCGGAAAAATGCGTTTTCGGCGTTCCAGCCGGAAAGCTCTTGGGCTTCATTGTATCCGGTAGAGGAATTGAAGCAAATCTAGCCAAGATCCGAGCTCTGTCACAACTGGATATCCCGAAGGACCTCAAACAAATACAAAAATTAACCAGATGCGTGGCGGCTCTAAGCCGCTTTAGCTCCCGCCTAGGAGAAAAGGCCCTACCCCATTACCGCCTCCTTCGGCGCACTAAACACTTCGAGTGGACGGATGCAGCCACGGCCAGACTCAACGAAATAAAAGCCATCTTGGCAACAAACCCAGTCCTGGCTATGCCAAACATTGGCGAACCAATGCTATTATACATTGCAGCAACCCATCAGGTCATAAGCGCAGTGCTCGTCGTCGAACGAGAAACGTTCGGACACAAATTCCCCCTTCAAAAGCCGGTCTATTAGGTGTCCACTGTCCTTACTCCGTGCAAGTCATGGTACCCGCATTATCAAAAGATTGTGTACGTGGTATTTATGGCATCCCGGAAGTTGCGACACTACTTTCAAGAGTGTTCAATAACAGTAGCCTCGGAAGTGCCACTTAATGATATTATAAACAACTGCGACGCGACGGGCCGGATTGCAAAATGGGAAATTGAGCTCCTCCCGTTTGACATAACTTACAAGCCACGGCGAGCTATCAAGTCGCAAGTTTTGGCCGACTTCGTCGCAGAATGGACGGAGGCCGAACTACCTAAAGAGTACGGCACATATTCAAACTGGGTCATGCACTTCGACGGCTCCAAAATGTTGGCCGGTCTAGGGGATGGCGTGTTTTTGACGTCCCCCACAGGAGACATAGTTCATTATGTACTCCAGATAATGTACACAGACTCCAACAACGCAACCGAATATGAGGCCCTGTTACATGGTCTCCGGATGGTAGTATCCATGGGCATTCAACGCCTAGAGGTGCGCGGGGACTTGAATCTCCCAATATCCCAAATAAATGGAGATTTTGATGCCAAGGATCCAAAAATGGCAGCTTATCGCAATGTCGTCCAAAAAATGTCAGCTCGGTTCGAAGGGCTAGAATTTCACCATATAGCCAGGGAAAATAATCAGGCGGCAGATGTCCTGGCACGCATCGGTGCAAAACGCGATGTAGTCCCCCCAACATCTTCTTGGAAAGGCTGTTCAAGCCGTCCATAGTATGGGAAGGGGAACCTGGCAATAACAGCCCGGACCCAACCGCACTGCCCGACACCGAACACTCTGACATAATTGGAGGCTCTGCCAATGAAATAACACCTTCATCCCACGTAATAATGGCCGTCATCGCCTACCTTACCAGGCAGGAACTCCCTGAGGACCAAAATGAGGCACGCTGCATAGTACGGCGATCTAAAGCCTATAAAGTCCATGAGGGAGAGCTTTATAAGAAAAGCACTACCGGAGTCCTTCAAAGGTGCATCTCCGAAGAGGAAGGGCGGAACCTCCTAGCGGAAATTCATGCCGGACTCGGTGGACATCACGCTGCAGCTCGGTCCCTTGTAAGCAAGGCCTTCCGTATAGGCTTTTATTGGCCGACGGCCCGGGCAGACGCCCAGTACTTAGTCCAATGATGCGTCGGTTGCCAGCTTTTTGCAAACCAAAGCCATATGCCACCCACCGCCCTCCAAACTATCCCCATCACTTGGACCTTCGTGGTCTGGGGGCTTGACATGGTTGGACCCCTTAAAGGCGGAACCCACAAGAAAAAAATACTTACTGGTCATGGTGGATAAGGTCACCAAATGGATAGAATCCAAGCCTGTTAAGACGGCCGAGTCCAGACTGGTGATAGACTTTATATCCGGGGTTGTACACCGTTACGGCATCCCCCACAGCATCATCACTGATAACGACACGAACTTTACGGCCGATGAGGTAAAACTCTGGTGCAAAAACATGGGCATCAAGCTCGATTATGCTTCCATTTATCACCCACAAACCAACGGCCAGGTAGAACATGCAAATGGTCTTATCATGAGCGGCATCAAACCCAGATTAGTGCGGTCCCTTAAGGTATCTAATACGCACTGGGTAGAGGAGCTCAACTCCGTACTCTGGGGGCTGTGGACCACGCCGAATCGCACCACCGGTTACACACCTTTCTTCATGGTGTACGGCGCAGAGGCAGTTTTGCCTGCGACATAATTCATGACTCACCTTGAGTGCGCATGTACGAAGAAAGAGAAGCCGAGCTCGATCGGCAGGACAGTTTGGACGCCTTGGAGGAAGAGCATGACGTGGCAAAAGCCCGTTCCGCATTCTATCAACAGCAGGCTCAAAGATACCAAAGCAGAGAAGTATGGGCCAAAAATTACAACGTTGGTGAATTAGTTCTACGCCTGCCGGACAAGAAAAAGGACAAACTCAAGCCCAAGTGGGAAGGTCCCTTCATAATCAACCAAGTCCTAACTAGTGGAGCGTACCGCCTGCGAGATGCATCGGATAACCGACTCGAGCCGAACCCATGGAACGCAGCCCATCTACGAAGATTCTATGCCTAGCGCCGGACCCGTGTTCGTCTCCTTCGTCTGTCCATTTTTTATATACTTTCTGTCTTACATTTCTCTCCTTCTCCTCTCTCTCTTATAGCCTTTAAAGGCTCATAAAGTGACGCGCTATCCGAGCTCATTAAACCTGGGGGCTTCTTTAAACAGAATCTTATTTATACGGGCTTCATGCCCAACACATGTGTCATACTTCCGCATGTACCTTTTATTCGCCATTATATGCATCGATATGACTTAAGTTTTGGCCAAGCTGGGTTGCCTGGCTCCTGTGCTTACCCCTACGTTCCCGATTGTTCGACTAGGTGGTAAAGGGAGCACCTCTGCGATTGTTACTGTCGGGTCAACCGGATGTGTACCTCAGACTAGGTGAAGCCGAAAGCTAGCGTTCTTAAGGGAATATTCGGTCAGCGAACTAAAGATGATCTTTTCTTTCACTTATTTATCTATACGCCCCCAGATGTTTTTCCTGCGTCTCTTTTTGCAGAATGGACATGCACTTTAGGGCATGCCTCCCAGGGAAAGGAACCCCTAACGGAACTATTCTCCCTGGAAGATGTTTCTTACTAACCATGTAATATAACATAACTAGTTGGGCACTTGTCTGTTCAGGCACTAATGACCCCTATGCCTGGTCTCCATGCATACCCTGGTTCTTATATAACCACGAGGGTATTCGGACACACTCCGGACCGTCAGGTCCCGAGGTTGAAGCAAAAAGGTCGGCCATGACAAACGATCAACAATCCGGCTAGAAGGCATTACACATGTCAATTAAAATTACATAGTCAATCTGACTGATTGTATTCCTCTTCAATACCATCTAACAAGCCGTCTAGTTTGCAGTCCTGTTGGGAATACTTCGCGGCCAACTCTACTTGGCCGTATACTAAGCTCACAGGGATCTCCTTCCCATCGGGCCCTACGGGTTCGACCTCGGCCATGTGGTTTGGGTCAGCCTTCGTGTACCACGTCTTCACCATGGCCCAGGCCTCCCTGGCGCCTTGACGGCAGGCCGACATCATCCACAATCGGAAAATCCGCCGCACTCCCTTCAGCTTCTCTACAAGCTCTCCAAGGCCTTCGGGCATGGAGACGGATGGCCACAAGGCCTGGGCGACGCCTTGCATCACCTGTCGAACTCGCTCGTGTAGTTGTGAGAGCTCGGGAAGAAGGTCACCCGTAGAACCGGGCATTTCCTCTGCAGGACGACCTGTCAGCATACCTACAGACATTACTCTGTTAGTCGACTTCCTTGCCGAACTCTTTTTTCAAAGTTCGCTTAAGCACTTACTATATATGCCGCGTCGAAGCCGCTGATTCTCCTTCACGGAGTCCGACAACTGGGCATGAACGTCCTTCAGTAAAACGCCCAGCTTGGTGTTGGCATCCTGGAGATCGTTCTTCTCCCGCCTCACCTTTGTCAGCACGCTCTCACCAGCCTTTAGCTGGTGTCGGAATTGTTGCACTTCCGGATTTAATCCGGCGCCATCTGCAATTTCATTTGTCAGATTTGCACCCACGCCGCACTTCGCAAAATACTTATCTTTCGAAGCGTATATTACCAGAGGGGGTCTCCTTGGGCTCCCCTGCTGCGGCTAGTGCGGCCTCAAGTTGGGCTTTGCACTCTGCCAGCTCCTGGGACAGTAGGGTATTCTTTTCTGTAAGAACCTGCATAACAAATGATCCTTAAAACAGTTATTCTAACTGTTTCATGTCTCGGGGGCTACTGGTATATATATATAATTACCAAAATTTTCTTACCCTTATGTCTTCCACACACTGCTTCGTGGCTCTGGCTAGACCATTTTGAGCGGCATGGAGGTACGCGTCTCCCGAATTGAAGGCATCCAACGCCTCTTGGGAGAAACAAGCGTCGCGAAGAACTGTCCGGCGACGCCTATGGTTCATGGCACTCTCCACCTCGGAATGGGTGGAAGACAGCCTGTCCGCATCCTCCATCGGAGGAGCGTCCAGTGCGCGCCTCGTGTTCGCCTCCGCTTCCGGACCAGGCTTTGGAGCCTGGCTAGTGGAGGCGTGATTGGCAGCCTCTCCGGATATAGTCCGGCGAGGTCTCTTCATCCTGAAGAGAGCACAAGCGTTAATATGCCTCGAAGGAATAACACCTGGGAATAAGGCGGAGCGCTATACCTTTGCGCCAGTGCCTCAGTCCGGACCACACTTCTTTTCATCTCGCGGGGCCTTGCCGCCCCTCGTTGGCTAGTCACCGCAGGCTCGGCCTCCCGTCTCAAGGACCTCCCCTGCAAAACACGGTTGTCATACGGCAATCGAAAACACGCGAGGACAGGGCCCTTTTCAAAGTGTTGGGACTCCGGTCTCAGTTACTTGTGAGGCTGGGAGTAGCCCTGGATAATCGGCCGTAATGGACACCAAGGCGTTGTCCTTGCTCAATTGATGAAACACTCCATCAATCAGCTCCACAGGTAAGTCCGGATCCTCTTGAGAGGCCGGGTCGAGGGACCGTCCCGGATCCTTGGGTTGTGGAGGAGGGCTGTTTATTTCTTTAATAGCCTGGCGCAGTTCCTGCATTGAAGACGTTAGACTGAAAATTTAACGATGGGAATATAAAACAAATGGGAAAGTAAAAGTGTCCACTTAGCCAACTTGGGGGATTGTACATAGAAAATCCACCCCGTGGGTTGACGCGGAGAAATTCCTCCTCTTCTCCCTTGTACAAAGCGGACAAGGTCTTTATTAGAACAGCAGCCGAATCCAGCCCCTTACGGCCGTAGCGGGTGGCGTCATATTCCCCGTTGAAGTCCCACATGGGGCGGCCTCTATACTGAAACGGTTGCACCCCTCGCATGATGCATGCGGCCATGACCCCGATCATGGTCAGTCCGGAATGAGCTAACAATCTTATCCGGCCCATCAGGTAAATAACGTCCCTGTCACTTTCCCTCTGAGGGCTCCGTGGACGCCAGCTTAGGCGCTTCTTTAGGGGAGCACTGTCGAACTCAGGGAGGACGATCCGGACAGGATCCGGCAGCGGGACGTCCTCTATATAAAACCATTCTGAAGGCCAGTCCTCGGACGCCTTCTTTGGGGTTCCGAATAGATATCCCGTCAAGGCGATGCGCCAGACTTCGGCTCCGCCCACTTGATATATCGACCCCTCCTTGGAGCGGGGCACAAGGCAGAATAGCCTTTTCCACAGCGCGAAATGAGCCTCGCAGCCCAAAAATAGCTCGCAAAGTGCTACGAAGCCCGCGATATGTAATATGGAGGCAGGCGTGAGGTTGTGCAGCTGGAGGCCATAGAACTCCATAAGCCCCCGGAGGAACGGGTGAATTGGAAATCCGAGCCCTCTTATTAAGTAAGGGGCAAGGCATACCCGCTATCCTTTGGAGGGATTGGGGGCGCTCTCCGCCATTATAGGTGGCAAGTCCAGCTCGA
Organism: Triticum urartu; assembly: GCF_003073215.2. Taxonomy (NCBI): domain Eukaryota; kingdom Viridiplantae; phylum Streptophyta; class Magnoliopsida; order Poales; family Poaceae; genus Triticum; species Triticum urartu. Next base: position 366,850,168 of record NC_053023.1, on the reverse strand, counting down.
ACCGGGACCATATAGGCCGAGGGGAGAAATCCCTTTGTCTGGAGCTTCACTAGCTCGCTGTGCGGGATGGAGCACCTCTTCTAATCTCCAGGCTGAGGGCTGGAAGGGCGACAGGAGGAGCTGCGGCGGCCGGCCATAATAGAATGGACTTCTATCGGATACGCTCTGATGAATACTCGCGGAAGGGAGAAGGTGTGGTTTGGATCTAAATCCTCGTCCCCTTAAATAGGCGGCTCATTCACGTGGCTAGGGGTGTAAATATAAAAAACACCCTAACTTTTTGTATTCGTTTGACACGTGGAAAATGGCCATTATTGGGCGTAGAAGCCAAGGAGCAATACATTTACAAGAAACCGGACACTATTCAACAGGTACACGGAATTTGGAGAAGAACCCGCCTTGCAATGCCGAAGACAATTTGCGCACCAGACTCGTCGTCATTGAAGCCTGGTTCGGGGGCTACTGAGGGAGTCCTGGATTAGGGGGTGTCTGGATAGCCGGACTATGCCTTCGGCCGGACTCCTTGACTATGAAGATACAAGATTGAAGACTTCGTCCCGTGTCCGGAAGGGACTTTCCTTGGCGTGGAAGGCAAGCTTGGCGATACGGATATGTAGATCTCCTACCATTGTAACCGACTCTGTGTAACCCTAGCCCTCTCCGGTGTCTATATAAATCGGAGGGTTTTAGTCCATAGGACGAACAACAATCATACCATAGGCTAGCTTCTAGGGTTTAGCCTCTCTGATCTCGTGGTAGATCTACTCTTGTACTACCCATATCATCAATATTAATCAAGCAGGATGTAGGGTTTTACCTCCATCAAGAGGGCCCGAACCTGAGTAAAACATCATGTCCCCTGCCTCCTATTACCATCCGACCTAGACGCATAGTTCGGGACCCCCTACCTGAGATCCGCAGGTTTTGACACCGACACACACCTAGGCAAAACAGAGATGTCAGCACGCCGGTCTAAATCCTATACGTGCAGGGGTCTGGACGCATTGCACACCTGCATGTTGCGAGGGCGGCCAGTGAGCAGACCTAGCAACCTCCATTTCCAAGGAAGTTACGTTACGCGGTCCAACCCGGCGCACACCGCTCAGTCGCTGACATCAAGAAGGCTTCGGCTGATACCACGACGTCGAGTGCCTATAATTGTTCCCGCATAGTTGGTTAGTGCATATAGGCCAGTGGCCAGACTTAGATCAAATACCAAGATCTCGCGTGTTATTTTGAAGTAACCGTGAATGCCGACCAGGGCTAGGCCCACCTCCCACCTAGGTGGTCTCCACCTGCCCTGTTGCTCTGCCACAAAGTAACAGTCGGGGGCCGTCGGGAACCCAAGCCCACCACTACCTGGATGGAACCACTTGTCCTTTCAGCCCCCACGTCGGAATCACATGCGGGTACTCTACGAGCCGACACGACTTTAGTCACCACAAGTATGATATATCATGTATATAAGTATAAACCCGTGATCACCTCCCAAGTGATCATGGCCCGATAGTATAGCATGGCAGACGAACAAGAATGTAGGGCCATTGATGGAATACTAGCATCCTATATACTAAGCATTTAGGATTGCAGGTAAAGGTAACAACAGTAGTAGCAAAGACAGGCTATGCATCAGGGTAGGATTAACGGAAACAGTAACATGCTACACTACTCTAATGCAAGCAGTAGAGAGAAGAAGAGACGATATCTGGTGACCAGGGGGTGCTTGCCTGGTTGCTCTGGCAAGAAGGAGGGGTCATCTTCAATGTAGTCGAACACACGGACACCGGCAGTAGTCTCGGAGTCTACCGGAAATAAGTAATGGAGGGGGAACACAATAAATAACAGAGCAATCAAATGTAACACAAAGCAAGACACGACAATACGTTGTGCTAGAGGTGAACTAACGTAGGGATAGGCGATACCGGCGAAGGGGGGAAACATTCGGGAAGTATTCCCAGTGTTTCGCGTTTTCGGACAGATGAACCGAAGGGGGAAAGTTGCGTGTTCGCTATGCTAGGGATGTGTGGTGGGCAAACGGACTGCGTATCCAGATTCATCTCGAAATTCTAAGCAACTTTCATGTACAAAGTATTTTCATCCGAATTACGGATTATTTTATATTAATTATTAATGTTTCAAATCATTTTCTAATTTATTAATTATTAATTAAATTCAAAAATAGTATTATTGCATCAGCATGATGTCATCAGTCAACTGAGGTGTTGACTGGTCAAACTGACGTGTGGGTCCCGCATGTCATTGACTGTTTAATCTAATTAGGGTTTAACTAATCTAATTACTGTTTAATTAATTAACACTAGTTAATTAGGTTAATTAAGCATAATTAATTAATTATTTAATATATTATTTTTTATTTTTTATTTTTTATAAATCGTTCTATGGGTGGGGCACCACTGTCATAGGCACACAGGGGCCTAAAGGGTGCTCCTAAGCGGGCGTGGGCGCGGAGCTAACCGGGGCTTCGCCCCGGTGGTGCAGGCGCGGGCACCGTAGTGCGCGGCCAGGGGGAAAGGGGACGACGCGTGTCCCAGCGCCGGCGACCGTTGCCGGTGCGGGCGGCGCGGCGAGGCCAGCCGCCGCGGGGGGGGGGGGGGGGGGTGGCATGTGCGCGGGGCGCCCGATGCCCGGTCAGAGGCGGCGATGTGTGCGGGGGGTTGCGGCGAGCAGCAACGGTGGGCGGAGCAGGGCCGCGCGGGCGGGGTGGTCGGTAGTGATAGCAGGCGCGGCTCGGGCCAGCACGCGCGGCACAGGGGCGGGGCAGGATGAGCGGGAGCGGCTGCGAGCGCTGGCAATGGTAGGAGCGGCTCTGCAGGCGGGCAGGCCAGGGGCGCGCGAGGACGCCTGCGGGTGGTGTCGGAAGGATGGCGTGGCAGGTGAGCGGGGGGACGAGGGCGTGGGTGGCTGCAGCGCTAGGCAGTGAGCGCACGACGGCGGCCCGAGGCAGACGGGCGATGGGAGGAGAAGGCGAAGCGCGGCGGCTGCTGGCGAGGCACGGCTCGGGAGCGGCGACGGTAGCAGCTAAAGCAGCAACGACTGTGGTGTCAAAACCGGCAGATCTCGGGTGGGGGTTCCCGAACTATGCGTCTAAGGTCGATGGTAACAGGAGACAGGGGACACGATGTTTACCCAGGTTCGGGCCCTCTCTATGGAGGTAATACCCTATGTCATGCTTGATTGATATTGATGAATACGAGTATTACAAGAGTTGATCTACCTCGAGATCGTAATTGCTAAACCTTAAAGGTCTAGTTGGTATGGCTATCGTAATGAGTATCTTCCCTTCGAACTAAGTCCTCCGGTTTATATAGACACCGGGAGGATCTATGGTTACACAAGGTCGGTTACAAAGAAAGGAATCTACATGTTTGGTTGCCAAGCTTGCCCTCCATGCCAAGGAGAGTCCCATCCGGACACAGGGCAGTCTTCGGTCTTCGTGTTCTTCACAGCCCATCAGTCCGGCCCACGTCTAACAGGCCGGACGCCCGAGGACCCCTTAGTCCAGGACTCCCTCAGTAGCCCCTAGACCTGGCTTCAATGACAAGGTATCCGACGCGTAGATCTGTCTCCGGCATTGCAAGGCAGGTTCCTCCTTCCGAACTCCAAGATAGTCTTAGGACGTACTTCTCGTGTCTAGACCTGTAACACACACAACACACACAACCGCAGAGAGAATATAACAATGCTCGAGTCCAATCTGCTGACAATTTTTTACAACATGACATCACGTTTGCCTGGTCATAATTTTGAACCGGTCTTCGCCTGCCGCTCCATGTTTCGAGACGCGGTTGTCCTTGGCACGTCTTGTCGAAGCAGAGATCGTGTCCCCTTATTGCGGGATTCTCATCAATACGGGTGTGGGTAACCCAACCATGCCGTTTACACAGCCCTTGGGAGTAGGCGAACTTTAAGGCGAGTGGGGAGGCGTTCAATATTCACTGCCCTTATAAGGAGATAAGAATGCCCTTTCTTCTCCCACGCCTTATCTATTCCTCTGCCCTTCCTCTCTTGAGCTCCAGCACCCAAGTTCTCATCTTTTTCCTTCTTGAACGAACACTCACCCATGTCCGGATCCGGAGGTCAAGGCAAGTGAATGGCCTCCTCCATCGGGGAGAAGGACATTGCCGAGCTTCGGGTGGCCGGGTACCTGGCGAAGGAAATCGCCCACCGCATTCCAGCCAAGGGACAGATCATCCCCACACCGAAGCCCAGCGAGAGGGTGGTATTCATCCCCTATTTCCTACATGGGCTAGGGTTTCCACTCCACCCTTTGTCCGCGGGCTGATGTTCTACTATGGGATAGACTTCCACGACCTATCCCCAAACTCCTTCCTCATTATCTCGGTGTTCATCGTCGTGTCTGAGGCCTTCCTTCGCATCCAAGCCCACTTCGGGCTGTGGCTCAAAATATTCAATGTGAAGCCGAAGGTAGTGGATGGCCAGCATGCGGAGTGCGGAGGCGCCATGGTGAGCAAGCTGACCAATGTGTCCTGGCCAAAAGGAACTTTCATGGAGACCATCAAGGAATGACAGAAACAATGGTTCTACATCACAGAACCCCGCGATACCACCTGGACCGCGGCTGCCGAATTCAACTCCGGCACTCCCATGCGACTCACCTCCTGGGTTCAGAAGAGCCCGAACTGATGTTCATCAGACGAGCTGATAGCGCTGCAAACACGCATCCAAAGGATGGTGGACAAAGACATCAAGCTCGTCGACATAATCCAAGTGATGCTGGTACGCCGGATCCTCCCCTGCCAGAGCCGAAGCTGCCCTCTATGGGAGTTCAATCCGAAGAAGCACCATACGCTGGAGAGGCTCTTCGAAACAACTCACGAAGATGCCTGGAAGTTGCCTTTCAAGGGCAACGAGATACCGCCGGCCACAGATTCGGACCGTGGGCACGACATTAACCACCTCCCCAATGAGGTATGTTATCTTTCACACATCCCCTACTTGCTTGTTTCGAGGATGATATCTAAGCAATTATTATCATTGCTTCTTCAGAACTGGATGAAGAGGGCGAAGCAGATCCGGTGTCCGGCTCTGGTGCCTGAAGAACCAGTCATCTCGCGTTTAGCGAAAATGTTGGAACCGTCGCCTTATAAGGCGCTGGAGAAGAAGACACAGGGGAAGTCCAAGGGGGTCCGGAGTGGCCCCCACTACAAGGGCGCTTCGGACGCGATGCCCGAAAACAAGACCCGCTCCTCTGCCGTCGAATACGACGACGATGAGGAGGAGGAAAGCGATTCTCCCCCTGATGGGGGGAGGAAGAAGAGGGCGGCCTCCACAATTTTGGAGGCGGAGCTCCTCAAGAAGGCAATAGCCCACTCGTGGGCAGCTTCGCATGGGACGTCGAAAGTAGTCCAGAGCAATGCCCCCGCACGAAGCCTCAGGCTGCATCATAAGTGCTAAGACTCATATCTGCCCATAAACCAAGTCTATCCTCCTCGTTGTATTGACATGATTGGTTACGTTATTACAGTCCGGCCCATGACCGCCCCTAGCGATCCTCGTCAGGAGGTTCGTTGGATTCATAGGCGATGGCCGGCGAGTCACCACCAGCCGCTCACTCCCCCAAGACCAAGGACGACACAGAGGTGCTGTCCCGAAGGACTTTCCCAGGCCAGGGAGAGGCTCAGGAGGTGCGAGAAGGCGATGCCTCCGTCACCGGACACCAGGGGAAGCCAATCCCCATGGATACTGGTGGTGAGGAGGGCCGTACTCAGTTCGGCCCTCAGCCGGACTCCATTCCAGAGACCGGTACGGCTCCAGTATCCGGCACGCAACCTCCTTCGAAAGAAGGGGGTATGCCTATTCCGCAGGTGACCCCTGTCCAACCAGGAGCACCGGATAATCTGCTAGAACCGCTACGAGGCGCTTCCATTGTGGACGAGCACCGTGTTCTTATGGGCACGGTAATTGAAAAGGTTCGGTCTGCCAAGAGCATACTAACCGAAGCCTGCAATAGCCTGCTGACATGTTTTGAGGTTGGCGGCGCAAGAAGAGAAAATCCCAATATAGACAGTAGCCCCCTGAGACACTGTCCGGTGTTCGGAAAGAAAAGCAAGAATGAATGCGCAGGTGTCGCTGTTGGCTGCAGCCTCACATACTGCTGAGGTCTCTGAACTGAAGCGGAGACTGGAGCAGGCCGAGGAGGAGCTCAGCTAGGTGAGGAGGCAACTCCAAGAAAAAGAAGGTATGTGATAACCCGTTATGTATTTGAAAAAAGTAAAATGACATGCATTTGACCGAAGTGCCATGATTTGTACAGAAGCGACGACCGAGGTCGAGGCCCTGAGAGAGGCCCTGGTCGAAGCTGAGGGGAAGGCTATCAAGGATCAGGACACCTGTAAGAGGCTCAAGGCCCGGGTCAACGAAGTCCAACAGGAGCTCCAGGACGCGGTGAGGAAGTGCGAGACCTTGGAGCACAATGCGTCTGCTCAAGAGGCCGAACTCGCCACGGCTTGTAAGTGTGCAGAGATGGTCCGGAGTGAAACCTAGGGCACCCTCCAGGAGATCCAGGAGGCCAGGAAGATCGTGGCGGCTAAGGCATTCAATATGCAAAGCAAGAATGTGAAGAGGGAATATCTTGTACTGACCCGGATTCAGAGTTCTCCAGGGGCTTTTGTTGATCTGCCATGCAGTGTGACTGACGCTGTGGAGTTCTTCTGATCCGAAGAAGGGGGCTCCACGGAGAAGCTGTTCTAGTCGCAATATCTTGCGCCGGAACATCCGATGCCCTTCAGGGATCAGCTAAAACAACTGGTCGAGCTGCACAGGGTGGCCGAACTGGCCATGAAGGATTTAACAATCCAGCTGTGGCCAGCCGAAGCTATACCCAGCAGTTACTTCAGCCTCGTGAAGAGGCTGGTTGATGCTTGTCCTCGCGTGGACGTAATCAAGCGGTACGTCTGCATTGAAGGCGCGTGTTTGGCATTCTCCTAGGTCAAGGTCTGGTGGGCGATGATGGACATCGTTAGGTTGGCGACCGAGGGGCCGCCTGAGGGCAAGGAGCACCGCACACTTGAGCAATACTTTGGTGATGTCTTGGAGGGGTCCTGCATTGTTGCGGATCAATGTGTGAAAGTCATTGAATGAATATATTCAAGTTCCTTCTGCCTTGTATGATAGAACAAAGTGGGTTTGTAATATAATGCTTGTTATGTTTTTAAATTTTACCTCATGTGCAGCCGTGTTGTATGAAATCTGAGGGTTAACCAGTCGTCGTCTTCTGCCCCCACGTAGGTAGTACGGAGGTGTTCAGGATGGAATCTAAACAATCTTGATCCAATTTTATGGTCCTTGAAGGAGTTGTTTAGCGCAACGAACCAGGCAACCAGACTATGCAGCTTTAACACCCTCACTTAACCATAGGAGTTCGACAATAAAAACATGGGCGCAGCCCCAAGAATCCGAACTAGAGTGCTATAAGCGTCTGATCGGGAAGTATCGATCCTTCGCGTAACGCGGAAGAAATCTGCAACGATTTGTAACCTCCGAACAGCCGACCGGCTCTCGCGGCATCATGACGGTCAGTTTTCGGCTTTCTCTACTGAGGTGCTCCTTTGGATAAACCAAGGCACAATTGCAGTAGTTCTCCCTTTACTACCTTAGTCGTTATAGCGGAATGTAAGGTAGCAAGCACAGGAGCTGGGCAACCCAACTATTAACCAAAGACATAATTCTGAGCCAATGCATATAATGCTAAATTCGAGGTGCCGAACTATACTTATAAAAAGTGTTCAGACTTTTGTTGCCTTAGTGGGAGGTGCTATGAAGCCCCTGGCAAACATCGAACGTACCGAAGTGTACGAGTGCTACATGATAAAGTTACCAGAAAAGACAAAACAGGAAGAAAAAGAAGAACGAGTGACAAGCTAGGGCCGTAAAACTTGAGCCGCAAAATGTTCTTATTATAATTTCATTGGTGCGTTAAAGCGTGGTCATACAAGTAATGCAATAAGAAGGAGCCTAGTTACTACGCCTTAACCAAGGGAGAGTTGCACGTGGGTCCTGAAAAACAGGTAGAGTGATCGTTAACGAAATCACCTAGAGAAGTCCCCCATATGCTTGTGCTTCTTGCTGCCTTGGTGTGTTTGTCCTTCAAGAGTACCGATGATCAGGCCATCAAATGGGGCCTAAGGAATTGAAACCTGAAAAGGAAACGAATAAAAGTGAAAGTATGAGTGTATCCGGTGTCGGTTAAGCCGGACTGTGGATCACAAGCTAGCTATGCCTCCGTCGATGCCCATGGAATTTTGAGTGCATAGTTATGTTCACCATTTTGACCTGAGGGGGAAAATTATTCTGTCCCCTGTGTTTGGCTGCAGGGGATCCTCGTCATCGTCCTTGTTCTGCGATCCCTTTTCCTTGTTCTCGGCATTTAACTTGTCAGCTTGCTTAAAAACCCAGCAATCTCTGTTGGTATGGTTGGCTGGTTTGTCTGGGGTGGCATGGATTTGGCACGGACGGTTGAGTATGCGGTCCTGGATGGATGGTCCCTGATTGTTTCTCTTATACGGTTTCTTCCGTTGGCTGGACTTGGAGCCACTAAATCTGGCGTTGACTGTAGTGTCGTCAGTATTATTACCATTGCTTCGGCGCTTGTGTCTGTTACGTTGGAGCTTGCGGTTGCTGTTTTTGGCCTCAGAGGGGCCTGCATCGCTGGCCGTATTTTTACTACGAGCCAGCCAGCTGACCTCACCCACACAAAAGCGGGTCATAAGTGCCGTGAGGTCCGCCATAGATTTCAGCTTTTCTTGGCCGAGGTAGCGGGCGAGCCATTCGTTGTGGATGCTATGTTTAAAGGCTGCTAGAGCTTCAGCATCCAGATAGTCGACGATCTAGTTCTTTTTGGTTAGGAACCTAGTCCAAAATTTCCTGGCTGACTCTCCAGGTTGTTGGACTATGTGGCTTAAGTCATCGGCGTCTGGTGGCCGGACATATGTACCTTGGAAGTTGTCAAGGAAGGCTTCTTCCAAGTCCTCCCAGCTACTGATAGAGTTTTTGGGTAGGCTATTTAACCTGTGCCAAGATGTCCCTTTGTGCTTTAGTGGGAGGTATTTTATAGTGTGGAGGTCATCTCTGCGGGCCATGTGGATATGGAGAATAAAATCCTCGGTCCATACCGCGGGGTCAGTTGTTCCGTCATATGATTCAATGTTAATGGGTTTGAAGCAAAGGGGGTGTGCGACGCCTCTATATCGGGCCGCGTCGCGGCGTAGCTCCAATGGAGTCCGTCTGCGGTTTTCGGCTCGGGTGTGACTAGGTTTGTCATGTCCGAATAGGTAGCCATCATCACGTGTCGAGGAACGTCCTCGCGATCCGTAAATCGATCGGGTATATCCTGCTTTATTGTTCAGGTCATGTTGAAGGTCATATGTATGACCGTGAGCTGATTTACCTCTGCCTTTGCGATGAGGCGGGGCGGGCTGGTGTTCGGCTTGAGTTGCCACTTTGTCCCGTCCACGTGGTGGTCGGTCAGCCACATTGCGCGATGGTGGTATGTGTCAGGACCGGATTTTCGGGATATTAATTTCCCAGAAAATGGCCCTTATGCTCACCAGCCCCAGGATTACTGTTAGCTGATGAGACACCAACTTGATACAGAAACTCCAAGCAAAATACAAAATGAGTAGTACAAGACCATTCTGGCCTATTAGTACAACAAATGGTTTCTAGTGGTTGATGGCGGAAGCGGTTTGCTGATCATCAGCGTCTATGGGACGCCATTTCCCACATGAACAACTGACATGGATAAATCCTATCTTCACGAGGCTGTTGTCACCATTGCGTAAGTTCCGGGGTTGTCATCGCAACGCTCCTCTCCACGCAAGAAATCTGGCCAAGACAATAGCCAGGGATAAGCCAGTGAGTAGTTTTGAATGTACTCACAAACATTATGAACACAGGTGTAATATAACAAATGATAATCATGCTCTGAATTATTCTATGATCTTACATTAGTCACAAAATAAACATCCAGGATGCACGCAAGAAGGTTAGTCACATACAACATACATATGTAATAAGGGAGTAGAAAAAGAATGCACCGAGCGGGTGTCGGAAGCGACGCCTCGAAAGGTTAATAATATAAAGCATGCCTTAGTCGGGTGTCTGACCGACGTCACATAAAGGGCTTATAAAGGAAATAAGCGGCAAACATGCCACAGTCGGGCGTCTGTGCGACACCACATAAATGGCTTATAGAGTAAGTAAATAACAAGCATGCCATAGTTGGGAGTCTCAGCGACACCACATAAATGGCTTATAAACTAAGTAAATAACCAACATGCCACAGTCGGGCGTCTCCGCGACACCACATAAAGGGCTTATAAAATAAATGAATAACAAGAGTGCCACAGTCGGGCATCTCCGCAACACCACATAAAGGACTTATAAAATAAATGAATAACAAGAGTGCCACAGTCGGGCGTCTCCATGACACCACATAAAGGGCTTATATGATAGTAATCACAGTGAGCATCCAGGAGGTAGAACCTTCCCAGGGATGCTCAATAATTCAAATAATGTAAACGGTTAGTACATAATAATAATAATCATAGTCATCACGATTCACAAGTCATGATCCATGTTCTAGTTTAGCAATTGTTCCTCCGAAGACCGACACTAAGACCAACACTTGACCCATCCCAGACTGTAGTCCTTAACCATGGACACGGCTACTCGAATCGATATAATCTCTGCAGAGGGTGTACTCTTTACCCACGAGTAACGGATTCCTTTAGTCCGTCGGGACTAATTCCGTCTACGGTCTTTTAATTGAAAACACACCTGACTGCACACACTAGCCTAACTTATCAGCGTCTGGAATCACCCACGACACCCGTTAAGCGAAACTCTAAGTGGGGAGGCTACAACCTCGACTAGCATGGGATCACAAAATTTATAACGCGCGCAAACTAGGGGAGCTACCCCCTTTGGCTCCAACCGAAACACCCGTGCCCCCGGACCAGGTGGCATGCCTACCGGATGCAGCCAGTATCTTCCACCATGGCCTCTCTGTACGTTGTGTGCTAGGAAGGGGTTGACAACTGACTGAACCGTACCCTACCTATGGCAGGGACAAGTGGTAGTACGAGACAAGTATGGGAGTTACTGGAACAAGACTCGATCTATGGGCGACTCAGGAGGTTAAAGCATTACCTGCATGATAAGCATAAGAAGTATATTTCATACCAATCAGACAGAATCACTGCTCATCGTACGCCACCATGCCTTACTGGACATAACCGTCTCGACGAAGAACTAGGGACAAGCTCGTGTCTACCCAAGACAGAGGATTTCCCGGATTCCTTCCGGTGGGCATGAAAGGCATAAGAGGGTGATTACTATCACAAGCATATCAAATTTTAACCGCAAGAAATCTTCATTTGCGCACTCATGAGTATGATCATATCGTCACATAAAATAACGAATACTTCGTGTCAAGATGGTGTTGTACTGTATCAAACAACACACAACAATATTATGCCAGGGTTCAGAATGCTTGCCTTCAAGAGTATGCAAGTGGGGGTGCACTTTTTGAAAGTTTCCTTCTCTCTCCAAAAATCGTATTTATGCAAATTTCGAATTCACACATAGTTTCAAAACCGTACAAAAAAGTGGCTTGGAAAATTTTCAAATAAACATGAAAATAAACTAGACGAAATTTGAGAAACAACAGAAAAAGAATCAAGTCAATTGGACTTATATTTAAAAAGTTATAGCCAGTTAAAGTTCAGTCAAAACTCTGTTTTTAATTAAAACAAAAAAAGAAAACGGTTCGAATGAAAATACGTTTTCGGGGAAGGGAAGACGTACTCCAGGTTTTACGCTTTCACTTAAAAACAGCGCGGGCCATTGCTGGGTCACTGCCAATGGGTCCCTTGGGCCCACTGGTTAGGTTTGACCAGTCGCCCGTGTTTTCTTCCTCCTCTGTCCGAGAGGAGGCGGAGCTCCAGCGATCAATGCCAGTGATTGGTGGCCTCTCACGGGGCTCCGAGGGCAGGGATGGATCCGCCAGTCCCGGGCGGTCCTCCCAGTGGTTGCTAGGTTGGCAGGGGTGGAGGGAGTCGTCAACGGCGAGCTCCGCGAAGGAGGTGGCTTCGGGAGGATTTGGGGGTTTGGGCTACGGTGGTTCCTAGTCGAAGCTGAGGGGTGGGGTGGCTCTGCAAGGTCAAGGGGAAGAGATGGGAGCACTGGATGGACGGGGGAGGTCCTGCTTGCGAGGAATTGAACCGGAGCGTGGTGGCGGCCGAACTGGCCGGAGATGAGGAAGACGGCCTCCCTCCGTCGACGGCTGGCTATGGGGGTGCTAGTGAGATAGCTTGAGACTGCCTGGGGGTCTGGACGAGCTCGGGGCTCCTTTTAATAGCATGACTAGGTCGGTTCCGTGGCGGCCGTGGATAGGATCGACGACGGCAGTGGATAGGAACGGCGAACCGCCATTCTGTAGCTTGCAGCGCGACGTGTCGAGGCTGGGGATGGCGACAGAGGCTAGCAGACGCGCGAGCATTGCTTCAGGGGCGAGCTGGCGAGCGAGAGTGGCTCGGGCGGCGCCGTCCATGGCAGGAGCCTGTTGTGGCCGGCCGCTAGCTCCCATGGCCGACCTGACGGCGGCGCTGTGGGGCTCCAAGGGCGGCCTGGAGGGTTCTGGTGAGCGGGCGAGGCCGGGGCGCGGCCCTGTGGGCGAGCAAAGGCCAGGGGCATGACGCGGCAGCTTGGCTGCGCGCGCATGCAAAACGTGCGCTCTGGGCGCCCAGAGCACGCACGGTATGTGCTCGGCAAAATGCTAAGTCATGCCAGGAGGCTGGGATGGGGCTGGGGATTAACAGATCTAGGTTAGAGGTAGCTAGGAGCTTAGTGGACATGCTGGTTAGGCAAAGCAAGTAGGTCCAATGTGCAAACTAAAAACCATGTCAAATCTGACCTTGCACACAAGGTGCTTGACAGAAAGCTATGGTCATCTAAGCATCTCTTAGGGTTGGCAAAAACTCTAGATCATAGTCTCTTTAGATGACAAAGGGGGTGGCAAGGTTAGTTTGTCAAGAACAAAAACTTGTTAGTGCAAGTTTTTGAGAAAACCAAATCTGCACAGAATGAAAAGGGCATTATTGCATGGACCAAAAATACTTCAATGGGTCCAATCTCCTAGACTTAAGTGTTTGGTTGGGTGGACTATAAGCAGGAAAAAGCTCATGGGCACTAGAGCAAAATAAACTAGGGTTGCAGTAGAAAATGCCAAACTGGACCAGAGAGCAAAAGGGGATGGTTTGCTCAAAATTTTCAAAGAACATTAATGGGTTTTTCCATAAAGTTGAATTATACCCTACTACTAACATCCCTTAATTTTGGTGGAAGCTTTAAAGAAATATTTAAATAGGTTGTAGTGCAATTTTACAAACTGGATTAGATTTGAAAATTTGGGGTAGAGCTCAAAATTTCCAAATGACTATAAGATATTTTTTCATAAAAGTGATGTGGGAGCATCCCATGACATCTCCAAATTTTGGTGAAACTTATAAATAATTTTACCAAAGGGTTGTAGTGCAAAAGAGGCTCCAAAACTTATGAAAAATCATTTCTAAAGAAATAAAGCTCAGGGAAAATAATTACGCAAATAAATCCACTGATAAAAGAAATGTTTTTCTTGAGAGGGTAAACAAGTCCAACAATATTTTTGAAAGGTTTTCACTTGGGGTGAACACTCCACAATATCAAGGAAAAGAGTGGTTCTGAAATCAAAAGATAATTCCACAAAAAATGAAAATTTATTTTCTTGGAATTTTTTTAATAAACAAATCATGGTTAAAATTTTTGGGGTGTTACAGTATGTGTTGTGGCGCCTCGTCGTCGAACTGAGGTAGTAATTTGCGTTTCGGGTAGCTTTTGGCCGCGCGCTTGAGGCCGTATTCTTCGGCTGCTAGGACATCGGTCCATTTATCGTTGAGCAGATCTTAGTCAGCTTGAAGCTGTTGCTGCTTCTTTTTCAGGCTCCTGGAGTGGCTATTAGCTGGCGCTTGAAGCGCTCCTGCTCAAGAGGTTCCTCAGGCACGATGAAATCCTCGGTGCCGAGGCTCGCCTCATCCTCGGAGAGCAGAAGATAATTACTGTCCTACGAGTCCTCGTGCGTGGCCTGTCTACAAGGGCTAACCTGCCCATCTGCCCGTTCATCCCGTTCGGTAGCTGCTTCAACAGGGTCTTCATTGTCTTCGGCACCTTTTGGAGTGTTATCTTCTCCTATGCCGGTGTTCCTATCTTTACCGCGGCGTGACTTAGAGCAGCGCTGCTGACGCCGACATTTCAATTGTTTCTTAGGAGGTTTATCCTCAACTGGGTCTTCTTTGTCATCGGCACTATTCTCCTTTGGTGCATCCACCATGCACACATCGTACGAGGAAGTGGCCGTCCAGCGTCCGATGAACGGCGGGTCTTGGGCCTCTTCTTCTCCGGCATCGTCGTCTATACCGCCGATGTCATCGGAGCCGTAATCGAGCATGTCGGTTAAGTATTCGACAGTGGCTATAAAGTGGGTGGCGGGTGGGGAGCAAAATTCCCTATCATCAGCTTCTAGTTCGAACCGGATATAGTTCAGCTATGAGTCCCCTGCCAAGGATAGGTTCTTTAATGAGCTTAGCACGTCGCCCAAGGGTGAGTGTTGGAAGATGTCTGCGGCGCTGAACTCGAAGATCGATAAACGATCAAGTTCGGCATGCGTGGACCCACATGGTTCGGAACTTACATCCGGAGACGAGTCCGGGGTTCTGGTGACAAGAATATTGTGTGAGTTTAAGTCCATGTGCAGCTCCAACGCCGGGGAATCTGTGGCCTCCGTGGTGGGGTTGAACCTCTAGTCCTTAGATGGCGTCGTATGCTTCGGATCTAAGGCTAAAGCAGTTACATGAGCTATCTCCTGGATATGGTCCGATGACAAATTTAGATCATGTTCATCGAGGTGACGAGGAGCGATCGTCGCGGTCTCGAATCCAGCAAAGATCAGATCTCCACGGATGTCCGCGATGTAGTTCAAGCTCCCAAATCTGACATGGTGGCCAGGGGTGTAGCAATCGATCTGCTCCAGATGGCCAAACGAGTTGGCCCGCAGTGAGAAGCCGCCGAACACGAAAATCTGTCCGGGGAGGAAGGTTTCTCCTTGGACGATGTCATTGTTGACGATTGAAGGGGCCATCTAACCTTTTGAGGACGACGCAGTGGAACTCTCAATGAAAGCACCAATGTCGGTGTCAAAACCGACGGATCTCGGTTAGGGGGTCCCAAACTATGCGTCTAAGGTCGAAGGTAATAGGAGGCAGGGGACACGATGTTTACCCAGGTTCGGGCCCTCTCTATGGAGGTAATACCCTACGTCCTGCTTGATTGATATTGATGAATACAAGTATTACAAGAGTTGATCTACCTCGAGATCGTAATGGCTAAACCCTAAAGGTCTAACTAGTATGGCTATGGTAATGAGTATCTCCCCTCCGGACTAAGTCCTCCGGTTTATGTAGACACCGGGAGGATCTAGGGTTACACAAGGTCAGTTACAAAGAAAGGAATCTACATGTTTGGTTGCCAAGCTTGCCCTCCACGCCAAGGAGAGTCCCCTCCGGACACGGGGCAGTCTTCGGTCTTCGTGTTCTTCATAGCCCATCAGTCCAGCCCATGGCTAACACGCCGGACGCCCGAGGACCCCTTAGAACAGGACTCCCTCGGCGGAAGCACAAGCAGAGCCAGCAGCAAGGCATGTGGGGTGTGAGGCTGCAATGTGGGGCATGCGGGCTTGCGTGCAGCGCACGGCGGAGGGAGTGCGGGTACGCCGGGAAAGGGCCAGGACGAGCCCGGAGACCGCGGGTGAGGCTGCGGTGGCCGGCTGAAGTGAGGACGGCGCGGGGCAGAGAGGGGCTACGAGCGCAGCTGGAGCATGGGCGGGAGCCGGCGAGCCGGGAAGGGCTTGGCACGCGCTTGGACGGCGACGGGCGTGGCGGGGCAGGAGCGGGGCAGAAGTGTCCGCGAGCACGGCACGATCACGGTGGACTAGCGGGCGGGCAAGGGAGGAGAAGGGGAGGGGGCTCACAGAGCCCTGCAGTTGAGTGAGGCGGGCTTGGGGAGAGTCGGGGTCGGGTGACGGGGCGGCGGCGTCGGGCGGCGAGGCGTCAGGGTCGGGCATCAGGGATCGGCTCTGGGCCGATCCAGATCAAGCGGGGGGGGGGGGGGGGATGAGCGACCACTAGGATTCTGTGGTGGACTGGAGGGGGGGTTATACAAGGGACGACTGGCCCGGCCTGGTTGGCCCGATGGCTAGCTGGGCCGAGGCCTAGGGAGGGAGGGGGTTTCTCTTTCATTTGTATTTATTTGTTTTGTAAGTTCTTTTTCTTATTTTTCTTTCTGTTTTATTTCTAGTTTCTTTTATTTTTAGTTTTATAAAAATTGCCACCGGTATCTAAATTTGTATTTTTAAATAAAGTACTGTCAGATTAATTTTTAGCCCATAATAAAATAGTTTTAATGTTTTATAAAATTCAATAGGCATTTATTTAATTGCTTTCACTACTAGTTAAATCATTTTAGTGCAATTAAACATTTTATAAATATGTGGATTCTCCACCATAATTAACTATGCAATATTTTTCACCTCTAGAACATTTTAGTTTTTATGTTCGAACACATTTAGTGTTTGCCTAAAATTCAAATTTGATTTTGAAACATTCTGATCGAATGCGAGGTTAGCAACAGTAACAGAGGTGACGTGGCATCATTAGCGTAGGTTTACTATAGCATAATTATCCGGGCATCACATATTAATTGCAACAATGACTAAAACTATGTTTGTCAACTCTCAACAAATTTTATTCATCATACTCTATATATGTGAAGTCATTACTTTCCATAAGATCAATATATGATCTTTTTATTCTTTCTTTTATTTAATTCTGTCAAGATCATAGAAAAAAGCAAAGCCCTCAACTCAAAACTACTCTTTATTATATATATCTCGCAGACTTGAATACATATATAGAGATCGAAACAAAACTTAAAGCTAGATCATACTAAAAATTTATTCTTCTATATCAAAATATAACCAAAAGGATCGAACTAAGAAAAATGATAAAGGTAAAAGTGTGATGGTGATACGATACCGAGGCACCTCCCCCAAGCTTGGCAGTTGCCAAGGTGAGTGCCCACACCCATGTATTTATGTCTCTTTCTTCGGAGGTGGTGATGATGGAGTTGTTGATGAAGTAGTGCCACACATCGAGCGTAGGAGATGCTCCAATTTATGAATAATGCCCTGGAGTGCGGGGATATGCACTTGCAATAGAATATTTTCATGAGTGAAATATTTATTTTGCACATGAACTATTTCAATGATCTTGAAAGCTTCAATTTCAATAGGGGTAAGACGATTGTAGTATGGTTGAAGGATGTCTTCTTCCACTACCGAAAATTGATCTTCCGCGGCCTTCTTGATCATATCACCCTCATTGGTCTCCCCAAGTTCTTCCCTCTTCATCTCTATTTTCATTAGCCAAGCATCACCACCCGCGTTGTTGGAGGAGGGGGACGACATGATGCCTGGCCATGAATACTCTGGCAAAAAACAGCTCAAAACAAAAACAGGGGTTTTTGTCGTGGTACGGTGGTCAAAACCTTCAGGAGATTAATAATGAATTTTTACCGACCAAAACAAGTATTGTGCAAGAAAACGGAGTCCGGAGGGCACACGAGGTGGCCACAAGGTAGGGGGGTGCACCCTCCACCCTTGTGGTCCCTTCGTGTCTCTTTCAGACTACTTTTAATTTTCCTATTTTTTAATTATTCCAAAATGGTGAAAAATTATCATTGGAAACGTTTTGGAGTTGGTTTACTTACCGTACCACATACTTGTTCCTTTTCAGAGTCCGAAATGTTCTGGAAAGTATCCCTTATGTACTCCTCCGGTGTTACGGTGTCCCTTAGCAAGAAAGCGCTCAAGCTCCAGCCTATATATCTTTTTTATACTACTAGTACTGGAGGTGGAGTAGTGGTAGAGTAGTTTATATTTTCTCTGCGTACAGTACCAGTTAGTCCTGCTTCAAAACTGATCGGCACGCCATTAAAAAAATAAAGGTCGATAACTAATGCGGCACCTCGGGCCAACGCGGCTAGATCGCATTTTTCATGAGAAATTACACACCATGCTTCGTTGACATGTGGTCCCGTTCCAACATATCAGTGAGACGATGGCGAGTAGTAGGAGTATTTCCGAACGGACGTGTAGGCCGGGGCTCCTCTTCGTGAACCGTGGCAAACTTGCAACCGTCCACTGACTCTTCGCCTTTCCCTCTCGATTTGGAACTGCCGTCGCACGCTCTTCCTCTCCCTCCTCCATTTTCCTTCAGCCCTTCACCCTTTCTTCTGCCATTGTTCGATCATCTTCTCCATGGAGGGAATAGGCCGGAAACGACCCCGTTATTCCTGCCCCGATCTGAAAGATGACATGGTGGAGGAACTCATTGATCGATGCGACGTCATCACCTCGGCTAGCATGGCAGGTTCGTTCAAGCCCATTCTCGACTCAACTAATAACATCATTACAAAGAACCCAAGAGTCAAGGAGCTATTTGATCTACCCTATCTTCTTCGCCGTGACCCTGATGATGACTGGCGCCGGCACGACGGAGGCCTCGCCCTGTGCAAGTTGATGCCGCTTGATAATGATACGTATGATGTTAAGATGCCATGGCTTGAGGGCAAGGCTTGGGCGGGCGCAAATGGAGATTGGGTTGTTTACATTGGGTCCAACTGCGAGTGGGAACTTGTGAATGTGTACACTCGTCACTGGGTTCCACTTCCAAAAATCTCAGCACACTGCCCAGAGGATGAGCACATCGGTAATGCTTTCCCATAAACCATTTTATATGGGGACATACCCATAGGGTTCTTACAAGCAGTTCTATAAGCCCATAATGCGTCATCAAGTTTGTTAGACCAATTCTTCCTAGATCTACTAACAATATTTTGCAAAATCAATTAATGTCTCTATTGCTCAATTCTACATGACCACTAGACCGAGGATGATATGGAGATGCAATTCTATGGTTGACATCATACTTAGCAAGCATTTGACGGAAAGCACCATGAATAAATGTTAACCACCATCAGTCATTAAATATCTAGGGACTCCAAACCTCAGAAAAATAACTTTGTTAAGCATCCTAATGGAAGTGTTATGATCATCACTACTAGTTAGAAGAACTTCTACCGACTTAGTAACGTTATCAACAGCAACTAAAATATGTGTATACCCATTAGAGGAAGGAAAATGTCCCATATAATCAAAGCCCCAAACATCAAATGGTTCAACAACAAGTGAATAATTCATAGGAATTTACTGACGTCTACTAATATTTCCAATTCTTTCGCATTCATCACAAGACAAGACAAACTTACGAGCATCCTTGAAGAGAGTAGGCCAATAAAAAGCAGATTGCAATACCTTGTGTGCAGTTCTATCTCTAGCATGGTCTCCTCCGTAAGACTTAGAGTGGCACTTGCCTAGGATCTGTCCCTGTTCATGCTCAATTACACACTGTCTAATAACACCATGTACTCCTTCATTATAAAGGTGTGGGTCATCCCAAAAGTAATGTCTTAAATCATAGAAAAACTTTTTCTTTTGTTGGTATGTGAAACTAGGCGGTATAAATTTAGAAAAAATGTCAGTCGCATAATCAGCATACCATGGAGTATTACGAGAAGCATTTATGACAACTAATTATTCATTAGGGAAACTATCATCAATAGGTAGTGGGTCATCAAGAACATTCTCTAACCTAGACAAGTTGCCTGCAACGGGGTTCACAGCTCCCTTTCTATCAATAATATGCAAATCAAATTCTTGTAGCAAGAGAACTAATCTAATGAGTCTAGGTTTAGCATCTTTCTTTTCCATAAGATATTTAATAGCAGCATGATCAGTGTGAATAGTTACTATGGAATCAACAATATAAGGTCTGAATTTATCACAAGCAAAAAACAACTACTAAAAATTCTTTTTCAGTAGTAGCATAATTTCTCTGGGCACTGTCTAGAGTTTTACTAGCATAATGAATAACATTCAATTTATTATCAACTCTTTGTCCTAGAACAGCACCAACAACATAATCACTAGCATCACACATAATTTCAAAGGGTAAATTCCAATTAGGTGGCTGAACAATAGGTGCGGAAATCAAGGCTTTCTTAAGTATTTCAAATGCTTCTGCACAATCATCATCAAAAATAAAAGGAACATATTTTTGCAAGAGATTAGTGAGAGGCCGAGGAAGGGAACGACACGGAGGCAGGGAAGAATCAGCCGTTGTTTTTGTTTCCCACGCGGAGGGGAGTATGACTGTACGAGGGTCTACTGGTTCATCTGCCGTCGCCGGAGAATAACAGCGGGTATGGGTGAGTAGAGAGATGGCTAGGCTAGCGATGGGAGTACGGTGGGGCGGTGAGGCCTGTGCGGCAGCGCAGCCGGCCGCGGGGAGGAGGGAGCAGGCAGTCCCGCCGGCACTTGTTTGAGCGGCTGGAGCAGGAAGAGCAGAGATTGAAGAAGCACGACGGCCGTTGGATGGACATCCAACAGTATACACGCCATCTATGGAAAGCCTCAAATCTGGGAAAACAGCATACAACCCATCTGCCATTATTTCAAATAATATACAGCCCATTTGCTAATTCTTACGGGTTTTTTTGGAGCCCATATTCTTTATGTTAGCATTACAGCCCATATTATGGCCACTGTTAAAAAATTATACGAAATTTTGCATATGTCGGTGCGGTCTGAACTATTTTTAATCCTGAAATTTTGAGTCACATTCAGACTGATTTTAAAAATAAACGTATATCAATATAAATCCAATAAATCGTCCACGCATAAAAATCAATGCAATTTAAAATCTCAAAAAGAAAAAAAGATATTTGAAAATAATTGTCGGTTTGATGTGTTTTAAAAATGTACAGCCCATTTCTCATTACTGATAGGCCATTTTCTCGGCCAGCCGAATGAAGCTCTCCTCGTCTTGAAAAATTTATAGCCCAACAGGCCTGATAAAGCAACTTACTTGATAAATCACAAAAGAACTGGTCTAGCCATTTTTAGAAAGAAAAAAAAACTACTGACCTGGTATGTGGTAAACATAAAAGGAAAGGCTGTATAGACAGGCCAGAGTGTCCCGCACAGCCCAGTTGACATCGTGCTTCCGTCTCAAAAACAAATTAGATAAATGCCACTCCAATTATGGTGATTCATAAAAATGCCACTGCAATTTCCAAACTTTGAAAAATGCCACTGCAATTTTTGCAAACTTTGAAAAACGCCACTGCAGTTTGCAAACTTTGCAAAACGCCACTCCAGACTTCGAAAAATGCCACTAGAAATGGCATTTTTCAAAGTTTGGAAATTGCAGCGGCATTTATCGGATACACCAGATTTGGAGTGGCATTTATCAAATTAACCCAAAACAAAAATAACTGGGCGAGCTGCTAGGTCCCTGGTGTCAGCCGCTCGTTGTGCAATTCTCTCGTTTATTGACTACGTTGACAATGGCATGGGACCCAGATATCAGAAATCCACTAGGAAGAGCCATTTTTTATTAGCTTGAAATAAGGAGGCACTTGCTTGCGTACTGCCATGACCTTGGCGGGTGCCTGCTGTCATCCTCTCCACGTACAATCATCTCCTGATTGTGTACGCGTCAACTTGCTAGGCCCACAAGTCAGCCTCTAAAACGTGGAGGACAAATACAACCAATTTTAAAAAAATAACAACCCATTCCATACGTTCAAATGGAAAGTTCAACATTCAGAGCAAAGTAACAGGTCTGATCCACATATAGAGTACTGAACTTCCACGTTGACAACCATCATAGCCAAGTTCACTATCTACTCCCACTAACACTCTAGTAGCATACAAGTACTAACTTACTCTTAGCTAACTAGACGATGCCGGCCGCCATCTGCTGTCCATGCTAAACGCCGGCACCGGCGTCCTCCGCCTCACCTCGGACTTGCCAGATGTGTGATAGGGCGCGTTGCTCGCGTGCGTTGACCCTTTCCATGCCGGCGTGGTCCACCGAAGCTTCGGCTTCCAAGCGGGAAACCCACTTGACGAGCTGGTAGTAAAAATCGGCGTCGCGAACACGTGCGTGCCCGATAGCCTCCAGGGCTATTTGGCGGGCGCCGGCCTCCACGTAGTCGACCCAGTTGCGTCGGTTGGCTGCTGCTCCATGTCCCGCTGGCGGCGCAAATCGGCGATACGCTGCTCCTCCGCCAGGCGGTCGTGCTCCAGGAACTCCTGCTCCTCCGCCATGCGGTCGCGCTCCAACAACTCCTCGATCTCCGCATTGCCATCTAAAGACATATAGAATGCCTCCTCCCTCCATCTGCCTTCCGGTGAAAACCCGAACACTAGTTCCGGCGGTGACTGCCTCCGGCGTCGCCTATCGCGGACGGGCGGGGGCATGGCGGACGTGGCGAGCGACGCCGGGCCGGTGGGGGCTTATGAGGATATGACGAGTTGGGTCGCGGTGGCACCAGAGAAGGCCGGGAAACAGTACTTATAGGAGGAAGGTAGTGCGACGGTCATCGGAATTCAATGCATAATGGCTTAGCGCGCCAGCTTGCCGTGGAAAACTAGATAAACTGAAATTATGACTGTGCCGTCCCGTCCCGTCTGGGTCGCACGCCGGCATGGCGGTCAAACGAGTGCACTCGAATCATCTCCCTCCTTGTAAATAATGATTCCACGGATTTAAAGTGTATCTTTTTTCGCATCAGTTAGCTGCCTTAATTACGGCCGGCTGCATGCAGGCACTCAGAATCGCTCGCGGGCAGTACGCGAAGCAGCATGCAATGAGTCGCAGCCAAGGGCACGCATGCAGCCACTTAAATCGCTGGAATTAATTAGGCTTAAACTTCTGCATGACGTTAATTATTGCCATGCCTTGGTCTTGCTGCTTTACTCACGGGACTAATGAATCCCGGACGGAGGGAGTACCTTGGTTGGTGAGAGGTTTGAATTAAGCCCTGCAAACCGGAAAGGAGGTACTAGTACGTACGTGATCCGCTATTTATTCGTGTAGGATCGAGTAGGCCGTTTCTTGAATTGAGCCCTAGAAACCGGACAGAAGGTAGTACGTGCATGATCCGCTATTTATCCGTGTAGGATCGATAGTGTAGCGTGTCAGTTTCTTTAGAGGTAGGCATTTTTATCCGTGTAGGATCGATAGTGTAGCCTATCAGTTTCTTCAGAGATAGGCATTTTTATTCAAAAAACTGCCACTTCGCATCTTGCATCGCAAATAAAACTGCTAGGAGCGCATTTGTAGGCTAGCTTGTGATCGATCAGTAACTTGTAAACACTAAGCGAATAGAAATAAGTAACTGTTAATGCATCTCAATGATTCACAGATCATATACAAATATGTAGCTCCAAAAGCAAAGATCAGCCACTTCGGATCTCGCGTCGCAACTAAAACTAACTAGTACGATTCCCATACATAAGATCAACATGTTAATGCATCTCAATGATTCACAGATCATATACAAATATGTAGCTCCAAAAGCAGAGATCTAGAAAAAACATCTGTTCTTCCTACTAACATGGATGCTTCTCTTGGCCAACATTCAGGTACAGACTGAAAGACAAATTTGTTTTGAAGTCTACAATTCCTCTTGCAAGTGTAAGTGGTTTCACCAACAGCTGGAACCATGAGAAGGAACCACACATGATGGAGGAACATCCACTGCAATATGATTTGGTCTTCTCTCGATCACACCGCGAGACTATTTTCGGAATACAAACTTTAACTTAGGCAAAATGATGCCCATTGTATAATCAAACCAAAGCAATGAAGTACCTAGTGTTGGCCAATAAATAGTATAGTACTACTTTTCTGCAGTCCATGAAGTGACTATCCAATCTTTCTGTGTCTATTTTCAAATTGCACTGCATGCAATGACTATACTATTCTCTTGTGTAGTTCAACCAAAATTGCGGACACTTTGTTTGTTTGCCAAAGAGCAACGGGCAGACATCTCTGTCTGCACAAATATCAAGCAGCTAGTAAACATATACAACACCTTGTATTTTCAGTTTAAACATGTCTCTTCCGCTTAGCATCTGTCATGTTCTGCACTTGACAATCTGATACAGTTATGTTTTGCCCTGGACAATTTCATACTGAATTGATTTGCTGGTTCAGAGCATAAATATAGCGCCTATTCTTCATCAGACCAAGGATATCCATGTTCACAGTGATGGAAGAGGTGAAATCAATACAACCGAAATTGAGCATGCAATCATTGAATCCTGTCCTGCACCTCCAATGTAGGTCCACCCTGCCAATAAATTCACATGCAAACCACTAGTATTACTATCTAATGATAGTACAAAAAGAGTAGCAAGATAGTAGCAAACCATGTACCTTCGTAATGAACAGCTCATAGAGCCACCAATTGGATATAAAGGTTTGAAAAAAAACATGCTCCTAATGTTGAACCAGTTGGACTTTTTGTGCAGTTCCACTAAAATCGAGCATCCCTGTTTGCATAGATATTGAAAGTGTGATTACTCTAAAAGTGGCACTAGTTGAAGCATAGACTCACAAATATAAGCATTCCAATTTCATAATGGGAAAAGGTAGCAATACTGTTTCTAACCACCTATTTGAAGGAATAAATAAAGCAACAATGGCTGATGTCAGGAAGGCATACATAGTTTTTTCTGAAAAACTGAGCCATTCCTGACCTTTCCTCTTCTTTTAAGCAAATTTTGTGCAGTTCTACTAAAATAAAATGCCATCACCACCTTGACAATTTAGTGACACTGTACAAAAGGAAATGACTTAACATTACATCATGATGTCTGGTATGTAGTCGACAGGCATTAGAGACAAACATACAGACCTCCTCCGATAACATAATGAACATTAATTTTAACAAAGTTGTGACTAGCTTTACCGGGATAATTTGAGTGAACTCTACACCCTTTGTTCCTTAATATAAGACATTTTTGCGGTTCAATTTAATGTACCCAAACGTCTAGTATTTAGAAAAACAGGTAGTAGTTTTCTTGAGCACATATCTGGGAAAGCTTGCCACACTTTATTTATGTCCATACGGTAATGCAACACCATTCAAATACTACAAATATACACTAATCCAGTGGCTAGTGCAACAGTAGAGTAGTTAGTTTATTACAGGGTACAGTACAATGGTTTTACTGAACAGGTTTCAATAAACTCTAGCACTGGAAGGTTTCTATAAGAATTAACAATACAAAATGTAAAGGTAACAAGTTTAAGCATTGGTATACTAGCTCTGCATGAGCATTAAACCAAATACAAAAGTTTGAAGGTAACTAGCATTATTGACTAATGACAGTATAAAAAAATTGCAAACCATGTACCTCCAAGGTAAATATCATTTTGAACTAGGGGGGACCTTAAAAATTGATATCCCAATCTTGATAATCGATCAAACATAAAAACTTGATCGAACGAATCAAGAGAACAGTCGGAGGAGGAGGTGCCCACTCTTGACCTTTCCTCTTGTCTTCATAATTGTCTGTGCAGTTTAACCAAAATAAAATGACATCAGCGCCTCGGCATTTAAAAAATTAACTTATCTCATGCAAGTGAGGTATGTAATCTATAAGCATTAACAGTGCAAAAATCTGAAGGTAGTAACAAGTTTCATCGTTGGTATACTGGCTGTGCAACAGCATTAGAATGCCTTGGGTGAAAAATCTTTAATACATCCACAATCAACAGCTAACCCTGAAATAATCCAGTGACATTAAATGGCATTGCTTAAATTACCGATGGCATTAGACTGAGAGCGGCATTAGTTAAATGTGGCATCACTTTAGCAGTAGCATTGCTTGACTTGACTGCTGGCATTATACTAACAGAAAAAAAAGTGCCAATAAGAGCATGGGAGGCCCATTTGGACAGTGGGCGCACCAGAATGATGTACCTCCACGGACGCAGAGTGGTGAGGGAGGTATGGTTGCCTAGAGCAACAAATATCTAGGAAGCATATGTGGATTACGTCCCATTTTTGCTCTCTTTAGCCACATTTTTCCTATGCGAGGACAACAAACAGATCGACTTGGTCATTCTCTATTGCGTTGTCATGCCTTTCTACCCTTCTTCAACAAAGAGACACGAGACTCGTTCCTTAGCTACTGATTTTCGCCTTTTCAACCTAGATGCAGGTTCCATGCCTACTCTCTTGGACACTACAGTCTCCCTTCCTTTCCTTATTCAACCCAGACATGGATTAGTCTACATGAAGTAGGGTTTCCTTTAATAGTGCAAATTATGGTTTTCATCTACGTGGCCAGCAGAGCAGAGGATAGCAAATTGGGAAGATGGTGGAGTGGAAAAAGATCCACATGCAACGAGGTGGTAGATGAGGCAATAGAACAAGGTTATGGTTCGAAAAGAGGTGGCATACCTGAGGGTCGGCGGGAAGTGGCTTCGCTCGTGGTCGTCGTCCTCCACACACACTACGGCAGCGAGCTTCAGGACGGAGGCCATCCCGCACAGGCACTAGGTCTGAGAGGACGGCCTTGTCGTCAGTGCGTGACCTCGCCCGCCGACGACGAGTGTGTCAACGCTGCACGTCCTTTTCTTCCCCGACTGATATGTGACCACCGGTGAGGAGGGAGAGAGGGGCCGTCTTTTTTAGATCTGGAGAGAGGGTGGTAGTGTGAGAAGCAAGTGGGCAGCCCTTAGCAAGAAAGCACTCAAGCTCCAGCCTATATATCTTTTTTATACTACTAGTACTGGAGGTGGAGTAGTGGTAGAGTAGTTTATATTTTCTCTGCGTACAGTACCAGTTAGTCCTGCTTCAAAACTGATCGGCACGCCATTAAAAAAATAAAGGTCGATAACTAATGCGGCACCTCGGGCCAACGCGGCTAGATCGCATTTTTCATGAGAAATTACACACCATGCTTCGTTGACATGTGGTCCCGTTCCAACATATCATTGAGACGATGGCGAGTAGTAGGAGTATTTCCGAACGGACGTGTAGGCCGGGGCTCCTCTTCGTGAACCGTGGAAAACTCGCAACCGTCCACTGACTCTTCGCCTTTCCCTCTCGATTTGGAACTGCCGTCGCACGCTCTTCCTCTCCCTCCTCCATTTTCCTTCAGCCCTTCACCCTTTCTTCTGCCATTGTTCGATCGTCTTCTCCATGGAGGGAATAGGCCGGAAACGACCCCGTTATTCCTGCCCCGATCTGAAAGATGACATGGTGGAGGAACTCATTGATCGATGCGACATCATCACCTCGGCTAGCATGGAAGGTTCGTTCAAGCCCATTCTCGACTCAACTAATAACACCATTACAAAGAACCCAAGAGTCAAGGAGCTATTTGATCTACCCTATCTTCTTCGCCGTGACCCTGATGATGACTGGCGCCGGCACGACGGAGGCCTCGCCCTGTGCAAGTTGATGCCGCTTGATAATGATACGTATGATGTTAAGATGCCATGGCTTGAGGGCATGGCTTGGGCGGGTGCAAATGGAGATTGGGTTGTTTACATTGGGTCCAACTGCGAGTGGGAACTTGTGAATGTGTACACTCGTCACCGGGTTCCACTTCCAAAAATCTCAGCACACTGCCCAGAGGATGAGCACATAGGTAATGTACGCACGTTCAAATACGATCATGGTGACTGTATTCTACGGAAGATAGCAATTTGTTGAGTTCCCAACCGCTCTTGGAATTACAGCAACTATGATGTTGTTGCTATCTTCGACAAGCTTGTTGCCGTCCTTGATGGTTTCACTCGATGGATATTGCTCAAAAATCAGTTTCTGTACACGGATGAGTACTATGATGCAATTCAATACGAGGGCCTTGTGTTTGCCGCCACCACTCGTGGCACTGTTTTTGCATGGCATCCTTATAGTTTCGGTACGTTTGTCTTCCACTGTAATTATAATTGTTTCATCCACATGCATGCGGGTTAGCAAGTTTTCCTTTACTAACTAACCTTCTTCCTGTGTTTCCAAGGTCCTGTGAACATCCCACCACCTATACTTGAAAAAATTTATAACCAAGGGGGAGATGACGATGGTGGTGATCACGAGCATGCGGACGAGCAACGCCCATATACTCTGTGGCGCTTGGCAACTAATTCCGATGGATCACCTCTTCTTGTGTGTATAGAGCCCACTGATGATGTTACTGCTAAGGAAGCAGGTGTCTCCCATGGTCTCACTCTCCGGACCTATTCCGACACCCATTGCATGGTATTCGGGATGGATACTAGTGTGCTAGCGCCAACTCCTTCTTCCTGGTACAAAATTGATTGTCTTGGAGAAAACTCGCTCTTCCTTGGACAAAACTATCCGATGATGGTGAAAGGCGATCCAACTGCTGTTGACACATTTATGAGAAGCAACTATGTCTATACCTCGGACATTTGTGTGGTTCCCTACTCTGGTAGGGATATAGTAGGCCGCTTCAGCCTGGATGATCAGTCATGTGTTGGTTTCCAGATCGACAATCGATGGCCCGTCCCAGAGAATCACTTGTGGTTCAAAGCAAGTGTTTCCAACGCCGAGGAATGGTTGAGTTGAAGTTCATTTCATTGCTTGTTATTTGTTGTGTGGTGAAAACTTTAGTATTTATAATGTATCCTCGTTGTCGATGTGGGTTGATGACTTGTTGTATGTAATAAAATGATATGCCTGTGATAAACTTACTAAATTTATGAATGGCCTTCGAGTCGCTTCTTTGAGTGAGTGGTGCGACGAGGCAAAAAAATATTTTCCGAATACATAATTGTACGTGCATTGCAACGGGTTATTGGATGAGGCCAATCGACAATAGTAGTACACTATTTGTACTAGCTTCACATGCTTCGCGCGTCGGGCGGGTGTTTTTACTGTTGCCATATGTTAATGTGTTCGTTGTACGTAACCAACACCTTGAATCATCGATATTAGTACTATATAGTAGTAGTAAGTAGTAGGAGTAGTAGGGTGGCATGGGCCAGAACAAGCATTCACGTCCAGGAGTACGGCACACGCCACCACCACGACATCCATCTGACACCGTATTATTTCTTAGAGTCCGTTCTAGAGCAATCTCTTCAACCTCGTCATTTCTCTAACTTCAGCCATCGCGCGGCGGGCGAGGTGGGGGTTTGCCGATAGTCGGTTTCCTTAATTGCGGTCCGACTTGTAAGGCCAACTCCATCGCACGACCCCAAACGCACCTCCGTTTTGCACGAACTCCAACGATAATTTTGACTAGAAAAGCAAGACCAAAGAAAACAAGAACCACAAGAATACATTTTACTACTCCTGTATGTTGGATTAGTGCCTTCTCGATGCATTCATTGTTGATCTGCGGAGGCTGGATCTTGCGTGCTTCTTTCTTCTTCGAGTGTAAAGAAGTAGACGTTGCTTCCTCGCATCTAGTCTCATGTCTAGCCTATATTCTAGTCGGAGTATCAACAAGTGCACTAATCTCATCTCTAGCCTCTGTGCTAGCTAACAGTGAAAGAACATCTACTAAATCACGCTATATCAATATATGGATGTACTCTTCTTCCCAATACAAAAACTTGCATCCATTATACTCCCTCCATTGCACAATACATGCCTTCTATTTGTCAAAATATATATGTATCTAGACATGTCTTAGTATATAGGTACATCCATTTTTGGACAAATGGAAGTCAAGATTTTTGGAACGGAGGGAGTACACAATAAAAAATTTAAGTTAGCACAACTAGTCTAATCCGAGAGCAGGACCAAAGAATTGGTCGGGTTCTTCCTCCTTTTGCCGACACGTGGGACATCCAGCATCCAGGTCGTGTCATGAAAGAAAATAGAGTGGTATTGAAGCCACGAGATGTGCATCTTGGGTTAAACTGTAAATAGAATCTTACTACTCTTGAGTAACTCCAAAAGCGGCCACCAAAGATCTTTATTGGATTTGTTTTTCATCACCAGCACGTAGAGGTGAAGGATGTGCAGGTTCAGTGGGTCCTCTTGTGTTTTTACTGACATGTGGGGCTGCATGTGAGCAAACAGACGATGGGCTCCGCTCGTCCGCTGGCTGGCTGAGAAGAGAGATAGAGGAGGGCTGAGCACGGACTGCAGGAAATTTGTTCTACGTACCTCGATATAGGCTCGATATAGTGGGTTGGCATGGGCCATAACTAGCATTCACGTCTAGCAGTATGGCACACGCCACCCACACGAGTCCCATCCGACACCATTTTTCTTGGAGACCGTGCTACAACCATCTCTTCTCCCTCCCGTTTTCTCAGCCATCGTGCGGTGGGCCGGGTGGGGGTTTGCCGATAGTCGGTTTGCTCAACTGCGGTCCCACATGTAAGTGAAAATGCAACACCGCACGCATTCTCGCTTGAGCGGCGTGCTGGACCAACCGTGTGGGGGTGCCACGCAAACACGGCAGGCTTTTCCTTTTGAACTCGTAACTTGTAAAATTTGGTTCTGCTCCATGGCGGGACCGATGAATAGAAAATAACAATTTTGCCTAGAGTAATGAGAAGTTTGGTTCTGGCGCCGTTCATGCATGGAGTACGTAAGAAAATTATGAAGTTGATGCGAAAGGTAAGATAATTACTGTAGTATCATATACTACTACATGGATTTGACGGAAAGATAAAAATACGTACGGATCCATCAACATTCAATGACATCCTCACGCCCTAGTGCGCCGGGTCACAAACCAACGTGTGAGGAGCAGCAGCGTTGGCGGCGAGCTCAATGTGCTTCTGAACAGTGCCGTCCAAGGTTTCCCTATGCTCCAAGAAGGCCAGCATCCTATCGTCCTCCTCTTGCATGTAGTAGTCCTTGTGGATGATTTGCGCGTAGACGTGGGTGATTATGTCGATGGTGTCTTGCTGCGCCAGGCGCTGCGCAGCGAGCGCGACCTCGAGGTGGACATTCTCCGGCGCGACGGCGGGCAGTCGCAGGGCCACCAGTGCGTCGAAGAGATTGTTACCATAGTGGCCGTTGAGGGTGGCAGGCATCGCAGAGCCTGGGCGCGTCGACTGGAGGCTTACGTCAAAGTCATCCGCAAGCTTCTTGATGATGGTGAACTTTGCGAGGAAACCGACGAGGACCTCATCGAACAAGGAGACGAAGCTGTCGTCCAAGCGGCCCCTTGCCCTGGCGGCCTCAAGCAATACTACCTGCAGACGTTCCTCGGGGCTGGGCCGCAGGCCGGCATCGTGGACCATCTGGCATAGCCGACTGACGCTCGCGCTCATCGCCTCCATGGGTCTAGTGTAGCTTCTAGTCAACTGATCTTGCGATTCGAGTGATCACTCAGCCCTAGGTTAGCATGCGTAGGTGCGTAGGATTTCATACTACTCCTAGGCCCTCTACTGCACGTGCCTTTGGCTATATGATAGGTGGGCCAGCCACCCCCTGGGGCCACGTGTCATTCACCCAAAGGCAGTTCCTCACAGTGAATATCCGTTGGTCAAATTATTACGTGCTGCTCCTCACAATGAAGTGACAAGACCCTACGCCGGAGATGACACCTGAGTATAGGCGCCATGTTCGGCATACCATAGTCAGCCTCACTGTCTGCAGTCACTATCATCATGGCTGTAGAGCTAGCCTGCTTACAACTAGCCCTGTTCGACATAATTTCCCGTGCGTAGATGCCCGTGCATTGCACGGAACACCAAGATTGAGGGTGGACGGCTCCGGCAACGGCCATCGCGCCAGATTTTTCCACGGCCTTCTACTCCTAGATGTGGTGGGGAGGAGATGAGGCTGATTGTGAGAGACAAGGAGTTGTTTGTAAATAGGGAACAAGTGTGGGCATCTTTTTGCAAAAATGGAGAAGCTTGGTTTGTATGCGTCAGATCTAGATCCGACGGCTATTGGTGAAAGATGGGAGGCACAACATCATCACCAACTCAGGACCTGTTTGATTCATAGGATTTTGAAAATGCAGGAATAGGACACGACAATATTACAAGTTTCAAATTGATATTACAAATGTTAGGAGTAATGCTGTACCTACGAAGTGGGAATTACTAGGAAGTTTACGTAAGAACTTTCGTTACTTTAGGTGGATGCAGCATTATAGTACAAACTAAAATCCACCGCCCTGAAAAGTCACTAATGGGCAAATAAGTTTTCGAGTCTCTGGCCACTTGATGTTTCAAAAACAAATTCAGCTTCTGCGGAGACTTTGTCATTTAGGCTTAGACGCTTGCGGTGATCAGCACGCCGTTCATTGTTGCGCCAGAGAATGCCAAACCTCATTACCTTGAGCACACTTGCCTCCAGAACAAAGAACCTGGCCAATTTAATATCAGATATGCTGCCTCGGTAGTCGCTCAAATCAATTTCTGTAAGATGGAGATCAAGGCATTCGATGAGATTGTTATAGTGCATCACATTTTCAATTTCGGGTCTTTTTTTATCTGCAAAGGAAGAGAACATATTAGAGCAGCTGGCTGCATAAGATTGCCGTGTCATCAAGAGGTACCAATATCATTCGCTCATACGATAGGATTGGCTGGCTAGTGATATTTTCTCTCTCTCTCTCTCTCTCTGTCTCTCTCTCTCTCTCTCTGTTTCCTCTCATTTAACTAGGAGCACGTGAAGATCTTGGGCATTTGTTGCCTTCCACTATGTTGCCGATGCCATATTTTGCAAAAGTATGCCACATAACATGCTTCGATGTCAAATCAAAAGATTTTGGCACCGCTCTCGCGATATGAGAGAGTTGGCACCGCTGTGCACACAGACCCACATGTATAAACAAATCAATCAAACCAACTACACTAGCCTCTCACTCTCCCAAACAAGTGTTTTATTATTGCCTCAGTCCTCTCTCTCTCCCACGCAGTGTTTTTTCATTACGTGAGTTAATTTGGCACCGGAGCAAAGTAGGTGATCCAGATTGGGACACCAGGTGAGCAATGGAGGGGCATCGCTGCCAAATGCATCACAAGTGAATTTGGCACATGTTTTGGCCTACATAGCCCACTTTTGTAATACTACTCGTATTTAGTATAAAAATTTGACCATAGATTTACCTAAGAAAATGCCAATGCATGTCACTAAAAATTACACCATTTGAAATTATGTTCAAATACGAATCCAACGATATAGTTCTTAGTTACATGCATTAACATTTTGTCAGTTAAATCTATGGTCAAATTTTGATACTACAAAATTGGAAGAGTAAACCAGGAGAATTTGGCAGACGAGTACACCAACGCTGTCAATTTTGGCCCGTCAATGACCCTGATTTTTGTTGGACCTTCTAGATCTGATACAAGCAATCTCTCAAGGAAAGGCGCATTCTCAATGAAAATAACGTGGAACAGCTGGAGTGATCTCTTCCCAATTGATGTCTTGTTGCGGGGCCAGTAAGACACATAAATCCATCGGAGATTCGTCGAGGCGATGTGGAGGCTAATGAACCCGTGGATCTGCTCAAGACGAAGGTACTCGAGCGCAGTACAGCTGCGTACCAGGTGCTCCATAGCCTTCTTTGAGATGACAACGTCGAAGAGGTCGAGCTGCTTGAGTTGAGGGAGAAGAAGAGTGGGCGCGGCATTAATCTGGGGAAGATAGCAGGAGCTGAAGCTGGCACGGCGCAGCATTGGCGTGAGGCGGAGCGCGGACGGAGGCAGAGAGCGACATCATCCAGCTTCAAAGCTGAGCTCCTCGAGCTAATCTAGGGTGGGGGATAAGAACCACTCGTCGAGCTTGGGTTGGACCTTGCAGTTGGTACTGAACATGCGGATGTCAAGGCGTTTGGCTCGCCCAGGGTGCGATGAAAGGATCTTGGAGACTACGGCCATGCGTTTGCAATCCCCGTCGCAGAGGCAGCTGTCGATGGTGAGGTTGAGGGGGACACAGCGCTAGAGGGGGCGCCACCGCCGGGAGAGTAGGGCGGTCCGCACGACAGATTTGGTGGGGAGGAGGCCGATGATGACGAGCAGCGTGTCGTCGGGGAGGCTGCTGATGAAGTCCAGGCTCGCCGGATGCGGTTTTGGCTTGAGCCGCCTCCGCTTGTTGGCTGCCTCGCCGTCCATCTCAACCGGCGGCGACGCCGGTGTACACGTGTGCTGGCGTGTGTTGTGTGTTGGGTGTGCGCGAGTGCGTCCTTCTGTGCATGCCGCCGCGCAGTGGTGAATTATGCGCGAGTGCGTCCTTTACGCGCAAGAAGTTTGTCCTTAATGCAGTGCGTTCCTTACAAGGTTGGGTGTTATGGGAGCCCCTTGACAGTTCGCTTTAACTAAAACACCTCCAGCAAGGCCCAACCTTGGTTTTACATTTGCCTAACAACCTATTACCTTTCCCTTGGGTCGGCCAACCTGAAGATCATCTTTATTTTAATCCCCCAGGCCAGTGCTTCTCTAAGTGTTGGTCCGAACCGGGCAACCTCCGGGGCCACCTCGGGGCAACTTGAGGGCGGGTTTTACTCGTAGCTTGACCTATCGAGCATGTCCTGAGAACGAGATACGTGCGACTCCTATCGGGATTGTGAACACATCGGGCAGCTTTGCTGGTCTTGTTTTACCATTGTCGAAATGTCTTGTAACCGGGATTCCGAGACTGATCGGGTCTTCCCGGGAGAAGAAATATCCTTCGTTGACCGTGAGAGCTTGTGATGGGCTAAGTTGGGACACACCTGCAGGGTTTGAACTTTTGAAAGCCGTCCCCATGGTTATGTGGCAGATGGGAATTTGTTAATGTACGGTTGTAGAGAACTTCACACATAACTTAATTAAAATGCATCAACTGTGTGTGTAGCCGTGATGGTCTCTTTCCAGCGGAGTCCGGGAAGTGAACATGGTTCTTGTGTTATGCTTGAACGTAAGTAGTTTCAGGATCACTTCTTGATCACTTCTAGTTCACGACCGTTGCGTTGGTTCTCTTCTCGCTCTTATTTGCGTATGTTAGCTACCATATATGTTTAGTACTTGCTGCAGATCCACCTCATTACCCTATCCTACCCATAAGCTTAAATAGTCTTGATCTCGTGGGTGTGAGATTGCTGAGTCCTCGTGACTCGCAGATACTTCCAAATAGTTGCAGGTGACGCAACCAAACTCAAGTGGGAGCTCGACGAAGATCTTGATAGTTGTTTTGTTTCATTTCCTGTTGATCAGTAGTGGAGCCCAGTTGGGATGATCGGGGATCTAGCATTTGGGGTTGTCTTCTTTTATTTTGATTTCGTAGTCGGACCTTTGATTATATCTTGGATGATGTATGATTTATTTATGTATTATGTGAAGTGGCAATTGTAAGCCAACTCTTTATCCATTTTTTATTGAGTACATGGGATGTGTGAAGATTACCCCTCTTGCGACAAGCGTACCATGCGGCTATGCCTCTAAGTCGTCCCCCGACACGTGGGAGATATAGCCGCATTGTGGGTGTTACACCCACACACACTCGATGTCTCTTCCAAATAGTCTGCTCCCCGCCAGCACCCATTCTATCCTGCTACTACACATGCCTTTGACACACATGTCACACCATTCCCCTTTCCCTTATACTAGGTTTACATTATTAGTGGTCTCTCTACTCCACATACACACTCCGTCTCACACACAAACGCGCGCTCAAACACACACATACATGCACAAACACCCATCTAGCTATCTGGATCCTTCTGTTAAGACACACACCCTTGCAAATTCTCTACAACTCTAGAGATTTATATATCCCCCCTCTCTAGCTCTATAACTCACACATCTCTCCCGATGTACGCATGTGTATCTCACACACTCACTCTCTAATTATGTCTATGTGTCTCCATGTTACACAACACAAAGCCCCATGTACATGTCTCTCTCTATCCTCCACACACATAGACAAAAAGAATCTCTTATCATTGCCTCAGTCTCTAGAAATATCACACTCGCACTCTCTCTCTCTCTCTCAAACACGCTCAACAAGGGTTTCCCCGTGAATAACTTACCGTCTATTCATCAACAGTCGTGGCACTACAGTGAACACGAGACGTCAAAAAGAATAAATCTACACATGCGTAGACAACCTAGTATGACTACTAGGACTAGAACAAGCCGAAAGCGAGCCCGTCGGTGTCAAAATCGGTGGATCTCGGGTAGGGGGTCCCGAACTGTGCATCTAAGGCGGATGCTAACATGAAGCAGGGGACACAATGTTTACCCAGGATCGGGCCCTCTTGATGGAGGTAATACCCTACGTCCTGCTTGATTGTTCTTGATGATATGCGTATTACAAGAGTTGATCTACCACGAGATCGTAGAGGCTACCCTAGAAGCTAGCATATGGTATGATTGTATATGTTGTCCTACGGACTAAACCCTCCGGTTTATATAGACACTGAAGGGGGCTAGGGTTACACAGAGTCGGTTACAAGGGAGGAGATCTCCATATTCGTATTGCCTAGCTTGCCTTCCACGCCAAGGAGAGTCCCATCTGGACACGGGCCGAAGTCTTCAATCTTGTATCTTCATAGTCCAATAGTCCGGCCAAAGGATATAGTCCGGCTGTCCGGAGACCCCCTAATCCAGGACTCCCTCAGTAGCCCCTGAACCAGGCTTCAACGACGATGAGTCCGACACGAAGTATTGTCTTCGGCATTACAAGGCAGGTTCCTCCTCCGAATACTCCATGGATCATTTTGAACACAAGGATAGTGTCCGGCTCTGCAAAACAAGTTCCACATTCCACCGTAGAGAGAATAATATTTCCATAAATCTAAACTGCTGACGTATTTTGACAATACGACGTTACGTCATGGCCCGGTCATTATTCGAACCGTTTTTCTCAACCAGCACTGCTCACATCGTGAGGCGGTTTTCTTGAGACATCCTGTCGAAGCAGAGATCATGTCCCCCTTATTACGGGATTCTCATCAATACGTACGTGGGTAACCCACTCGTGCCCGTTGGTATGACTCCTTGATTTTAGGAGAGTCTAAAACGGCTGCGAGGAGGACGCATGACATTCACCCTATTTATAAAGAGGCCAAGACATGTCCCCTTTTCCTCTTGCGCTCAATCGAATCCTTCCACCGCCTTGAGTTCCAACACCCTAGGCTCAGGGCAGGCACTTCGGACCTTCAACCATGTCCGGATCCAACCTGCAAGGTCGGTGGATGCCTTCCTCTGTCACAGAGGAGGACATCAAGAATCTAAGAGAGGCCAGATATCTGACCGCCGAAATTTCACACAGGCTGCCCGCCCGGGGGCAGGTCATCCCCACTCTCGAACCCAATGAGAGTGTTGTGTTTGTCTCTCACTTCCTCCGAGGACTAGGCCTCGCTCTGGATCCCTTTGTTAGGGGACTCATGTTTTATTACGGGCTGGATTTCCATGATCTGGCCCCGGATTCCCTCCTTCACATCTCGTCGTTCATCGTCGTATGTGAGGCCTTCCTCCGCACTACCCCTCACTTTGGCATGTGGCTCAAGACCTTCAATGTGAAGCCGAAGATGATCGAGGGGCGGCACGTAGAATGCGGAGGTGCCGTAATAAGCAAAGGAGCTAACGCTCCATGGCCAGAGGGTTCCTTCCCAGATGTATCCGATTTGTGGCAGCGGGAGTGGTTTTATATCATAGCTCCCCGAAGTGCCAAGTGGGCAGCCATCCCTGCCTTTCGCTCGCCCCCCACCACAACTGACGTCATGGATCAGCGAGGGGCTAAACTGGAGTCCGGTAAAGGATGTGCCGATATTGCACAGTCGTATCCGAGATCTCATTGAGAGAGACTTCAACCCGGTCACGCTGATGCAGGTCATGCTAGTTCGCCAGGTCCCGCCTTGCAAACATAGACCTCTCCGTTTGTGGGAGTTCAACCCGAAGGGACCACGAATCATTCAGCACTTCCTCGGCATGACGCTCGAGGAGATGTACAAGTTGTTCTTCGGATCACAAATAAAGTGTCCGGACACCACCGAGGATGCGGGTCTGAGATGTAATCGCCCAGATACCCAATTAAGTAATCCCATGGCCGAACACACTATTTCTCTTATTCATCATAACATCATTCTGAGAAGTCGCTCTTTGACCAGGACTAGATAACAAAGGCGAAGATGATCAGGTGTCTGGCCCCCCTTCCTAAGGGCTTGGTCAATCCAGTACTAGACAGAATGCTGGAGCCGGCGCCTTATCAAGTGCCCCCGAAGGAAGATAAAGGGGGGAATAAAGAGGCTGGAAGCGACCTTGACTCACTACTCGCCCCAACCGGGGGAACGAGCGCCTCCGCGAAGGAGGACAACCAGGGAGAATAATCTGACATTCCCTCTCCCCGGGGAAGGAAGAGGACAACCTCTAAAGATCCGGAAACATAGGTTTCCAAACGAGGGAAGAAATCTTCGCCGGAGGATCCTACCCCGGGGGGTAGCCTTGCCGCACAGTGTCAGCAAGGGAATCAGCCCTCTACCGATATGTAAGTAATCAAAAAGTACTTAGTAGTGAAAATATCCTACCTTACTTCTGAAGACAATAACCGAACCTTATATCTTGCAGTTTGGATCGTAGCCCTTCTCAACAGAGTTCGTCTTCGGCGGATCTTCTTCTAGAGATAATGGAGAGCGAAACACCTCCCCCTGCCACCCCGCCTCATGAAGCGGGCGACCTTGAAGTGTCGTCGTGGTGGGTTTCTCCTGATCCGCCAAGGCCAGGGGGTAATCCCTTGGCCACCCGGAGTCCTCGGTATTCGGCTCCTAAAGAGAGCAACAGAAAGAGTCCGGAACTGTATAGTGTGCGGTCGGACGCACTGAAGGATCTTTTGGAGAAACCGGCCATCTCAGAAGCGCATCGTACACTAATGGGTACGGTACATGAAAGGATTTCATCCGCTAAAAGTGGATTGCATGAAGCTTTCATGAGTCTTCGGAAAGGTTTTGAGGAACATGACATAGTGGATGTTTTTGACAGTACCGCACATGTTAGGTGTGCCCTACGCAGATAGCAGCCCCTGAGACTCTAGTTGTCGTCGAAAATGGCGGAAAACAGAGTATCATAGTCCTAGGTAATAACCAAACCGCCTTTATGTGCAGGTGGCTGAAGCTCCGGTGGCTAGCCGAACTGATGGATTTGCCGAGGAAAAGCGGCAAATTGATGTGGCAGATGACGACATCGTGCTTGTCAACAAGCGGCTTGACGAGGCACAGGGTGAGTGATTTCTCCGGTGATCAACGCATAGTAAGAGGAGCAGGATGCCAATATCTTTAATATGTTGTGACTGCAGATGGAGCTGCCACCGTGGCGACCCTTCGGGCAGAGCTTCCCCGGGCCAAGGAACAAGCAAGGAATAGCGATGCGGCCGCTCTAAGGGCGGTCGAAGAGCTGCGGGCCGAACCGTCCGTGCATCGTCAGAGCAAGGAAAGGATAGCCCAGATGGCCATTGAGTTGAAAGATGCTGCTGACTGTTACCAGCTTCTTGAGGAAGAAAGCCATGGTAGCAGCCAAGGAAGCCCGTTCTAAAATCAGAGCGACGAAGGAGGAGCTGCATCAAGCCATGAATATCATGGCTGGGATAATGCGGGGGTGTTCGCAAAAAATGCGTATTCACACTCGATCCAACGTCTTGGTCCATTAAGGAGGTGGTAGCACGGCGAACGGGGCAATCGGACTATATTGCTTTAACACTTTCACTTAGCGATAGGAGTTTGATGGTGGGGCTACTATATAGCCCCTGGTACTTTTGCGCTCGTCCGAATACGGGGCGCATACGTACATGACCGGGAAACGGCCCTTCGTTAATGCGGAGGAATCCCGAAGATTCCGCTGGGTCATCGAGTAGTTGACCAGTCTCATGCTATATCATGACAGTTAGTTTTCGGCTTTCTCTACTAAGGTGCTCATCCGGATGAACCAGGGCACAATCGCAGTAGTTCTCCCAGTGCTACCTTAGCCGATATAGCGGAACGTAATGTACCAAAACATGGGAGCCGGGCAAACCAAAAATTTGACCAAAGACATGATTCAGAGCTCAGGTGACGCCGAACTCGCGACGCTGAACACTCCCTAAGGTATTCGGTCTTTATAACATATGACGGGCTGAATAATGCCCTTAATAATAAACCCCAGGTGCCTATACGTCGACATCCTTCTCGGTTGTATTGATTATCCGGAGGATGTGGGCAACAAGAGACAGTGAAAAAGGATGATGCAGGGTCTTAATCTAAAGAGAAACCTTTGAGCGGGTCCCTGCTGCACGTCTGCGCCTGTGTCTCCGTTGTGCCGTGTCCTGGACGGGTGTAGCACGATTG
Source organism: Triticum urartu (assembly GCF_003073215.2). NCBI lineage: Eukaryota > Viridiplantae > Streptophyta > Magnoliopsida > Poales > Poaceae > Triticum > Triticum urartu. The sequence goes on along the minus strand of NC_053023.1, from coordinate 366,809,862 downwards.
TCATCTGTAAAAGAGAAGAACTTATGTGAAAGTTGCTGTGCCAGAAAATTGGTTATTGTCAATAAACCATTAAAGTTTAAGATAAGTAAAGTTGCGGACTAGCCCTGATTACACGCGGGAAGCCCCTGGTACCGTCTAGGAGGGCTTGCTTATCAAACCAATCTCATGTATATGTAGTGGTGCACCGGACTCGTCTAACCGTGTCCGTGGTCTTGACGACCTGTCATTTTTTCTGGTTGCTGAGGCCATCTAGTGCTCGGCTGCTAAAGCCGCCGCACATTCTTCCACGAGTAGAGCACACTCAGTATTTCTGCTAACTGTGATGGTGCCACGTGGACCGGGCATCTTAAGCTTGAGAGAAGCGTAATGCGGGATTGCATTAAAACGAGCAAAAGCCACTCTTCCCAGTAGTGCCTGATAGCCACTTCGGAATGGAGCGATGTATAAATTTAACCTTTCCCTTCGGATGTTGTCGGAAGAACCGAATACAACCTCTAGTAATAGATAGCCTGTGCAGCGGGCCTCTAGGCCTGGTATTACTCCCTTGAAGGTAGTAGTACGGTGGCTTATTTTTGATGGGTCTATCCCCATTTTGCGGACTGTGTCCTAATATATCAGGTATAGACCACTGCCGCCATCCATGAGGACTCGTGTGAGATGGTATCCATTTATTATTGGGTTTGACACCAAGGCAGCCAATCCTTCGTGCCGGATGCTTGTCGCGTAATCCGCGCGATCAAACGTGATCGGCAGGACAACCAGGGGTTAAACCTAGGGGTGACAGGCTCTATGGCGCGTGTGTCTCGGAGTGCATGTTTGCTTTTCCTCTTCGTCACATGGATCGTCTTGACTATTTTAACCTCTGGTGGGAATTTTTTCTGTCCTCCAGTGCTTTGCTGGCGAGGTTCGTCCTCGTCTTCGCTTGGTGTCTCCCTCACCTTGTGTTTGGCGTTTAGCTTACCAGCCTGCTTGAGGACCCATCATTCTCTGTGGGTGTGATTTGCATGTTTATCGGGGGTGCCATGAATCTTACATATTTTCTCAAGAATCTTGTTTAGGTCAGACGGTCCGTCTCTGCTGCCTTTGAAAGGCTTTTTCCTCTGACCTGGTCGAGAGCCCCTGAATCCGGTGTTTACCACCGTATTATCTGGGTTATCCTCTTTATTTCGATGCTTGCTTTTATTGTGTCATGGTTTTCCATTGCCATCCCTGACTTCGGATGTGCTTGGGTCGCTGGTGCTGCTGCGGACTAACCAGTTGTCTTCGCCCACACAAAAGAGGGTCATGAGACTTGTTAGAGCTGCCATTGTTCTCGGTTTTTCTTGGCCGAGGTGTCTAGCGATCCATTCATCTCGGACGGTGTGTTCAAAAGCTGCCAAGGCCTCAGCGTCCGGACAGTCGACGATTTGGTTTTTCTTGGCGAGAAACCTGTTCCAAAGCTTTCGGGCGGACTCCCCGGACTATTGAATTATATGACTTAAATCTTCTGCATCCGGAGGTCGGACGTAGGTCCCTTGAAAATTAGTCTGAAAAGCGTCCTCGAGCTCTTCCCAACTTCCAAATGAGTTTTCGGGGAGGCTTTTCAGCCACTGCCGAGCTGGTCCTTTCAACTTGAGGGGCAAGTATTTAATGGCATGGAGATCGTCTCTGCGAGCCATATGGATATGGAGGATAAAGTCCTCAATCCAGACCCTAGGGTCCGTGGTCCCATCGTACGCTTCTATGTTCGCAGGTTTGAATCCTTTTGGGAATTCGTGGTCCAGCACCTCATCGGTGAAATATAGGGGGTGTGCGGCACCCCTGTACTTGAAAGTACCATGGCGTTCGGACGGTTGTGGTGTTTGGTTTTGATTTTGTGCGGGAGCACGCTTCCTAGATCCATTGATGGATCTGGTCGCACCGGATTTTTGGCGCAAGTCCTCACGTATGTCGTGTGTTGACTTATGTGCGTATTTATTATCCGCTCTTTTACGGTCACAAGGTGGTGGATCCGGCCGGTTGGCCGTTTCATTATTTGGCTGTGTGGGCTCTAAGGCCTCGTCGTCGAATTCGGGAGCCCATCCTTTCATTATTTGTTATCCGCTCTATTGCGCTTTGGATAGCTCTTCGTGTGGTAACCTCCACCATACTTTGCTTCGCTATCGAGCACTTTGTTCTACCTACTGTTGAGTGTGTTTTGTGCGGCCTTAAGCCTTTGCTTCTGCTTCTTCAGACTCCTCGCTATGGCAATAAGCCTTCTGCGGAGGTTCTCTTGCTCCAAGTGCGTTTCCGGGATGATGTGTGCATCTTCGTCCGGACTGTTTTCCTCCCTAGATGGGGTTTGATGAGGGTTATCCTCGGCACCGCCGTGTTCGGACGTCGGATCCGTGCTATGTTCGCCGCTTGCAGCTTCATCGTGTTCTGCCACCGGGGTAATGTGGTCGTCGTTTCCTCTAGAGTCAACTTAGAGCAGCGCCGCTGACGTCGGCGCTTGGGTTTCTTCTTGGAGGGGCCATCCTCTGTTGTATCTTCCCATTGCCTTCTTTCGGTGTATCCACCATGTATATGTCATGTGATGAAGTGGCTGTCCAGCGCCCTGTGGGCAATGGATCCTATTCGTCTCCTGCATCTTCGTCCATGCCGTCAATGTCTTCGGAGTCAAAGTTGAGCATGTCGGTTAAGTCATCGACAGTGGCTACTAAGTGGGTGGTGGGCGGGCAGCGAATTTCTTCGTCGTCCATATCCCATTATTTGGACTTAGCACATCGCCGAAAGGTGAGTGCTGAAAGATATCCGCGGAGGTGAACTCCATGATTGGCGCCCAGTCGGATTCGATGGGCACGGATGCAGGCGGCTTGGAGTCCATGGCCGGAGACGAATCCAGTGGTTCGGCGACATGGCTCTCGTAAGGGGTGAAGTCAATATCCGGCTCCATCGCCACTGAGAGTGCAGCCTCCATGGCGGGGTCTATCCCTACATCCTTGGATGGCGCAATTTGCTTCGGATTGAAGGCCGGAGGAGTTGCAGATGCGATCTCCCGAACACTGTCCGACGGCATAGTTACGTCGTGCTCGTCGTGACTGTGCGGCGCACCTGACACGGGCTCGAATCCGTCGAAGATCAAGTCTCCACAGACGTCGGCAGTGTAGTTTCAGTTTCCGAATCTGACCTAATGGCCAGGGGCATAGCTCTCGATCTACTCCAGATGGCCAAGCGAATTGGCCCGCAGTGCGAAGTCGCCGAATAAAAAGATCTGTTTGGGGGGAAACCTCACCCTGGACCGCATCACTACCGATGATCGAAGGAGCCATCAAGCCTTATGGTGACGACAAAGTGGAACTCTCAATGAAAGTGTCGGGTGGTTGGTGTGACATATCCCAACGGGTGGCTTATCATTGTGGGAGCCAATAAAACATCGTCGGTGCCTGGAAACGTGATAAGGCGAAGACATGCATGCCGGCGGATCTTACCCCTACTGCAGCTCTGCGGGGTCTCCGCATGGTCACTAGATCGACAAGTAGCTACGAGAGGCTCCTTGAGCTGTTCGGTGAAAGGATGAAGATGGGCAAGGCTAGCCCGCTTCTCCTCTCGATGTGGTGTCTAAAACTACTGAAAAGGATCCCCCTGCATGGGTGCCCTGGGGGTTTATATAGGCCTACCCCCAGGGGTACAATGCTAATCCGGCTAGGCGTGGGCCCTAGCCGTCTGTTTCTACGCTCGCTGGCTTCTCCGCCGACCGATGGGGCCCGCCGACTGGTGGACCCCGCCGGCTGCCGGCCTTCTGGTCGACAGGCCGGTCCCACCGCTCGGGGGTCTTGTCGGAGGCTGGTTACTGTTGCCTTGCCTTTGGTGACGAGGGCTTTGTCGTGATAAGCATGGCTACAGTGCTGCCGCCGGGTGGCTTATCACTCTAGCCTTACCTCGTCTTATCTCCTTAATGAGGCGCCTCCTTCGAGGGAGTGAACTAGCCGGCTATCGGGAGTCGGCCATACCCCAGGCCGACTGGGGGAGGCATGGTCGCCTTTAGGTGTCTCCCTGACTGAGGGGGCCCGCCTCCCATGGGTCGTACTGACAGCTCGCCGTGGGTGACGTCATGGTCAACATGGCAAAAGTGTCGCGCCGGACGGGTGATGGCCGCCCCGTACGACGCACTGTGGCCATGCGCATCCCGGGATTCGGGGGTGGCAGGCTTCACTGTAGCCACGCCCCGTCTCATCGCCGTTATGTGGGTGCAGACTCTGAGGGCACGATCTTGGCCGCTTGCTGGGGGGCGGCTTCTTGGAGTCGGCCTTCTCGTGGCCGGCTTCTTGGAGCCAGCCCTCTCATGGTTTTCTTCGAGGATTTTAGGGCTGGGCCGCCTTCATGCAGCCGGCTTGAGAGGTAGCCAGCTTGGGGAAGGCGGCCCCATGCCTTGGATGCTTGGGGGCTTGTTCGGCCTATAATTTTTCTGGAGAGCCAAAGGGAGCTGGCTAGGCCACCCGTGGTCATTTACTCCGACAGTAGTCCCCGAAGCTGGTTGGGCTCCGAGGCTGAAAAAAAAGACGAGAAGCTCAATCAGCTTCCTATCTTGAGGAGCCGGCAGCTGGGAGCCGGCTTTGATTTGGTGCTCCGTCTTCTGGAGGTTTCGAAGCTTGAAGGCGGGAATCAGGGGGGGCGCAAGTCAGCCTGCGAGCTGACCGCTCGCCGCCTACGCGCCACGTGGCACCCTACAGCCGCAAGAGCCTGCAAGCCCACGCGCGCGACGGGGCGTCGCAGCAGTCCGGGGCCCGCCACTACCGGGCCTCGGCCCACGCACGGATCTTCTGTGGCCCGGGCGGACCGCGCGCCTCCCAGCGGCGGTTTCCGCACGCTGTTAAGGCGCAATAAATGAGGGACGTGGGGGAATGGGCGCAGTTAATCTCATGTCCCCCCACGCCTCGCCTCCTCGGCTTCGCCGCACGAGGCTCTAAGTAGGGGGAAGGAGGGGGAGCGGCAAACGCTCGCACGCTCGCCCTCGCCCCGCCCCTTCGTTCTTCTTCTTCCTCTCCGTCGCCACAGCTTCCTGCCGCCACCTGGCTCTTCCGCCAATCTTCTTGGCTCGCCATTGCTCTGTCGTGACAGGGTCGCGCGCCTCTCCGCCGCCGCACCTTTCTCGTTGCCGCGCCGTCCCCATGGCGCTGTCGAGCTCCTGGGATGGCTCCAACGTCCATGATGACCACGTCGACTTCCTCCGCCGGAGGCGGCGGCTGCCAGGCGCTAACTTCATACGGGTCCGTCTCGCGCCGAAGAGGGAGATCTTGACGGCACCGGAGGAGGACGAGCGGGTACTCTTCCGCTCGCACTGCCTGCGCGGCTTCGGCCTGCCGGCGAGCGGGTTCTTCCGCTCCTTCCTCAAGTTTTATCATCTCCAGCCGCATCACCTTACTCCAAATGCAGTGATGCGGCTATCGGCCTTCGTCACCCTGTGCGAGGGCTTTCTTGAAGTCCTCCCCACCCTCGAACTCTGGGGGAATTCTTCCAGTGCAAACTTGGCACTGTCGTCGCGGGCGTGCCCGCCCCATGCGGCGCCTTCATCGTCATGCGCAGGACAAGCGATAACAATCCATTTCCGCCCATCCTGCTGATCCAGTCGATGAAGCTCTGGCAGAAATCTTACTTCTACGTGAAGAACGTCGCTCTGCAAGGCGACTTCGTCAATCTGCCGGCTTACGTAGCCGGCCCGCCGGCTGGGAGGCAGCCCTCATGGTCCTACCGGGCCAGGTCAGTGTCTCAGGGTGGGACCGCCTCCGTTGCATGGCTCCGGGTGATGATCCAGTTGGAGGGCCTGACCGGGGCCGACCTGGTGGCCGTCTTCGTGGAGCGCCGGGTGCTCCCGCTCCAGGGCCGACCTCACATGATCTGCCAGATGAGCGGCCGCTTCGACCCGTGCCGGCTAAGCACCAAGGAGATGCCTCACGACGAGGTGTCTTACATGGTGAACTATATTTCCAACTGCAAGCTCGCCGAGGAGTGGCAGTCGCGCCAATCCTCCGCCTACGGTAAGTTTCTCTTCTTTTCTTCTTTCCCTGTTGTCGGGTTCGCGATGGCCGACTCCTGACCAGTCGGCTTGTTTTTGGCAGAACCCCATGCTTCCGCCGACAACCGGGGCTGTGGGGGTGGAACAACAGTTCCTCCCCGACCGCGCGGTGGACGATGTTGATGACCCGGACCTGGGGGCGGCCGCCATGGAAGACGACATCATAGGGGAAGGCGGCGAGGCAGGAGGCCCTGGGCTCAGGGCCACCTTCGTGGACTGGCCGGATGACGATGAGGCCGAAGTTGTTCCGCGCCGTCAGCTGGCGCCCGATCATTAAGGCACGGGCCCATCTGCCGTGCTGGCTGCTCGTGGTGGCGTGTAGAAATGCCGGGCCGCATCGACCCACTTCGGCAGCCGGCCAAAGAAGCCCAAGGGTACCGCGGTAGCAACCAAGCGGGATGAAGCGGCCGCGAAGGCAGCCCGCTGCCACAAGGTGGTGAAGCAGCCACAGGCGGTTTCGGCGTAAGGGTTGCTTTTCTCACGCCTTTCTTTTTCCTCTTCGGTTGATATTCTTCTAAGCCCTCTTCTTGAATTATCAAACAGGGCCCCGCTTTCTCTCGAGTGGGCCTCTGCTGCCTCCATAGTCGGAGCCGTGGGAGGGTCTTCAAGCTCCCGCCATGTGGATCCCCGTGCCGATCTCCTAGAGGCGACGGAGCGGAATGCACGGGAGGCGCGGGAGGAGCGGGAGGCGGAGGAGCGGAGGGCGGTTCGGGAGGTGAGGGAGAAGTCGGCGGAGGCGCGAGCCGACGCGGCTGCCAAGGCCCAGGCGGAGGCCGCGGCCGCGGAGAGGGAGGCGGAGGCCCTGCAGAACCAGCCTCTGCAGCTCGTCATCCCCGTTCGTGCCGCGGCTCCCGACATCCCAGTGCCTCCGTCGGAGGAGGCCGGCCGGTAATGGAGAGGGAGGCGGTGCCGTCGTCGCCGACTAGAACGGGCCAAGGAGGCTGGCCCAATGCGCCGCTCATGCAGCCGGCTGGAGGCGAGCCGACTGTGGGGGCGGATGTTGTGGTCTCGTCGCCGTCTCATCGGCGCACGGGGAAGGCGACTTCGGCGCCGGAGCCGCAAAAAACTACGGGCGCCAGCTCGTTGACCCAGGACCTGGAAGCGGCTAGCGATAGCTTGTCCGGGTGGACGCCGGGCGGTGGGATGGCCGCGCTGAATGTGGCGGCGCAGGATGTCCGGAACCGGCTTCTGGCCCAAGCTGCCACGCTGAAGCAGTACACTCAAGAGTTTCTCATGACGCGAACGGTTATTTGGGTGAGTCCTCCTGCTCTTCGTCGATTGCTCCTGATTTCTTCCGTGGGGGCGCGTCAGCGCACCCACTAGGTGTAGTCCCCGAGTTTCGAGTCGGCTGCTGAGCAGGCGGCTTGGAACTTGTTGGTAGACTTCGATTGCCGTCTTGTTCTTACTCGCATCTCTTATCTTATCTGTAGGAGTATCATAACCTCGCGCGCAGCTGCTTTCAACTCCCAGGCCCAGGAGTTGAATCAGAAAGCCACTAATCTAGCCGGGAGCTGCAGTAAGTGCTTCATCTTTTATCTCAAGTGGGGGCGCGTTAGCGCATCCACTGGGTGTAGTCCCCGAGATCCGACCGACCGCTGAGGAGTCGGGTCGGATCTTTTCCTGACGACTTCTTTCTTATTGCCTTTTTTCTTCTTCTTCATATCTGTAGGGGCCAATGCTGACTTAAGGGAGCAGCTCGGTGGGGCCCAGTCCGCCCTTCGCGCCAAGGAAACCGAGTGCAACGCCCTCGCTCAGGAGCGCGATCGCCTGGCCAAGAAACTGGCCGGCTAGGAGTAGAGCCAGAAGGCGGCGTAGGATAGTGAGGCCGCCCTCAAAGCTGAATATGAGGCCGAGGCGGCGAGCTGGGCAGAGGTGAGGCAGGCGCTGAGTCAAGGCTACAGCCGGGTTGAAGATTTGATTGCTGGTAAGCCGCCTTCTTCTTTGTTTCTTTGCCCGCCTCCTGCCATCTGACTCGTCTTTTGATTTTGAACAACTGGTTTCTTCTTTGTGCAGATTACTTTCCCGGTTACTCCGTTGCCGCTACCCAAGCCATCGAGGCCTACCGCAACGCGCGACGGCAGTCAGGGGTTGAGATCGTGCCGGGTGCCGGCCGATCACTTGAGGAGCAGCTTTTGGCGATTCAAGCCCGCCTGTAGCCGGCTCACTGCATGCTCCGCCGTCTTCAGCGCGCCGGGGCGCAAGTGGTGGCCGTCCTCTGGCCCGGCGAGGTGGTTCCGCGCACCCCAAGTCGGACTGCCGACTGGCTGGAGGTTGAAGTCGGCCGCTTCGAGGCTTGGTAGGCGTTTGCGGCCCGGTCCGGCGCTGGGTGGGTGCTGGATTCGTCCGAGCATGGTATCCTGGGCTGAACTTGGACCAGCTGAGCACCTGGCGGCAGGAGGCCGACGAGGAGCTGGAGGCGGCGCGGCCGGCTATCGTCCGGCGCGCCTCGGCGATCACCGAGTACACCGACACCAGTGCCTTTGCCCCTGAGGTGAATGATGACGGCGTCGCCAGCCAGAGGAGTGGTTCGGGCTGAACTCGGCAGAAAGTGAGGACGCGGCGGAGGAGATTTCTTCCAGCGATGAGGGTGAAGAGGAGGAGGGAGAGGATGGTGAATACGTCGTGCCAGACGGCGAACCGACCAGCCATCCTCAGCCTGATCGTGCCTCTAGGAACGAGGCGTGTCGTGGTATTCTCACGGGGGGCTTGCGAGTCGATAGATGCCACGAGGGCTTAGTGTGAGGGTGAGACTGCTGTTGATAGGACCGGGAGCGGGTATGCGAGTAGGACGCGCTAGTTTACCCAGGTTCGGGGCTCTCCGGAGAGATAACACCCCTACTCCTGCATGTCTGAGTATATCTGCTATATCTGGTACAGAGTGCTCCTGGAGCTGTATCTGAGATCAGTGCCAAGTGCATCTGATCTCGTATATATGCATATGAGCATAGGTGTGTGTGTCCGCATGTGCCTGAGCCTGCATGCGTGAGTGTGTGTGTCTTCTCCTTTATATAGGAGAGGGTAGCTTAGGATGTAAGCTTGGTGGTGGGCATGGGTATGGCATGGTGCATGTCATGCTTGTCCCCTGGGTCACTTCATAAATAGTGCCAGGGGACAAGTGACACTGTACATGATGGCGTCGCGGTACAGTTGTCTTGTCCGCGGTATAGCCATCTCGTCAGGGTCTTGCCGTTGTCGGGTCGAGCTGCAGTCGGCAGCCGACTGGGGAGCCGGCAGGAGCAGCTGGGCAGTCAGACTGAGGGGCTTTGCTAGCCCCGATGTCTTGAAATATTGTCTTGCCGTCTTCGGGGTACCCGTGGTCAATTACTCCGTCAAGGCGCGTGCAACCACGCCGTCTGCAAGAGGTGATGATCATGCCGAGACTCACCAGCCGGCCACTCCTCCAGCCGGCACTGCCGTCTCTACCAACCTGCCCGACTCGGCTGTCGCTCCCTTGGCCTGATCCGCCGTCCTTGCTTTTCCTACTCGTTACTCTTTTGAACAACTTTCATTAAATTTCCGCAGTTCCACCAAATGGGGGTGTATTCAAATTATGTTGAATGGTGGCCTTTTGAAGGTCTTTTGTGTAAATATAATGATGCATGTGTTTGGCTTCCGTTCATGTTTTCTTTTCATCTTTTTGGCTTTTTCCTTTGCCCCCTTCCCTTGGCCACCGCCTTCCCAGCCGGACAGCTGCTCTACAGTCTGTGGCTGGAGAAGGACTCGTTGTTTTGGGAAGACAAGTACTCGAGCTTTCATAGATTGTAGCAAGGTGAACGGGAAGCCGGCCAGCCGGCTGCTTTGGTAGCCGGTTGGCGGGGCGGGAGGCCGGCTCGCGTTATATAAGTTCGTTAGTCCTTCGTCGTTTTCGTGTGGGCATCCTTTCCTGTCCTTGGCTCTTGCCAGTCGGACAGTCGATTCTTCGAGCTACGACTTTTGAGGCTCACTACTTGTCTGACTGCAGGCAGAACTTTAGATATAACTCGAGGTGGCGAGTTCCCAGGCCGACTGGTCAAACCCGGTGCCAGACGAAAAAGCAAATGAAGTAACATAATCATAGGCATGATACTCATCATTCATAAATAAAAGAGGGTAGTCCCCGAGTGCTCCTCGGGGGACCCTTTGTCTCGTACTTAGTACAAAAGGTAGCGTGGTACATACTGCTTTTTAACTATAAAATCTTCGGAGGAGATTGGCGTTCCATGGTCGTTCCGACTCCTTGCCGGAATCATCTCTCTTGTGTGCCTTCAGCTTCTGCACGTCGATTAGGTAGTAAGAGTCGTTGCCTAAAGCTCTACTGATGACGAAGGGGCCCTCCCAAGGGGCCGAGAGCTTGTGCTCGCCGGCTGTTCACTGGATCAGCCGGAGCACAAAGATTGCCCTCTTGGAACGATCTTGGCTTGACCTTCCGGCTGTGGTAGCGGCGCAGACCCCGCTGATAGATGGCGGACCGGCTGAGGGCTAACAGCCGGCCTTCTTCCAGCAGGTCGACGATGTCTTCTCGTGCTTCCTTGGCCTCCGCCTCCGTGTACATGGTGACCCGAGGTGAGTCGAACTCGATGTCAGTTGGGATGACAGCCTCGGCACCATATACAAGGAAGAAAGGAGTGAAGCCGGTTGACTTGTTTGGGGTAGTGCGCAAACTCCAGAGGACGGCCAACAGCTCGTCGGGCCAACAGCCGGCCGAACGGTCCAGTGGCACGACCAGTCAGGGCTTGATGCCGGAGAGGATGAGGCCGTTTGCTCGCTCGACCTGGCCGTTTAACTGCGGGTGGGCAACGGACGCTAGGTCCAGCCGGATGCCTTGTGTTGCGCAGAAGCGTGCCAGTGCTCCCTTTGCAAAATTTGTGCCATTGTCGGTGATGATGTTGTGCGGTACGACGTACCGGGCTGTGATATCTGTGATGAACGTCACTGCCGTCGGCCCATTCATCTTCTTGATCGGCTTTGCTTCAATCCACTTGGTAAATTTGTCCATAGCGACGAGCAAATGTGTCATTCTGCCGCGTGCCGTCTTGAATGGGCCCACCATGTCCAGCCCCCAGACGACAAAAGGCCAGGTGAGGGGGATGGTCTTGAGTGCAGAAGCCGGGAGGTGTTTCTTGGAACTGAAAACTTGGCACCCTTTGCAGTGTTTGACTAGCTCCTTGGCGTCATCCAAAGCAGTCGGCTAGAAGAATCCATGGCGGAAACCTTTGGCGACGAGTGATCTTGAGGCCGCGTGGTGGCCGCATTCACCTTGGTGGATGTCCTTGACGATTGCTATGCCCTTCTCTGGCTCGACACAGTGCTAGAAGACTCCAGTGACGCTGCGCCTAACAAGCTCTCGGTTTACTATTGTGTATGCTCCGGCTCGGCGTTGGACTTGTCTTGCCGAGATCTCGTCAGTTGGCAACTCTCTATTTACTGAGAAGTTGAGGATGGGCTGTGCCCATGATGGAGCTGTGACTTCTTCTATTGTCAAAACAGCTACTGTGAACAGGGCAGGTGGGCTGGGTGGTGAAGAGTTGGAGTCGGCCACCGCCTGTTGTGTCGATGCAGTCCCCGAGCCGGCTGCAGTAGCCCCCGGGCCGAGTTTCGAAGTTCCCGGGCATTATGGTAGTCCCCGGGCCGCCTGTCGAAGTCCCCGAGCCGCCTGCTTGGTTCCCCAAGTCGGATCCGACTGCGTCGGGGTCAGGCGGCACGAAGATGGAATCAGATTCTGGAGACGACTTTATAGATGGCTTGAGGAGGCGGTGGAGAGAAATGCCAGCTGGTATAGCTTGCTGGGTGGAGCCTATTCGTGCCAGGGCATCTGCTCGCACGTTGTCGGCCCGTGGTACATGAAGGAACTCGCATCCTTCAAAATATCCACTGATTTGCTAAACGAGGAAGCGGTAGCTCGCCTCAAGTTATATCTAAAGTTCTGCCTGCAGTTCATGGAAAAACGGAGTAATGCAATAAGAACGATGACATGATGTAGATGAGATCCGTTTATCTATGGCGGTAGATATAGATCCCATCTTTTTATCCTTAGTAGCAACGATACATACGTGTCGGTTCCCTTTCTATCACTAGGATCAAGGACCGTAAGATCGAACCCACTACCGGGCACCACTTCCCATCGCAAGATAAATAGATCAAGTTGGCCAAACAAAACCCAAATATCAGAGAAGAAATACGAGGCTCTAATACATCATGCATAAAAGATATCAAAGAAACTCAAATACTTTCATGGATATAAAAAGATAGATCTGATCATAAACTCAAAGTTCATCGATCCCAACAAACACACCACAAAAAGAGTTACATCATATGGATCTCCAAGAGACCATTGTATTGAGAATTCAGCGAGAGAGAGAGAGAGGAAGCCATCTAGCTACTAACTACGGACCCGAAGGTCTACAAGGAACTACTCACGCATCATCGGAGAGGCACCAATGGAAGTGGTGAACCCCTCCGTGATGGTGTCTAGCTTGGATATGGTGGTTCTGGACTCTGCAGTGGTTGCATGAATATTTGGTCGACTCCCCTAGGGTTTTGGGAATATTGGGGTATTTATAGAGCAAATAGGCGGTCCGGGGGGAACCCGAGGTGAGCACAACCCACCAGGGCGCGCCCTGGTGGGTTTTCACCTCCTCGGGACTCCAACAGGAGCAACCAGGGCCCAACATCTTCCTTCTGGTCCATAAAAAATCTCCGTAATGTTTCGTGGCATTTGGACTCTGTTTGATATTGATTTTCTGCGATGTAAAAAACATGGAAAAAACAGCAACTGGCACTTGGCACTATGTCAATAGGTTAGTAGCAAAAAATGATATAAAATGATTATAAAACATCTAAGATTATTAATAAAACATCATGGAACAATCAAAAATTATAGATACGTTGGACACGTATCAGGACGTGAAAGAAAATAACCTGACAGAGGTTTTATGTCCATGTCGAAGATGCAAAGGAATAGTTTGGCTCGACCCCTATGACGATGGTCGTGTCAAAGCGCACCTGCTCATGACTGGTTTCATGGATGCTTATACTCGGTAGATAATAGAAGATGATGATGTTGATGATGTTGAGGACGCTGACGGGGCAGGCAATGACGACACGGGGCAAGACGTAGAGATGATGGACAATGGCAGTGAGGAAGAGACCGGACATGGCGGCGGAGAAGGGACCAGACATGGCAGCGGAGAAGGGGTTGGACATGGCGGCGGAGAGAACGTGGACTCCATGCCACAGAGTTCGTCGGTACTAAGTTCAATTGTGCGGGACCCTCATGTTCAAGCACTACTTCACAAGGAGTCGAGTAATGAGATAGTTGCTTCTAGAGAGGAGGCTAAGCCACAGCAAATGGTGGTAGACTCGAACACTCCATTGTATGATGGTTGCAATCTTGAGGTGACCCACTTGAGTTTCACTCTCCAACTCCTAAAGACGAAGGCTAAAAACAAATGGATCGACACTAGCTTCGATGAGCATCTCAAGTACCTAAAGGATGTTCATCCGGTGGGGAATCTATGTCCTACTAGTATGGATGAGGCAAAGAAGATTGTGTGGCCTCTTGATCCGCCGCATGTTAGATACCATGGCATCAACGGTTGCATAATTTATCAGAAGGAGCACGCGGAAAAAACAAGATGTCCGGTGTGCAATGCTTCTCAATACAAGAAGGCCAGGATGAAATCTCCCCAGAAAGTTGTATGGTACATACCGATCACTCCCCGTCTCCAGCGGTATTTTGTAGATCCCAGGGAAGCAAAGCTCATGCGCTGGCACGCGGAGAGGAAGAATCCCGGCGATGGAGATGATCCGAAGCTGAGAAATGTCAAGGGTGGAAGCCAGTGGAGAGCGTTGAACGGCTTCTATCGGTATTTCGAGTGTGATGGAAGGAACATCGTGCTCGGCGCGTGTAACGATGGCATGAATCCGTTTGGCAACCAGAACACCAACCATAGCACATGGCCCGTGTTTGTATGGATGTGCAACCTCCCCCTGGTTGTGCATGAAGTCGAAGTACATTCACATGAACATGCTGATTCAAGGGCCGAAACAACCGGGAAACAATATTAATCTGTATCTAGGGCTACTTTAACAGGAGTTAGACACGTTATGGAAAACACCAGCCAAGACATGGGACGCCAGCAAAGGCGAGTATTTCTACATGAGAGTCGTGCTGATCACAACGATGCACGACTATCTCGGTTACGGATATGTCGCAGACCAGGTGTGCCATGGATATTGCGGATGCACGTGGTGCATCGATGATAGGATGTCTCAAAAAGCTAACGTCGAGGAAAGATTGTGTGTCTGGGAAAATCGTTTACATGGGGCATCGAAGATGGCTCGATCACGACGACCCGTGGAGAAACCGTGGAGATCTATTCAATGGTCACGTTGAGCATGGACCTCCACATAAGCGGAGTGGCGCCGAAATCGATGAGTTGTTTCAAAAGTTGGAACAGTGCCCCGCGCTGGGAAAGACGATGAAAAAGGCGCCGGAGCCGCTGTTGAAGGTATGGAAGATGAGGTATGTGTTCTGGGACTTGGAGTACTGGCACAAACTCGACACACCTCATTGCCTTGATCAAATGCATAACTGTAAGAATGTCCTTGAGAGCTTGCTCACGACACTGATGAACATGCCGGATAAGACCAAGGATGGGCCGAAGGAAAGAAAATACTTGCAAGATTTGAAAATCAGGGAAGATCTACACATGCCGCCTCGTAAAAAGTCACACGAGACAGAGACGAAGACAGAGGCGCGGGAGAAGAAGGGCAAACAAGTAAAGGAAGAGGATTACTTCCCCCTTCTTGCTTCACCTTAAGTCCGGCTGAGATTGATCAATTCTTTAAGTGCCTTACCAGAGTCAAACTTAGTTCCGATTACTGTGGAAAGATAAGCAGATATCTAGACATGAACAAGAAAAGGTTCAGCGGGATAAAGTCCCATGACTATCATGTGATGATGACATAGATACTAGTTGTTGGCCTTAGAGAGATAATCGACAAGCACATCTATGACACGCTTATTGGTTTCTGCAACTTTTTTGACGTCATATCTCGAAAGTCGATCAGTGTGAAGCAGCTCTGAAGGCTACAGGAAGAGATAGTTGTGATACTGAATGAGCTTGAGATGTACTCCCCGCTCGCGTTCTTTGACGTCATGGTGCATCTGTGTGTATGTATTATGGACAACATAATAGACCTGGGGCCATCATTCCTACACAACATGATGTCGTTTGAGAGGATGAATGGGATCATCAAAGGATTCGTTTGAAACAAGTCCCGTCCGGATGGGAGCATCGTCCAGGCCTATCTGACACAAGAGATCATCTCTTTCTGCGAGAAATTTTCTATATGGCATAGACCAGCCGCCTGGTGTTCGTGTTGGTTTGCCCGTTAACAAGCACGATGGGAGGCTCGAAGGAGAAGGTCACTCCAATGGTCACAGGGAACTGGATGTGGCATACTCAGATCGACGCAACGACTTTGACAGAGAAAATTTGGTAGTGCTACAACACCTAGACAAGATAGATCCTTTCGTGGCACCGCACAAAGAAATTATTTCAAAGAATATCATGACCGGGGGTATGTAGGACAGACGCCAAAGTTACTAGAGAGCACAACTACACTTTCCTACATTGGTTCAAAGAGCATATTATTGCTAATCCCCCGGAAGAGGGCTCTAAGGACGGATTGCTCATATACGCCATAGCACATGGCACTTTCCCAACCTTGTCACCTGTCAGGCATACGATATCAATGGATACACGTTTTACACGGAAGCCAAAGATATGCACAGTGATGATCAGAAGTCAGGGGAGATGATGGAATGAATGACCGGCAGTGATAACGATGCAACTGAGAGATTTTACGGAAGTGTCGAGGAGATCTGGGAGCTTGACTACTTTGGACTACACAACGCAACGATGTTCCGTGTCAAATGGGCTAAGAATGTCGAAAGAGAAAACCGGTATTTCACTACCATGACTATACCCGACGCTAAGAGCACTACCGTGAATGCTATCGCAAAAAACAAGCCATGGGTACACACTAAGCACGTGACACACTGCTTCTTCATAACCGACCCGTGCAATACCAGTCGTGTTGTCGTGAGGAGAGGCAAAAGGAACATAATTGGAATGGATGGAGTCGCCAACGAGGAAGACTACGACCAGTACGGCAACCCGATGAGGGAAGATGATGATGACGATGAAGTATACGTCAAAAGAATAATCAATACTACATGACCTAAGAAAGATCGTACTCCATGCGAAAGGAAAATTCGCAATGAAGGGCTCAATTATTCTTCAACGAACAAGAAGGGAAAGAAGATCACTCAAAAATGAAAAAGTCAACACTGAGGAACCGTATGTTATTGGTCAAATGATGTAGTATATACGTTCCTATTTTGTGTACACACTTAGCCATTATGCATGGGTCAAATGATGTAATATACATGTTCCAATTTTGTATACATACTTAATCGTCAAATGACACAATATATATCGCCTTAGTTATATACACTGTATCACCTTCCCTTCGTTCATTGCTCTCGGAAAAAGGAAAAGAGAAGAAAAGAAAAGGGAGATAAAATAAAGGAAAATAAAATAGAAGAAACAAACTAGAAAACTGCTATAGGTACTGGTTATAACAGTAGCGCTTTTCTGAAAAAGAGCTATAGCTAGTCAAGGTAGCAGTACCACTTTCCGTATAAAAATGCTATAGCTACCTGTAATAGCAGTAGCGTTTTCTGGATAAAAGCGCTATAGCTAACTTAGCTATAGTGCGTTTGTCCGGAACGTGCTACTGGAACCTCGACTTAACCCCCAAAATCCTCACTCTCTCTACTTCTTCCTGCCTCTGCTTTTCCCCCCAAATCCCCACTCTCTCTTCCGCCGTGTTGTCGCCGCCGGAGCCCTGCCCTAGCCGCAACCCTGCGCTCGCCCTCGAGCCCGGCGCTCATCCCTGACCCCGGCCCTGACCCCAATGCGCCACGCCTCCCTCCTCTGCTTCCTCCCCTCCCAACCTTGGCCGTCGCCGGGCCTGCCTCCTTGCCCCTACACCCTCTGTAAGCCCCCCCACCGCTCCTCCTCTCTCTGCTAGCTAGGGTTATTTGGTTAATTTACTTAGGTTTTAGTTAGGACAATAGGTTAATTAGGTTATCTATTTAGTTATGAATTTAGCTAGGTTTGTATGAACCTTATGTTTCAAATTAGGACATAAATTTAGGGTTAAGCAATGTTAGTTAAAAGAAAAGGCAGAATTGATTATATAGGATTCTTGCATTTTTTTCTTTAAGTAATTGTTGCTATTTAAATTTTATAGTGCTAGTTATTTAATTATAATTAGTATTTTAAAATAGAACTAGTATTTAAAAAACCGAATTAGTTTAAGCAATTGTCCAAATCAAGATCCCTTGTTAAAGCAAATTTTTTTAGTTTGAAATTTAGGTAGGCTGAATTTACTTTCAAATATTGTGAAGAAAAATGACTTCCTGCATTTTTCTTCAAGTTCTATATTTTTCTTCCTTTTATATGCAAATTTGAAGTGGATGTGTGGTATGTGGACATGTGATTTGGACATGTCATATTTGGAATTTTGTCATGTGATGTTTGGGACATGCCATATTTGGAAAATGATGATTATGTGCAGTGTAAATGATCCGAGTGTCCTATGTTACGCCCGAATGTTGATTCATTGCCGTTCCGATGAATTTCAGGCGCTCGATATGTCCATTTTTTAGCAAAGGTCATGCCGAAATTTTTCATGATTTTTGGCATGACCTGTGCTAGATAGTAGGCATATCAAGTGTCGAGAGTTGCTGGGAAATGGCATTCCGGCAAACATAGATCTTTTTATGTCATTTCTCATTTTTTCATAGTTTTAGAATTAAACGAGGAGACTTAATCATAGGAAACATGTCGAACAACGAAGAAACCGGGCCTTCTGACCAAGATGCAGACGAGATCGATTATGATGGTGAACAACAGTACCTCGACTTTTTGTCTGCTAAGCACAAACAAGGTTCGCAGGTCGGCCTCGATGATGGTACTCACGCCGACATTGACACTGACGGTGCCGGCACTAAAGGTGGCGCCGAGACCAGCGAGTAAGATACCAGCGGGGAAGGTACGGACGCCGATGCCGCTACCGAAAAGAAGAAGCAGAAGAAGCAGACAATACGAAAACCTAACAAACTCGGCATTGGACGACTGGTGATCACAAAGATGGCGCCTGGCAAGTTTGAGCCATTAGAGCCAGAAGAACCTCGCAAGTGCTATGGGAACCAAGTAGGATGCATCCTACGGGGATGCGCAAGCATCAACCATGATGACTTAAGGAGTAAAGAACATTTGAGGCAGTTGCTCCTAACGAAGTTGCACAAGAGATTTAAGTTCCCCGGCCGGGATGATAGCATAGAACAACCGTGGGATGATCCCATGATGAAAAATATTAACAATCACGCCATGGGCATGTTTAGCAATGATTTGGCCTCCTAGAAAGGGAGGGTGAAACGAGCTATTGAGGCTGAGGAACCCCTGTCCAAGATTCTCGGGGAAAATCCTACACTTACAGAAGAATAGTTCAAAAAGTTCAAGGACACTTGCGCTACCGAGGCAGCCAAGGCTAAGGTTGTGAAATTCAAGAGCCTTTGGCAAAGGAATACGGGCAAGCATCGCCTCAGAAGTTGTGGCTACCTCGGTAAAAGGCCCATATGGGATAAGGAGGACACGGAATGTGAAGTCGCGGGTCTCTCAGACCCCTTCACGAAGTTCACCAACCCCTTGGAGCGTGAATTCATCAGGGTCCGCTAAAAGTGGGACATGGAAAAGAAGGTTTTTTACACTCACTAGAGCACGAGGAGATTGATTATAATACTGGTAATTATTCTTTTAACACCTTACACTTAGCTCCAGATCAAGTTGACTGCACATTCATAAACGGTTCATGTTCCATCTATAGGAGAAGCAACACCAGCTTGCAGCCGAAATCCCTGCTTCTCCGATGAGGCCCAAGTGGGACACCCCTCTCAACCGGCCCTTGAACAAACTTAAGGGACTCCCTTTGGGCCAGCGGCCGCAATATGGACATGTGCATGGCGCCTGAGATGGCCCCACATGGAAGGTGTTTTACAACGAGAGCCCAGAGGCCAAGAAGAAGAAAAAGAAGTTTAGTTAGGCGGACATCGACGATAAGGTGAAGCTTGCATTCGAGAAAAATGCAGCTAAGGACGCAAAAAAACAGCCGAGGAGAAAAATGAGTTGCTACAGCAGACAGTCAATGTAGCTGCAACTGCCTACAGAAATGATTACGGTACTAACTTGGTCCCGGCTATCATCAACTAGATGAAGGAAAATCCAGACAAGACGTCACATGATTTCCCCATGCTCAGTTTCGTTGCGAGCAACTCCATGAATAACACCACCGCACTATCAACTGCTCACGCAACCGGGCCTGCTCTCACACCCGCACCCGCTAATAGCACCCTGTCCTCGGTCTCTGGCGCACTAGGCGGTCCGTCGTGTTTGGCTGAGCTCGATGCCCTCATGGTAATTACATGTCCCACCAACATATATATCTAGAATATTCCATTTTCGTTGCCTTTCGGATGTTTTACGCCACATACATGTGTTTGCAGTCCGATGAAACCCCGTGCATCGTACTCTACTTAATCAAAGGCCAGAAGGTGGACGTGGGAAAGGGGGTGATAACGAAGCCCTTGGAAATCACGTTCCATAGCCAGCCAATCCCCGTTGGGAAATTCAAGGTTAACTTGTCGAGTGTGAAACTGGGGCATGGGGATTTGCCTCCTCCAGTACGGCTAAGGGGAGAGGACGACGAGACCCCGCTAGGAATTGGAAGCTGCATGGGTTAGGTGTTGCTATGGCCAAAGAATCTTCTTCGTCTAGAGCTGGCTGAGAGCACACCAATAACCACACATCAACAAGCATGTATGGAGACCACCACCCCGCCTAGCAATTACCAGCTCCTGTAGTGCCGGGTGAGAGCGGCGGATGACCTGGTGAAGGGGGTCCAATAGTGGCTGATGTAATCGGCCCCGTAGAACAAAGAATGGATGATGAGATGGAGGAGATGGAGGACCCAGTGAGTTTCCTCATTACAGGTGCTTATGACGGTGACTTAGATATGATGATGAGTCAGCCATATGACGAATTGGGTTATCAGCATGCTGATGAGGATGTGGATGATCTGCCCAGGCAGGAACGTCCCAGCAGGGATTTCAATAAGTCTCTCTTCATGAAATCCTCATAGGACATGCCTGAAGATGCCTCCTCAACACATGCTCAACTAGCCAGGGGTCGTAGAGTGCTTAGCCTGGCAACAGTGTGGCAGGGGTTAAGGAAGGGTCTGGAAGGTGTGCCCAAGAAAATGGAGAGGAAGAGACCGGGGAAGATAGGCTCAGCTGCCTACAAACAAGCCAAAGCACATAGCAGCCAGATGGTGGATTTTGAAGAGCGTGTACCCGTCAAAGGTGCGGCCATGTTCCATGTCACGGGCGAGCCGATGCTACCACCGAAACCGCTGGAGGCACTATCAGGGGATCTCACGAGACTGCACGACCACGCGTTGTCGACTGAGAAAAGCCTACTAGCCTCGAAGGATCGAGGATATCCGACATACGCGGCTCCTGTGCCTGAGGGGAAGTGCTACGTTGACACAAGGCCCACGGAGGCGTTCTTCCTGCGGTTTTACCATATCTTCGAGATGTTTCTGACAAGGCAGCTCGATTTTACAATCGTCCGCCTTTTTGCGCTACATATGAGCTCCGTCATGAAGAGAGAAGTCTCGCAAATCTGTG
Source organism: Triticum urartu (assembly GCF_003073215.2). Taxonomy (NCBI): domain Eukaryota; kingdom Viridiplantae; phylum Streptophyta; class Magnoliopsida; order Poales; family Poaceae; genus Triticum; species Triticum urartu. The sequence continues at coordinate 366,789,028 of NC_053023.1, read as the reverse complement.
TGGAGGATCAGTACTACATCCACGAGTCCTTCTTGAGTCTCTAAGACTTTGAGCGTGAAACTGCTAGGGGGTACCTCCAAAACTTCATGGTACAGAATAAGGACCAGGAAATTGTCCTCCTGGCTTATCATCCAAAGTAAGTCAGCTCCGGATAACCCTTTCGTACATTTCAGTCATTCCTTCTCACTCATATGGAGAATAATTTGAGGTGTCTTTTTCCCCGCAACAATGGGTGCACCGTTCTTATCGTTCTTTACCCGCGAGTCTCCCACGCCGTGTGTTTCTACCCTACCAGAAACTACGAGAAGAAGGACTACACCCACATAATGAATATTCTAGATGATACTCTCCAAGGCTTCAGCATTAGGGGTGGCCACCTGCAAATCAGGAAACAAAGGAACAAGAAGTTGGGTTTCATGCATAAAACTAACTTATGCTACATGCCTACATCCATGTCCAAAACCAAGCTAGAAAGATGGATTCTACCTCCTCCATCTCATGATTGAGTTTAGCACAGATCACCAAAAGCTTCGCATGACAAGCAGAAATGATGATCATATCCGCAAGTGGGTAGAATCTCATGGAGAAGCGGCTTATAAACTTAGAGATGTCTTCTTTCGCATCCAAAGAGACATTTCGACGATCATCATGAAAGAAGTTGTTGATGAGAAGGGGATGTTCCACCATGGACCTATATTGCGAGCTGACGTCCGAATTCACATAGGCATGCAACTTCATGACCTCACACCATTCAAGAAGCTAGGGTCCATCCTTGATGATATGGAAGGATGGAACTTCCAGTGATTTACGATGCCAATGATGATGATATGTGTCGATTGAACTTGTATACTTTCTGTGGCCATGAAACTTTGTGATGTCCATGGTCCCTGCTGAACTTGCGTAACACTACTTTGTTAGTTTGGGTATGATGACCTGCGTACCTCTAGTTAATTAGTTTGCGTACTATACATTGCATCTAGTTGCTAACCCTTTCTTTTGGTGTCGCTCTAGTATATTGTGTTGCATATGATCGTACATTCTCTTGACGAAGATTGTGACAGCCTGGTCTTTGCCCTCCTTTATTTGACTGATTTTCAGTGGATTGATTTTGAAATTTGGGGTTTTTGAATCCTTTCATATGGACTTAAACACTTGGGTACCCCTTGGCTTTCACCCAAGTGTCCCATTTCCCTCTCTAACCATTATTCCCACTCTGGTTCATCTCAAAATAATATTTGGAATATTTTTCCTTAATGAAAAATATTCATTTCCCTCTCTTAAACCCTAGCTAGATCAATGTGCTCCAAAGTTACCCCAATTTTTCTTGCCCACTAAAATCTGAGAAAATTCACAAATATTCTAGGAACCCTAGGGCACCTTCCTAAGCAAAAATATTGCATGAATTTTTGGAATTATTTTGCTGCAGAAAATATTTTCTGTTCTGGACAAAAATGGTAGTTTCTACAACAACTACCATTTTACTTGCTCCTTTGGGGCTGATTTGTCTTGTGCATCATCATCTTAGTAGATGATTGCTACCCTCCAAAACTCAGCTCCCAACTCCCAGCTGTTTGACCATAGTAAGCTCTCAAAGTTACTGATCAGAAACTTACTAGGCTTGTGAAATCTTTTCTACTGTGTCTGGATCCAAACCAAAGCGTGGTAACATTCAAAACTACCACTAACAACATGCCATACATGAAGATTGGGCTTAGGTCGGCATGAGGTCAGAGTTCACGCGATGACCGCGTTCGTCCAGGCGTGCTGGCATGCGGCCGACGCGCCCTGTGACGCGCCCGAGCCTCTGTTCATCGCGTGCTCGCTTCCCCGCCTGCCTAAGCGTGCCAAACCTCGCCACCATCTTCGTCTTAGCCCCATTAAATCTCCCATGACACTCACCAATGCTGAAGCTCGCCACAGCAAGCACGGGCATGCTCCGGCCAATGAAACAGTGTGGGGCACACTGTGCTCGTCGTCACCCCAGTGCCCCTGTGCTCGTCCCCGTTCGCCCACAGTCCCCGCCTGAGCTCTGGCTCCTTCTCCCTCTCTCACTGACGCCGCTCGTCACCGGGCGCCATGTCTAGGTGTCCACCAGCGGAGCCCAAACCCCCCTCGATGCTCGACTATAAATAGAGCCATCCCCCAGCCTCCTTGAGCATCATACAACATTCCCACACACTCCACAACCTAGTAGAGGACCGTAGCCCGGCCGGGCAGGCCGTGGGCCGCCGTCCCTGAGCTCGAGCTCGCCGGCGAACCCCTTGGGTCGTCCCCGTAGCTCCAGCTCCTCCCAGGCATGGGCAACCCTTCGAGGGCCTCCGCCACTCTGCGGTGGTGCCGTTCCGCCCGGTTGGAGCCCCTGGAGTCGCCTCTGCTCGCGGTCGTATTCCTCTCCGGCGAGCTCTACTTCATGTCTCCGCTAATGAGGAAGATTTCGACGCCGTCTGACCACCCCTAGCTACTCTACGGGTAGGGGCAGGTACGCCTCAGTCTCATCTCTCGTTCCCTCCCTCTCATTTTGGCCAAGGATCCCTCATCGCTGGCGTTTGCTCCGGCGAAGCCGCGCCGCCCCCTGTCTTGTTTCCACTCTCCCCCTCATCTGACTTGCAGGGCCCGCTAGTCAGCCACTCAGTACGCGCGTGAAGCAGTACAAGTGGTGGTGCCCCGAGGCTTTACACCTTCGACATCACCCCCCTCCAGTCTGTTTATTTAAATTCAAATTCATATTTATCCACAGAGCTTCAAACAGCTATAACTTTTCAACCGTAAGTCCAAATGAATTGATTCTTTTTTGCATTGTGTTCTTTGCAAAGAAATCTAGCACCTCACCAAAAATGGGATTTTCTCCTGCTGTCTAAATTTTATGGTGATTTTCAGAAGGGTTCTTGATGATTTCTTTTTGTGTTTGTAATTGTTTTCAGAGCAGTGAAGCTTCTCTTGAGGATAACCAGGAGGTTTGTGAACCTCATCTGCACTAAGGCAAGCCACAACAACATTTTCATGGTGCCACTGCAATAGTTGTGATTTTCCTACTTGAATGAATGACTTAATCCATGCATATAGATTTTTTATGTGTTATTCATATTCTGTTAAAGTGCTTGTTCAAGTTAATATGCTTGTGTTACAGAAAGTTTAGAGCTAACTAAGTTGATAAAGAGACTAGAATTAATTTTTGCTATGGTAGAAATAATATGGTTATTGATATAAGTAATTAATTGAAGTTATTTTTCTTGCATGAGAAAAATGATAAAACTTGTTAGAAAAGATTCTGTTTAATGTGAGGTTTAATCTTGACCAGAGGAGTGTCAAGAGTTGTTGATGGTTATGCTTAGTGTGGATATAGTTGACTCAGTCTTTTCCGTTAATATGTGATGCATATGTTATTGTTGCAATTCATGGCATACTATGACACTGGTTAGTTTCAATTTAAGTTGAACCTGATAATAATACAACTTGAATATATCATTGACCGGGTCATGGTGCCACTGAATCAAGTTTTTCCCAGTGCAACCACGTTTGCCTGTATGGGAAGGCCTTTATTCGGTCCGTTGTCATGCCTCTGGTCAGTTCCTCCAACTAGGGAAGGTTATGGGCGTGCGGTACCCTGGCCTGGTAAGCAGACATAACCTTGTGTGCCTATTGTTGAGATTTTTCGTACCGGTCCCCATGAGGGACGGTCCCTGTGAGGGGCGTTTTGACCACGACGGTGGTCGTTGTGTCTTTGGTACACACTGGGCCACCCAGGACTAGCCCAGTAGGGAGTGGGTCAGAGTGGCCGAGAGAGTGTCATGGCAATGGAGTGGTTTCATCGGAATGTCGTTGGTCCACCCGAATGGGAGTACGAGGCCATGGGTTCCGTGGTGTGAGTACAGTGCGCTACCTCTGCAGAGTGTATTAATCTATCGATAGCCGAGTCCACGGTTACGGACACGCTCGAAAGTAGGTCACACCATGGGTCAACATTTAATAAAACTTGCACACTAAGTTATGAACTCTGCACTGTTGATGATGGTGGGAAGGCCATCGGGTTGGACAGGACCAAGTGTTGGTCGTGGTTGTGATCGCCGAAAGGATCACTGTTTTAGACCTAGTATGGGTCGAGGTTGTGATCACCGAAAGGATCACGAGATATTCATGCTTAAGATTTTGAGGTTGGTACGGTGGTGATCCAAGAAGTGAGCACCGTTGGTAAGAGGAATTTTTCCTCACAAGGATATGATCACAACATGTTGAATATATTGTTGCATTATTAATAATTGGTTAAATATCATGATATTGTTTGTCATTATGTTTATGTCTGTTGTGAGCTTGCAAGTACATTCAATGTACTAACCTGGCATGTCATGCCAGCTTTCAAGAAAAGCCTTGTTGGAGAGGAATGTTGTCCGAGTCTAGATTGTGTCCACATCGGTGTCCCTGTGCTATGGAGCTTCCGCTACGACATTGTTCCACTGCCGCGTAGTTGTTATGATCGAGGCCTTTATGTTCACTAAATAATGTACATATTGTTCAGCCGCACCGTGTGTGCCGCTAGGCCTCGCTACCTGTTGTAATGTAAACTTTGATCCGCTAACATCAATAAAGCGGTTGTTTTTTGTACCAAGATGTTCTGTGTTGCCAGAAGACATGGTCTCTAGGCTGGCAATGCATGGTAAACCGGTTGCTCTGTGCTGGGGTGCCACAACACTTGGTATCAGAGCCGCGCTGACTGTAGGACACGCTAGACTATGACGTGTTGATTGGATGGTAGATACAAGTTTACGTTGAGTGCCGGTAGCATTGGTAGCTGGTTGTTGCATTGCATATACTTGTCTTATTTTTATGCTACGCTACTAATGGTTGTGAGTGTATATGGCTCCGGTTCCGTGTCCGTGCCAGTTGCAGCTGATGTCGTACATGTCGCCGCATCTTCTACGTAACGTGTGGCATTAGTTGTACCCCCTCGGTGACAATCCAATTTATCGTGTGTACTGGGAGCATCTAGCTGACTCAGTGTATGAGTATCACGCTGTGGTTACTCTGCGCACCAGTTCCGACTCCAGCACTTACACTCGTACCTCTCGGAGTGGTTACGCTTCTACCGCATCCCAGGCTGTCCAGTTTGCTGCATTTGAGGTCCTTGTTGAGCTTCGTTACAACGAGGTCCGGATGCAGAAGCACCCAGGTTTCTACTACTATCCTTCTCTACACGACAATGGTCGTGTCCGCTTCCCTATCATTGATTCGGAGTCCGATAGTGTTGCTAGCCATCTTGCTCGTTACATCACCGCTAGCTATCTTATGATCCACGAGCTGGCTCAAGAGCTGACTCGTGACCGTACTGCTTTAGCATCTGCTCTAGTCTCTACTAGATCTGCTACTACTCCATCCTCCTTGGGATATATTCCTTATATTCCAGTCAGTTCTAGTTCCCCTATTTCACCGGTTACTCCTCCGAGTAGCTCGGGCGCCTCGACCGTGAATCCTCTCAGTGCTCCTGCTGAGTGGGTTTCACTTCTCAGTACTCCTGTAGCCCCGATGCTTCACCCTACACCTGCCCCTGAGAGAGAGCCCTCGAGGCAACGTCGCCGTGTTACCTTTAACCCGGAGGTCTCAGTTAACCACGTCAGTTCAGGATCCGAGTCAGGAGAGGACCCCGCAGCACCAGGAGGGCAGTAGAGCTTCTGAGTATTTGTAGTCGCCTGGATGATGTATGAGTGTAGTCATACGAGTCACGAGGTTTCGTTTCATGTATGACGGTAGTTGAACATGGCATGTTATGTATCTTTCATGTATGAGTCTATGTATAATTATGTTGAACTCTATTTCTTTCGCCGTGTTTTATTCGTCATTTCGGTTTTTCTCGGGCTTTTGTTGCTGGCCTTTCCCCAATTTATTTTGAATGCTTCTCATCTCGATTGTGCTGTATTGGGAAAAATCACAATAGGATGCCACGGGGAGGCAGCAGTAGCAACGTTTGCGAGGGTACTCCTATTCGTCGTTCACATGACAGGCAGGACAATCCCCCGAGCCGTACGTTCCACCACCGCCTCCACCGCCAAATCCGCCCTCCACCGAGCAACTGCTATGTATGTTTGAGGAAAATGGAATAATGATCTGATTGAAATTTTAAAAAGTGTGCAAGCTATGGTTGGGAAGAATGGGAATCAAAACGGTCATCACTCAAAGCTGTCAGATTTTCAAAGGACCAAGCCTCCCAGTTTCAGTCAGTTTATTAACCCCTTGGAAGTAGACGATTGGCTGTGAACCATTGAGAGGAAACTTGAGATTGCTCGTACTGAAGAAGGTGATAAAGTTCCATTTGCAACTCATTATCTTGAAGGCGCTGCTGCCATATGGTGAGAAAATATAAAAGCCATGTGGCCTGCTGATGAGGAAATCACCTGGTCGAAATTCACGGATCAGTTCTAGAAATATCAAATCCCTACTGGAATTATGAAGACTAAGCAGCAATAATTTCTCGCGCTCATCCAAGGAAATCAGTCTGTGGGTGAATATTTGCAAAAATTCAATCATTTTTCACATTACTCCCTCCATGACGTGGCCAGTGAAGAAAGAAAGATTGACATATTTCTTGGTGGATTAAACCCGCAACTCCGGTGTACTCTCATCATGTTGGATTTCCTAGATTTTCCAACTCTGGTGAACAAAGCTTTCATTGAGGAAAGGGAGCACAGGCTCGTGTAAGACAACAAGCCTGTCAATAATGACCACAAGCCCAAGTTTGAGCCAAAGAAGGATGGCCAACCCATGCAAAAAGCTCGTACCTGGCAGCAAACTCGGGTGGAATACAAGCTACATTGGCAACAAAATGTTAACAGGACCACCGCCCAAGTCAAGAATGTCGGGCCGAATCCAGCGCACGAGGATCGCCAGCACATCAATGCTTGCTTCAGTTGTGGGAAAACCGGACATTAAGCTAGATACTGTCCCAAGAACAGCAAGACGAATGCTCTATTCAGGCCACAAGTCCACTTTATGGAATCATGCCCGGACCAGCACCACATCACTAGGCACATTCATCACCTCTCCGTAGATGAAGTCCAAGAAAACCCCGAAGTTGTCATTGGTATGTTTCCTGTTAACAACATACCTGCAGTAATTTTATTGGACTCTGGGGCTTCCCACTCTTTTATCTCTCAGAGTTTTGTTGCCCAAAACAAATTTCATTGTTCGCTTTTGGGCAAGAATATGCTGGTACAAACCCCGGGATCCTTAATCGAGAGCAATCTGGTCTACCGTAATCTGGAAATCAATGTCAACGAAGTCTGCTTTTCAACTTCTTTGATAATTATTGAGTCTGCTAAACTAGACGTTATCTTGGGTATGAATTAGCTAACTCAATAACAAGTATGCATAAATTGCGCGATCGACAAGTCACTTTGACCAGTCAAATGGGGCAGACTACCAAATTCTATGCCCGTAGAAGCATACCCAAGAAAGAAATGGCCTTCACCGTTGTGGCTGAATTGGAATTAATTCTTGTGGTCAGTGAGTTTCCAGATGTATTTCCTTAAGAGCTGCCAGGCATGCCACCAGATCGAGAGCTTGAGTTTGCAATAGATATTGTGCTCGGAACCGCAACATTGTACAAGAAGTATTATCAGATGCCCTCATCAGAATTAGTGGAGCTAAAGAAACAGCTTGATGAAATGCTCCAGAAAGGATATATCCGTCCCAGCTCTTCACCATGGGGATCACCTGCTATCTTCGTGGACAAAAAGGATGGCAGCCGCCGCATGTGTGTGGATTACTGTCAGTTGAACGATGTCACCATCAAAAATAAATATCCGCTGCCAAGGATTGATGACTTGTTTGATCAACTCAGTGGGGCCAAAGTATTCTCCAAGGTTGATTTACGGACTGGGTATCATCAGCTCAAGATTAAAAAGGAGGATATTCCTAAGACCGCATTTACTACTCGGTACGGTCTTTATGAATATACAGTTATGTCCTTTGGTCTCACCAACGCCCTGACTTTCTTCATGCATATGATGAAAAAGGTATTCATGGACTTCCTTGATAAGTTCGTGGTAGTCTTCATCGATGACATACTTATTTACTCGAGGAGTGAAGAAGATCACAAGGAACACCTCCGAGCAGTGTTACAACGACTCCGCGACCATCAGCTATACGCCAAATTCAGTAAATGCTAATTTTGGCTCAAGCAGGTTGGATTCCTTGGACATGTGCTATCCGCCGAAGGTATAGCTGTGGACCCAAGCAAAGTCAAGGATGTGCTCGATTGGTTGCCACCCACAACCGTATCACAGATCCGGAGTTTTCTTGGATTAGCCTGGTATTATCGTCATTTCATTGAAGGGTTTTCCAAGATTGCTAAACCCATGATGGAGCTACTAAAAAAGGATAAGAAGTTTGAATGGACTGAGGACTGTGAGAAAAGTTTTAATGATCTAAAGATACGTCTGATGACCGCACCAGTGTTAACCCTTCCAGATATCTACTGCATTTTTGATGTATAATGCGACGCCTCCAGACAAGGACTTGGATGCGTACTTATGCAAGACGGCAAGGTAGTAGCCTATGCATCGCGACAGCTTCGACCCAAGAGGGAAATTATCCCACTCATAATCTGGAATTAGCAGCGGTGGTTCATGCTCTAAAAATTTGGAGACACTATCTCATTGGGAAGAGGTCCCAAATTTTTACCGATCACAAAAGTCTCAAGTATATATTTAATCAGCCAGATTTAAATCCCCATCAACGAAGGTGGCTTGAGTTTGTCAAGGATTATGATCTTGGAATAAATTACCACCCGGGTAAGGCCAATGTGGTCGCCGATGCACTCAGTCAAAAGCAAGTCAGCCTGAATGTCATATTGGAATCCTTGCCTCCAGAACTTCAACAAGAGATTGCTCAGCTCAACCTGGTCATAGTTGATGTTGGCCTTGCTAATATTTCGGAAGTCGCCCCCACCCTTGAGGAAGATATCCAGAAGGCACAGCTAGATGACACCATTCTGCAGAAACGTGCCAAGAATGTGGTAGCAGGACAGACTTCAGATTTCTCAAAGGATCAATTTGGTACTCTCTGATTCCATGGAAGAATTTGTGTACAAAATCAGGCGGATATAAAGCAGAAAATCCTATCAGAAGCACATGAATCTTCGTATTCTATTCACCCTGGAGGTACGAAAATGTATGAAGATCTGTGACAAGTATTTTGGTGGGATGGGATGAAGAAAGACATTGCTTATTTTGTAGCCTGTTATATGCCGAGTTCTCTTATAACAACAGCTGCGAGCCTGTGCTTTGTCCCAAGGATCTAAATGGGAAGACTTTCTGCCATATGCCGAGTTCTCTTATAACAACAGCTTCTAGACCAGCCTAAAAATGTCACCATATGTGGCTTTGTATGGCCGTAAGTGCCGCACTCCATTAAATTGGTCTCAAACTGGAGATAACTGTATCTTCCGAACAGATCTCATGATGGAAGCTGAGAAACAAGTTAAGGAAATCTGAGACAGATTGCAATTGGCCAAATCCCGATAGATGAGTTACTATGATGCAAAGCACCGACAGAATAGTTGTGAACCCGGGGAACATGTATACCTCCGAGTCACTCCTATGAAAGGAGTCAAGAGATTTCAGACTCGTGGAAAGTTGGCACCCAGATTTATTGGTCCATTTCCAGTTATGTCATGAGTGGGTACTGTTGCATATCAGTTGGAACTACCCCCTGAATTGTCGGACGTGCACAGCATGTTTCACGTTTCACAGTTGAGGCGATGCATATCGCCGCCTGTGAAAAAGACTGCTATGACTGAGCTAGAGTTGGCAAAGTTAGCATAGAACTTAGCGTAGAACTTGTCTTCCCTGAGCTTATCAAGAACCAAACGCATGTGTTTGGCATGATCTTCCTTGTTCTTGGAGAAAACCAGAATGTCGTCGAGATAGACCAAAACGAAGTCATTGGTGTAGGCGTTGAAGATGAAGTTCATCATGCGAGAGAACGTCGGAGGAGCGTTGATGAGACCAAAAGACATGACAATGTATTCATATGAACCAAAGCTTGTCCTGAAAGCCGTCTTGGGAATATCTTGCTCATGGATTCGAATCTGATGATAACCCATAAGGAGATCAAGCTTGGAGAATACTTGGGCACCTTTGAGTTGTTCGAACAGCTCATTGATGTTGGGAAGTGGGTATTTGTTCTTGATGGTCTTCTTGTTCAATGGACGGTAATCAACACAAAGTCGGTCCGTTCCATCCTTCTTCTTCACAAAAAGATCACCACAACCCCATGGAGAAGAACTAGGCCGGATGAGACCCATTTTCTCTTGAATATCGAGTTGCTTCTTCAGCTGCTTCAACTCTTCAGGTCCGAGCTTGTAAGGACGTTTGCACACAGGTTCCGTGCCGGGCTCAAGATCAATAACGAATTCAACTGGCCGGTGCGGAGGCATTCCTGGAAGCTCTTCTGGAAAGACATCTTGATATTCGCAAACGACTGGAATTTGCGAGATGGCATCGAGTTCACCCTTCTCATTGAGAGAAAATAGACGAATGGTATTATCACGAGTGGCAAAGACAATTACATCCTCAGACGAATGAGTCAATTGAATCTGCCTGGCAGCACAATCAAGATGTGCCTTGTGCTTAGAAAGCCAATCCATTCCGAGAATAAGATCAATATCCGAGTTACCAAGAACCATAGGGGAAGAAAGGAACTTGTATTCACCCAAAGTGATAGTAACATCTGGCACCTCGAGACATGCACTCAAACGTTTGCCAGGAGAAACGATATCCATTTGTTTACCCAAATGAGAAGAAACGAACTCATGCTTGGTAAAAAATGGCTTTGACATGAAACAATGTGATGCACCCGTGTCAAAAAGAACTTTTGCAGGAATATCATTAACAGGAAGGTTACCCATGATGACATCTGACGAGTCCTCTGCCTGAGCTGCATTCATCAAGTTGACCTTGGCGTGCTTGGGGTTATGCTTGACCACAACTGTACTTGCCGATCTGACAGGAGGAGGAGGAGGAGGAAGACGCCTCTGGTTGAGACACTTGTTGGCATAGTGACCCTTCTGTTGGCACTTGTTGCACGTGACCTCTGAAAGCAGACGGTGATACGGAGCACTCGATCTTGGAGCTTGAGACGAAGTCTTGTTCTGAAAGCCAGGGTTGGGTGGGTGGGAAGAACCACTGCCACCTTTGCTCTTCTATTGATATGGCTGACGGAACGGAGGAGGAGGAAGCCAAAACTTCTGCTGCTTGGCCACTTGAGTAGAGGAAGGAGGAGTAACATCTCTGGCTCGCTTCTGGGAAGCATCACACCTCAACTGAGCAGCCTCTTGCTTCAGTGCCATGTTGTAGAACTCATCATATCTCAAGGGCTCGAAGAGGACAAGAGCTAGCTGAATTTCTTCTTTGAGACCACCCCTGAACTGGTATATCATGCTCTTCTCATCAGGGACGTCCTGCTTGGAAAAACATGCGAGCTTCTAGAACAACTTGTTGTAGTCATAGATAGACAAAGAGCCTTGCTTCAGGTTGCGGAATTCCTCACACTTGCTTTCAACCACGCTCTGAGGAATATGATGAGCTCAGAAATCTCGACGGAAATCATCCCAAGTGATAACACGTCCACCTCTGGAGTCCTTGTACTGCTGGAACCATTCTGCAGCTTGATCTTTGAGTTGGAAGGAAGCGAACTTAACAAAGTCTTCAGGCCTGACGTTACTGCACTCTAAATGCTTGCACAGATCCACTAGCCAATTGTCAGCATCGGTTGCCTCAACACAATTGCTGAAAGTCTTTGGCCCATTAGCAAGGAACTGGTTGAGTGAAGCAAAGTGATTCTGATTGCTGCCTTGATTCCCTTGGTTGCCTTGATTGCGCTCTTGAAGAATTTGCATAATCAACTGTGTGTTTGCATTGGTTGCGGCCATCACAGCTTGCCATGCCTCTGGAGGAGGTGGAGGTGGTGGCGGATCAGGATTCGGAGTCGTGCGTGTTGGAGGAGCCATCCTGAAGAGGTTGACCACCATTAGCACATTGACAAACAAATATTGAAGCTGAATCCAACGGAATGAAAATTGCAACATATAGTCTTCACATCCGAACAAAATGAACGAATGCATTCCTCTTGAAATGGTCACATATCCATAAATTGGGAAGCCACTTAGAATTAAGGTAGAGAAATAAATCAACAAGGTACGGATCAAGAACGAATAATTGGTAAGAAATACCAATCTCAAACCAATATCCATGGAAGAAGAACTAGAGCTACTAGAATTCCCACCTATGAAACTCCCGAACCTTTCCGTTATGCAATCAGGTGTTGGGGATACAGGGGAAGCATAATATCTCACCCAAACTAGCAAATCCTACATCCAACTATATCCATCCTTCAACACATAACCAAGAAACCTTCGGAAACCATCTACCTCAACCTTCGAAAAGCATCTGTTATACAAGTTATGGCGATGCTCCCGAACTCCCGCCCCAGTACTGGGTGGCGTCGAGGTTATCTCACAACGAACTGCATAAAATAGATTTTCGATGTCGGCGTACTAGACTCAGGTATTCCAGAACTGCAACGATAAAATTATGATGACAACACCTCAGAGCTCAACTCCCCGGGACACTTCCACTAAACCCCTGACAGGAGGCACCAAGACAATGTTCTCATCATAAAACCATCGGAACGATTCCAAGATACCCGCGTGATCCTAAAAATTTTTTTTTAGTGAAATTTGAGAAGAGAAGAGTCAAAACTCTACGTCAGGATGCCTTACCAGAGCGATGAGGAGACTGGGAAGTAAAAAGAATTCCTAAACTCTCCGATATATAATTCCTAAAAGAGTCAAAACATTTTTCTAGACACAACTCGGCCGCTAAAAACGATCAAGCAATGGGGCTCCTAAGGTCGGGGAAGGCTCTGATTACCAACTTGTCACACCCTCGATGCGACTATAGCTCCCACGTGTCGAGGCACGACTTAGAGACATAATCGCATTGAAGGCATATGTCGCAAGTGAGGCAATCTTCACAACATCCCATGTAATATAGATAATAAAAGGGGAGATAACAAAGTTGGCTTACACTCGCCACGTCAATCAAGTACACAAATAACATTACATCATCCAAACACTCATGGCCCGACTACGGCGCCAAAATAAAAGATAACCCAACATGCGACACGGTCCCAATCACCCCCAACTGGGCACCACTACTGATCATCAGGAAAGGAAACATAGTAACGTTGAGAGTCTTCGTCGAACTCCCACTTGAGCTCAAGCGCGTCTCCTGGAGTGGAATCATCAGGCCCTGCATCTGGTGTAATAGTAATCTGTGAGCCACAGGGACTCAGCAATCTCGCACCCTCGCGATCACGACTATTTAAGCTTATAGGTAAGGCAAGGTAAAAATGTGGAGCTGCAGCAAGCGACTAGCAAGTATAGTGGCTATCCTGTTCGCAAAAGAGAGTGAGAAGAGGAGGCAAAGCGCGAGCGAGAAACTAGAGAACAACCTGCGCAAACATTACTCCAACACCGTGTCCACTTCCCGGACTCCGCCGAGAAGAGGCCATCACGGTAATGCACTCAGTTGATTCATTATAATTAAGTTAAGGTTCAAGTTATCTACAACCAGACATTAACAAATTCCCATCTGCCCATAACCGCAGGCATGGCTTTCGAAAGTTCAAATCCCTGCAGGGGAGTTCCAACTTAGCCCATGACAAGCTCTCACGGTCAACGAAGGAATACACCTCCTCCCAAGACGTTCCGATCAGACTCGGTATCTCGGTAATTCAAGACACTTCGACAGGTTAAAACAAGACCAGCAACACCGCCCGAATGTGCCGACAAATCCCGATAGGAGCTGCACATATCTCTTTCTCAGGGCACACTCAAATAGGTCAAGATACGAGTAAAACCAACCCTGGAGTTTCCCTAAGGTGGCCCCGCAGGCTGCCCGGTTTGGACCAACACTCAGAGGGAGCACTAGCCGGGGGGGGGTTTAAAATAAAGATGACCCTTGAGTCTGCAGAACCCAAGGGAAAGAAAAGGCTAGCTGGCAAATGGTAAAACCAAGGTTGGGCATTGCTGGAAAAGCTTTAATAACTATCAAGGGGTTCCCATTATAACCCAACCGCGTAAGGAACACAAAATCCGGGAACATAACACCGATATGACGGAAACTAGGGCGGAAAGAGTGGAACAAAACACTAGGCGAGAGGCCGAGCCTTCCACCCTTTACCAAGTATATAGATGCATTAAGATAACAAGATAATATAATGATATCCCAACAAGTAAATAAATGTTCCAACAAGAACGGCCTTCAACCTTCACTTGCAACTAGCAACGCTATAAGAGGGGCTGAGCAAAGCGGTAACATAGCCAATCAATGGTTTGCTAGGACATGGTGGGTTAGAGGTTTGACATGGCAATTTGGGAGGCTTGAAAGCAAGTGGTAGGCATCGTAGCATTGGCATAGCAACAGAGCGAGCAAACTAGCATAGCAAAGATAGTAATGATTTCGAGGGTATGATCATCTTGCCTGCACAGTTGTCAGAGTTGACTGGATCCTCGAAAGCAAACTCAACGGGCTCCTCGTTAGCGAACTACCCAAACAAGACAAACAAGCAACAAGGATACAATCAACCACGTGCAAAATCAAACAACACGATGCAAAGATGATATGCTATGCGGGATGCGATGCGCGGTGCAGAATGCAAGATATGACAAGAAATGCAAGAACCTGGACTGAACTTGGAAAACCAAGTGTGCCACTGGAAATATGAGATGAAATCGCTTGAAAACGATATAAAGAACGCGGGAATCGGAGTTACGGTTTGGAAATGGCAAGCGATTCAAAAATGACACCGGTCTGCGATTTACTGCAAGTGGGCATTTAATGCAATGGAATGAACATGCTACAGCACCCAAACATGACAACAAAATACATGGAAGGGATGCATACAAGATGCTTAAAAAAACTCTAGCACTGAGCTATGGCAAATCATCCATTAACAGGTTCAAACAAGCATGGCAAAAATGCATATGGAAAACAGATCTCACACTTAGTGAAATTAACACTTGTCTGGAATTTCAGATCAGGTAGCCCTCTTCGGAGCCACAAAACTACATGCTATAGGATCTGAACATGGCAAAGTAAAGCATGGCATGGAGCTACTCGAAGAGCTTAACAAAAGTCCCTTAGTGACCTTGAGCCAAAAGGGATCAGAAAATACAATTGCAAGCACGTGAACATAGCAAAACATAATCAGTTTTCAGACTTTGTGAAAACTGACACATGCTGAAATATAACTCAAGTAGGCATGTTTACGAGCTCGATGCACTCACTACGGTGCAAGTCATGGCAAGACAAGCATACACCCATAAAGAAGACACAAAATTTAAGCTAGACATGGCAAGTACAATAGCATAGCATGCACGGATAAACTACAACATCATCGGCAAAATTGCAAACAAGTTGACAATCTGCCCAGATTCACAAAGTAGCAAAAGTAGAGCTCGATTCACTCAAGCTAGGGTGTTCCATAATTGCAAACAAAGACATGGATGGATAGAGCACTACAATATTAACAAAACATCTATACTGATCATCCTCAAAAGAGGCACGGATCACTAGGAAAAAACATGAACATATGGCATCATGAGCTAACTAGATCAAGGACTTAGTGGAATTGCTAAGTCCCTGAAAACAGAATTACTAAGTGCACCACTTTTCAAGCTTGCACTAGTCACCACACACATCCTAAAAATACATGGGTTGCACCTCTGGAGAGATGACAAAACCTTTAACAAACCACATGTAGAGCATCACGGCATATCATGCACACATTAATCATGGCAAAAATGACAAAAACCTAAATGGAGCAGCAGATCTGACAATTAACTCAAGTAGCCCTCTTCTAACAGCATTTCGGGCATCAAGATGAACTCAAATGAAAATGATGCAATGGAATGAAATGATGTACTCTTTGAGATGAACATTTTGATATGCAATATGCATGAATCGGAGCTACGGATGCAAAGTTACGGGGTCACGAACAGGAGCATATGGATCGGAATTTTTGGGACTTAGACGAAAAAAACAATCTCCGGATTAGGGTTTACTGTTCACGGATCTGGATCGGGCGCGAGATCCGATGTTCGCCGGAGAAGAGGGTGTCGCCGGAGTGGAGAGAGGACCGGCCCGAGGCGGTGGAGCGGCGAGGCGGCGGTGGTGATGGAGGTGGCGGCCGGGCGGCGGCTCGGCGGCGCGGGGCCGGGCCGGCGTCGACGAGGAGGCGGGGTGGCGAGCTGCGGCGGCGCGGTGGTGATGTGGCAGCGGAGGGGCGGCGTCGATGCGGCAGCGGCGGGGCGGCGGCGCGCGCCGGCCGGGCGGGGCCGATCGCGAGCAGGCGGGGCGAGGTAGCGGGGCCACGGTGGCGATGGCGCTGGTGGCGCCATGTGGCGAGTGCTGAGAGGATGCGGGCGGCGGCGGACGTTGTCCGGCCCGCTCTGGACACGTTCGGCGGCGGCGGTGGATGGATCTAGGGTTTTAGGGGGGAGAGTGGAACTGCGAATTTGAAGGAGGGGGTCTCTATATAGGCATAGAGGGAGGTAGGAGAGTCCAAATGAGGTGCGGTTTTCGGCCACGCGATCGTGATCGAACGCTCTAGATGATGGAGAAGACTTAGGTGGGTTTTGGGCCAAATTGTAGGGGTGTTGGGCTGCAACACACACGAGGCCTTTTCGGTCCCTCGGTTAACCGTTGGAGTATCAAACGAAGTCCAAATGATACGACACTTGACAGGCGGTCTACCGGTAGTAAACCAAGGCCGCTTGGCACGTCTCGGTCCAATCCGGAAATGTTTAATCCCCACACACGAAAGAAAGGTAGAAATGACCACCGGAGGAGAACGAAGCGCCGGAATGCAAAACGGACAACGGGGAAAATGCTCGAATGCATGAGATGAACACGTATGCAAAAGCAATGCACATGATGACATGATATGAGATGCATGACAACGATAACAACACACGGAGACAAAGACCCGAACCCGAGATAATAGATTAATTTAACGCCGGAAATGGCAAGAGTTGGAGTACAAATTGGGAAAGTTACATCTGGGGTGTTACAGAGGTGCTCGGCACACATATTGTCTTTGACATTGCAAGGCGGGTTCCCCCTTCACTGATCCCCAAGTAATGTATTCGTCCATTGATCCAATGTCGCCTCCTTGGCTTCTGCGCATTTGAATAATCTTCGTCCTCCACGTGTCAAGTGAATGTGGAAAGTCAGGGTATTTTTGCGAATAACACCCCATCCATGCAAGGAAGAGAGCCTATTTAAAGAGATTGGATCCCAGATCCATTCAGCGCTACGCAGAAGAAATCCCAGAGACTGCTTAGTAGAAACCATTCCAGCATGGCTAGTGTTCCCAGCTCCTCCGCTCATCCCGTCCCAGAGAATGGCGAGTGGGAGAGGTGTTCCATGTCTCATAGCCGATTGACGAAGTTGCAAACGCATGGATTCCTTCCCCATGCAGATCTAGTCCCTGCTCGAACGGGGCTAGCTTTCTTCAATGAGGGGACTGAGGCAGAGGACTTCCCCAATCTTTCCGGAGGGGTGCGAGTGTGTTTTGTCCCCTACCTGCTACGAGGTGTTGGATTTCCAATCCATCCGTTCCTCCGAGGGCTTCTGGAATACAACGGCCTCCAGCTGCACAACTCCACTCCGGCCTCTATTCTGCATATTGCGGGTTACATCGCTTTATGCAAACTTTCCCTGGCGTCGAGGCTCATTTCGAGTGGTGGAGGAAGTTGTTCTGTCTCGTCCCACGCAATCACGAAGGGTCAATATTTGAAGTGGGTGGAGCCGAAATATGGCGCGTCGCCGATACCGGATATCCATCCGGCACACCAAGGAAGGCACCTGACGAATGGCCCTTTGAATGGTTTTATATAGAGGAAGTTGCGCTTCCTGTCCCGATTCGAAAGGGTCTTCCTGAATTTGCGCGTGTCCCGCTGAAGAAACGCCATAGTTGGCGTCCCCGGAGTCTTGAAGAGGAAGACGGCGCGGAGGTTCATCAGCTGATGAGCAGGATAAAAGAGCTCACCCAGTCCAGACTCACAGTAATCGAGGTTATGGCAATTTCCATAGTGTGAGGGGTTCATCCGCTCCAATACAAAGGGCTTCCTATGTCGCAATACAATGGGGATGATGACGCATCTCGTTGCGGCCGGAAAGGTCCGGATACCCCTGCCGCTTTGGCTAAGATATTAGCCGACCTGTTCAAAGGGGAGGAAAAGGAATTTCTCCGCATCAAATGTAGAGACGAGTACTCTATGTATAACCCTCCCAACTGGGTAAGGCCCGACCCCTCTGTTTTTACTTCTTCCATCTCTGAATTGCCTTTGATAAACTTCTAGCCTGTTTGCTTATGACAGCACTGGCAAAGGTCACCGAGGGATTTTATAGTCCCGCCCCACAGCCAGAGGACCACAACTGGGAGCTCGATCCTGGGTTCGAAGAGGATCCGGATATATTTGTGGTGCTTGCGGAGGGGATGTTTTACCAGACGAGCTATGATGGCACAGAAGTGGCCATCATCGCCGACTACCCTGGTCTTCTTCCAGCTTCACACGTAAGTGATCCGAACACACCTTATTCAAAAGAGATCTCTCCTTCCTTCTTACCCACCGCACTATCTTGTGCTAAAAAGGGGAAGGGTTCGGCGCGCCGTACTACTCCAAGGGTACCTTCGAAGAGAGCGTCCCCCACTCCGGGCGAGCCTTCCAAGAGGAAAGCAAATGAAAATACGGCCGTGCCCTCATCGAAGAGGTATGAATTCGCCAACCTGCACCTGAGCAGTCACGTCCAACCGTGACCTTCCTGTTATTCATGTGTCAGGAGAAAGACGCGCTAGACCGTATCCGGAGGCTCGAGCGGCCATACTTCCCACAGCCAGGATTCAAATACTGCCATGAAGACGGGGGCCGATGCAGAGGTGAAGCCGGACCGTCCTCCGGCCGAGGACTCGGATGATGTATCCATCACCAACTCGGAAGTGGAGAGTGCGATGAATCATCGACACCGCTAGGCCATTTTACAAGACGCTGGCTTTTCAGAAGAGTCATTTAATGCCTTCAACTTGGCCGATGCGTACATCCGAGCTACTTGACATGGGATTAACAGGGCCACAAAGCAACATTTGAAAGATGTGCAAGTAAATTTATTTTGTCTAACTATGATAACCATATGCCAGTAGCCCCCGAGACTTAAAGGACTTGAAACAACTGATTTAAGGATCAATGTATGACCATGTGCTTACGGAGAAGCACACCCAGCTAGCTCAGGATCTGGGAAAGTGTCAGCGCCGGCTGCTTCCTGCCAATGCCAAATTGGAGAAATACAAGGCATCTCCCGGTAATGTTTCCTTCTATCGAAAATTCATAATGATACACCGATAGTGCGAATCTGCATGCTAATCTTTGTGTACGGCCGTTAGACCAAGTGTAAGAGCAGCTGGACGCCGCTTGAAGCAAAGAACGTGGATACAAAAAGCTACTAGCAGCGGGCGAGCATGTATTGACAAAAGTCGTTCAAGAGAAAAAGAAACTCCAGGACTCGAACTCCAAACTAGGCGAAGAACTGAAAGATGTGCGAGCTCAGCTAGCTGACTCTGTGAAGGAGAACAAGAAGCTGTCAGGCGGCATATTCAGTATGTGGCCACTTTTGTTTTATAACAGTTTTGGAGGTAACGGTAGCTGACATAGCTGTAATTGCAGGTACTTTGATGAACCGCCCCGAAGAGGAGATGTCCGGATCATCGAGTGATCTTCTGAAAGGCCTGTCGCAGTTGCACAAGCAAGCTCGACAGGCGATGCGGAGTGTAGCCAAGGCTTTATAGCCATCCGACCCCCCTTCAGGAAGCATGGAGCAGCTGGTAGAGCTGTTCAAGGGAGCGCAGCGGCATATCCAGCTGTGGAAGATATCGGTATGCCGAGAGGGTGCGCGAGAAGCCTGGGCCATGGGGAAGACGCGATATACCAAGCTAGATCCTAATCACATGGCTCGTGTCGGACCGGTAGGGTCGAATGGGGAAGAAATTACCATTAGTTTAGTATATGACCAAGTAGAGGTGGCCGCCAAATATTCCCAACAGGATTGTAAGTTAGACTGCCTGTTGGAAGGTGTAGAGGAGGAGGTTTTCGAGTCCAAGTGACTGTGTACTTTCCTCATCTAGATGAATTGTATATCATTTGTCATGGCAGACTTTTTCACTTCAACCTCCGGTCCCGAAAGTGCGAAGTGTTTCCGAATACCGTCGCAGCCGAATAGGCCGGGGTATGCCTGGAAAACTAGGCATAGGGGTCATAGTTGCTTGAACCGACAAGTTGTATCCGGCTAGCTATGTTATATTACATTGATATCATAAGAAACATCTTCCAGAGAGAATAGTTTCATTAAGGGTTCCTTTCCCTAGGTGTGCATGCATTTAATGCACATGTCCGAATTGTGATGTGAGCTCCACAGTTTGTGTATCTTCCGGGGGTTCATAATGGAGTGAGTTTTAAAAATCATCTTTAATTCGCCGACCGAATATTCCCTTAAGAACTCTAGCTTTCGGCTTCACCCAGTCTGAGGTACACATCCGGATGACCCGACGGTAACAACCGGAGAGGTGCTCCCTGTATGCCCTAGCCGAACTAACGGGAATGTAGGGCATAAGCACAGGAGCCAGGCAACCCAGCTTGGCCAAAACATAAGTCATATCGATGCATATAATGGCAAAGAAAAGGTACATGTCGAAAAACTCATATGTGAGGAGCTTGATGCTCAAGGAATGACAAGAACTTCTGTCCGAGAAGCCCCCAGGTACAAGTGGCGTACATTTTTAAAGATGTATGTGCCAATGGTGTGCGGTCTAGCCGCACCAAAGCTTTAAATCGAGAAAGAAGAAAGTAATCAAAAAAGAGAGAAAAAATAATGGAAACTCTAGGGGAGGAGGAGACGAACAAGGGGTTTAGCGCTAGGCTTAGAATCTCCGGAGTCTGGCTGCGTTCCAGGTGTTCGGCTCGAGGCGATTGTCTGATGCATCGCGAAGATGGTACGCTCCTCCGGTGAGAACTTCATCAATTATGAAGGGAACCTCCCATTTGGGCCTGAGTTTGTCCCTTTTCTCCTCTGGGAGCTGTAGAATGAGTTCGCCAACGTTGTAAGTCTTGGCCCGTACTTCTCTGCTTTGATATCTTCGAGCCTGCTGTTGGTAAACTACTGAACGGGCTTTTGCGACATCGCGTTCCTCCTCTAGGGCATCTAGGCTGTCTTGCCGATTGATCTCGGCTTCTCTCTCTTCGTACATAAGCACTCTAGGTGAGTCGTGAATAATATCGTAGGGCAATACGGCCTCTGCACCATACACCATGAAGAAAGGTGTGTACCCGGTAGTACGGTTGGGCGTGGTCCGCAGCCCCCAGAGTACGGAGTCGAGCTCCTAAACCTAGTGCTTGTCTGATTCTTTCAAAGACCACACTAGTCTGGGCTTGATGCCGCTCATAATAAGACTGTTGGCGCGTTCGACTTGACCGTTGGTTTGTGGGTGGTAGACAGAGGCGTAATCTAGTTTAATACCTAGATTAGTACACCAGGTTTTACCTCGTCAGCTGTGAAATCGGAGCCGTTGTCAGTGATGATGCTATGTGGGGCACCATAACGGTGCACAACATCACATATGAAGTCTATCACCGGGCCAGACTAAACAGTTTTGACCGGTTTAGCCTCTACCCACTTAGTGAATTTGTCCACCATAACCAGCAGATATTTTTTCTAATGGCTTCCTCCTTTAAGGGGTCCAACCATGTCGAGTCCCCAGACCGCGAAAGGCCAAGTGATGGGGATTGTTTGTAGGGTAGTGGGGGCATATGGCTTTGATTGGCAAAGAGTTCGCATCCGACGCAACATTGGACAAGGCCATGTGCATCTTCTCGGGCTGTTGGCCAATAAAACCCTATACGGATGGCCTTGCTAACAAGGGCCCGAGCTGCGGCATGGTGACCGCCCAGTCCGGCATGAATTTCAGCCAAGAGCTGCCGCCCCTCTTCCTCGGATATACATCGTTGAAGGACTCCGGTGGCACTTTTCTTGTAGAGCTCTCCATCATGAACCTTGTAGGCCATTGAGCGCCGGACAATGCAGCGGGCCTCATTCTGTTCCTCAGGAAGCTCCTTCCTCTTAAGGTAGGCCAAGAAGGGTTCGGTCCATGGGGCAATGGCTGCCATGATGAGATGCACCGACGGTGTTATGTCGGTGTTTCCGGAATCTGGGGTTATGTTTCGGTCTGGACTAGAATTGTCGTTTCCCCTCCCACACCACGGATGGCTTAAAGAGCCTTTCCAGGAAGATATTAGGTGGGACGGGGTCGCGCTTAGCACCATACGAGCAAGAACATCCGCCGCTTGATTACTTTCTCGAGCCACATGATGCAACTCGAGCCCCTCGAACCGGGCCGACATTTTTATGATTGTGTTATGTTACGCTACCATCTTCGGATCTTTAGTGTCGAAATCTCCGTTTATTTGAGATATTGCAAGGTTTGAGTCCCCATGCACTTCTAGGCATTGTATGCCCATGGAGACAGCCATCCGGAGACCATGCAATAAGGCCTCGTATTCAACTGCATTATTGGAGTCTGTGTATAGTGTTTGGAGAACGTACTGGACGATGTCTCCGGTAAGGGACGTTAAAACGACACCCGCTCCTAACCCTGGTAGGATTTTGGAGCCGTCGAATTGCATGACCCAATTGGAGTATGTGATGTACTCTTTAGGGAGTTTGGCCTCTGTCCATTCGGCGATGAAGTCGTCCAGTACTTGGGATTTGATAGCTAGACATGGTTTATATGTAATGTCAAATGGCAGGAGCTCAATGGCCCATTTGGCAATCCGGCCCGTAGCATCGCGGTTGTTTATAATGTCGTTGAGTGGTACTTCGGAGGCCACCGTGATCGAACACTCCTGGAAGTAGTGACGGAGGTTTCGGGATGCCATGAAGACCGCGTATGCTATTTTTTGATAATGAGGGTACCAGGATTTGCATGGTGTAAGGACAGTAGACTGGCATATACTGGCTTCTGAAGCGGGAATTTATGTCCGTCCTATTCTCGTTCAACGACCAGTACGGCGCTCACCACCTATTGTGTTGCCGATATGTATAATAACATCGTTTCACTGGCATTTGGTGCGGCCAGGATTGGATTGCTCACAAGAAGGGTTTTTATTTCTTCCAGTCCGGCTGTTGCCATGTCTGTCCACTCAAAGTGGTCTGTTCGCCGTAGAAGGCGATAGAGTGGCAATGCCTTTTCTCCTAATATGGAGATAAAGTGGCTTAGAGCTGCCACGCAACCTGCAAGTTTTTGAACTTGTATAAGGTCTGTTGGCTTAGCCAATTGTGACAAAGCTCGGATTTTGGCTGGGTTTGCTTCGATTCCCCTATTGGAGACGATGAAGCCCAGCAGTTTTCCCACGGGGACGCCGAAGACACACTTTTCCGGGTTGAGCTTGATGTCATACGCCCTGAGGTTGTCGAATGTAAGATGTAAGTCGTCTATTAGTCTTTGCACGTGCCTGGTTTTGATGATGACGTCATCAACGTAAGCTTCTACTGTTTTGCCAATCTGTTTCTCCAGGCATGTTTGAATCATGCGTTGATATGTGGTGTCGGCGTTCTTGAGCCCAAAGGGCATGGTATTGAAGCAGAATGGCCCGTATGGGGTAATAAATGTTGTTGCAGCTTGATCGGATTCCCTCATTTTGATTTGATGGTATCTGGAGTATTCATCGAGGAAACATAGTGAGTCGTGTCCTGCGGTGGCGTCAATGATTTGATCAATGCGGGGAAGGGGAAAGGGGTCCTTAGGGCAAGCCTTGTTGATATCCTTGAAATCGACACATAGGCACCAGGATTTATCTTTCTTTGGTACCATTACCAGGTTTGCCAGCCAGTCCGGATGCTTGATTTCTCTGATGAATCTGGCCTCGATGAGCTTAGCCAGCTCCTCTCCCATGGCTTGTTGCCTAGGTTCGGAAAAGCGCCGAAGTGTTTGCTTGACTAGTTTAAATCCCATTAATATGTTGATGCTATGTTCGGCCAACTTGTGTGGGATCCCTGGCATATCCGAAGGGTGCCAGGCAAATATGTCCCATTTTTTGTGCAGGAATTCTCGTGCGGCGTCAACTGTTGGGTTCAATTGAGCTCCGATGGATGTTGTCTACTTGGGGTCCGTTGGGTCGACCTAGAATTTTATTATTTCTTCTGCTGGTTTGAACAAGGTGGATTTGGGGCGTTTGTCGAGGATCACATCGTCCCTGTCCATTGTGGAGCGTAGTGCGGTTAATTCTTCGGCCGCGAGGGCTTCAGATAGTGCCTCTAGGGCCAGGGATGCCGTTTTGTTTTTAGCACGGAGTGCTATGTCCGGATCACTAACGAGAGTGATTATACCGTTTGGTCCGGGCATTTTGAGCTTCATATATCCGTCGTGAGGTATAGCTTGGAAGCGTGTAAAAGCATCCCGCCCCAACAGGGCGTGATATCTGCTACTGAAAGGGGCCACTTGGAAGGTTTTTTCTTTGAACCGATAGTTCTCCCGCGATCCGAATACCACGTCAAGTGTGATTTTGCCCGCGTACCGCACTTCCCTACTAGGAATAATTCCCCGAAAGGTTGTGTTACTTTGTTTGATGCGGCTCCTGTCTATTTCCATTTTATGGAGTGTGTCCTCATAAATGAGATCTAGTCCACTGCCGCCTTCCATGAGGACCTTGGTGAGTCCAAACCCATCCACGATGGGGCTGAGGACTAACGCGGCTGGTGCTCGTACTGTTTTGTACTTTGGTTCGTCACCGACGTTGAATGTTATAGCCGGGTCGTTCCATGGGTTTATTAGAGCGATTTTGCGGACTTCGTTGATCTCGCGAAGTGCCCTTTTGCGATTGTTATTTGAAGCGAATGTCTCGAAGACAATCAATACTCTTGGGTCGTCGTCCTCTGGGGGGGTGTTGTTCTGGGGCGTCCTTGATAAGGATGTCCTCACCGCTCTTGGCTACCTGTCGTAGTATCCAACATGCTGTAAGGCTGTGGGTTGCCACAGTATCTGTTCTTGTATGTATTTTGCATGGGCCATCGAGCCACCCTTCCAGAACGGTGTCGTGCCGTATAGTGGCTTTGTGTTTTTTTACTATTGGACTGGGTGTGCCCCGAGGGTACGCCCTTTTCACCTGTAGGGGAAGTTGGGTTGGGGCTGGTGGTTCCCAGCGAGATGCCCGAGTTTCCCAGACGCTTTCCATCGCGCAGTATTTTTGTACGATGGTTGCTAAGTTAGCAAATTTTAGTGTGCGGCGTTGATTGATGGCATTGAGGATTCCTTCGTCCGCACAGTTTTTACAGAATGCTGATATTGCGTCCATGTCACGGCAATCTTTTACCTTCTCCTTGACAAGGAGGAATCTGGCCCAAAAGTGGTGGACCTTCTCTTAATATTGTTGTTTTATGCTCATGAGAGCCTATATGTTTGGGTGGGTGGGTGGAATTAAATCTGAACCCCGACCTAACTGGTTGTCCGGAGTCCGACGACCTTCTGGACTAGACAGTCCGGGTTCCGAAATATCTTCTGATTGTTTGGAACCGCCGTCCGACGCTATGTTCGGAGGCCTGGTTGCGTCCTTTCGCGGGTGAGTATCCGGCTCTTCATGAACGACGACCCCAACATAGTCCATCTTCAATATAGAAGAAGACTTGCCATCCTGCTCCAGGACTGCCGCGATCTGGTGGGTGACCGGTGGAGTTTCGGTTTCTCCCTGATCGGTTTTAGGCCCGATCTGATCGTAATCTGTGACTATTCCCAAAGCGGCGATGCGATCTAGGAGCTCTGTCGGTGTTCTGGGAACGGGGGTCCCCAGACTTGCCTGCCTGCGGCCTGCGGCGTGGCTCAAAAGGGGGCCCAGCGCGGCCCATCTTCACCAACACAAACCCAAGACCCTCGCGAGGGGCCAAGCCTCGCGGGGCGGACGACGCGGAGCTTCCTCAGGCATGGCCTCGTCGGGCTGGCTCACGAGGAGGCGGAGAGATCAAGGAGGGGTACCTCACGAGGTGCCCGTGACGCAAGCCATGACGACCGAGGGCGCCAGGCGGGTGCCAGCCCGCGCAGTGTCCTCCTTCCCTCTTTGGTGCAAGGGGGGCAAGCGCAGCCGCGGAGTACTGAGGCATCAGGCAAAGGTTGCCATTTCGGTGCAACGAGACCAAGACTAGGAGGACTACGAGATGGAGGTCACCGTGGAGACCAAGACGGCATCATCACCAGAGCTTTGCGTAGGCGAAGACTACTTTTGTCAGGATAGGTAGTACTAGCTGTCCCACTTCAAATTAACCCGCCATTGTGGGCTCCCTTCCCGCTTGATATTTGGGAAGAGGATCAGGGCCCCTATAAATAGGACCAGCCACCCGCTAGACACCGGGGACGGACGGAGAAAGAGAGAGAGAGAGAGGACCGAGGGCAAAAAGAAAGAGAGAGAGAGAGAGAGAGAGAGAGAGAGAAGGGCGACTGTGCTCCTCCCAGCAGTTCATCGCCCCAGCCAAGAACAGACCCTTGCGAGGCTGTTCTTCCTTGTATTGTTCATCATCATCAGCCCAAGAGGCAATCCACCACACCACACACTGGAGTAGGGTATTACACCACAAACGGTGGCCCGAACCAGTATAAACCCTGTGTCTCTTGTGTTGTTCTTTCCTTAGTTTAGATCCTAGCAAGGCGGAGGGGTGCAGGTAGGTAGGAGACGAAAGCTCCGAGCGCACCCCAGTGTTCGAACATCAAGTGTCTGCCAGAACCCGAAATCCGACATTTGGCGCGCCAGGTAGGGGTGCGCCGGGATTCGTCTGCCACGACCCCATTCTCCTCCGGCCATCACGCCCATGTCTGATGGTCGTCGGGCCCGCGCCGAGCGCCGGGCCGTGCTCGCTTCCCGCGTCGCCCAGACGGCCCCTGTCGGCGGGCGCCCTCGCCGTTCCCCGTCACCTGCCGTCAACGCCGCCACCGGCCCGGCGGGGGACGAGCGGCAAGCATCGTCCGAGCATCCGTCCGTGCGGCAAGACGGCCGCACCGCAACTCCCTCGCTCACCCTAGGTGGTTCTTCGTCCCGCGCGCTCCGCGCGCCCATGGAGGCTCGAGCTGCACTCATCGCGGCGAATGAGCTCCTGCGCTACCGCCCCGTCGACGACGTCAACGAAGAATGGCTCGACCGCGTCGCCGAGCTCGTCCGCGCCACAGGGGGCTCTCCTGCGTCGTCCGTTCCGCTGCACCGCACCCCGCCCTGCGCGGGCAATGAAGCTCTGGCGGCGCCCCGACCGCCTCCTCCTCAGGAACGCGCCATGGATCCAAGGCGCGTGGCCCCTGGGCGGAAGCCGCTCCTGCAGGCGCCAGCGCAGCAAGAGCAGAGCTGTCAAGAAGTCCCTCGCCCGCAAGAAGCTGCCCGGGCGTCCCTGCTCCAGCACGTCGCGACCATGCTCCTGCTCCAGCGCGTCAAGACCCCGCGCTGCACCCAGCTGCAGCGCATGGGGACATGCAAGACCAAGCTCCCCATCATCCAAGGCCTCCCGTGGCCACAGCAGGCTGTCGCGCCTTCACCGCCGAGCTACGCAGCGTCGCGTGGACCGGCAAGTTCAAGCCAGACTTGCCTCCTTGCTACAACGACACGGCTGACCCTGCGGAGTTCCTCCAGCTCTACGAGCTGGGCATCGAAGCTGCCAACGGAGACGAGAAGGTCATGGCGAACTGGTTCACCATGGCACTCAAGGACGGGGCCCGCACCTGGCTCGTGAACCTGGCTCCAGGCACAATCTCCTCCTGGGACGAGATGCGCACCCGCTTCATCGCCAACTTCAAAGGCACTCGCGACTGGCCACCCGCCGTAAGCGACATGTGCCGCATCAAGCAACAGCCCGGGGAGACCCTGCAGAAGTACATCCAGTGCTTCAACAACGCGCGCCTCAAGATTCCCAAGGTGACCGAGGAGGCCATCATCTCGGCCTTCTCCGACGGCGTGCGCGACGTCAAGATGAAGGAGGAGCTGGCGATGCATGAAGACCTGTGCATCTCCTTGGAGCCGTTCAACCTGGCAACCAAGTGTGCCAGGGCCGAGGAAGGGCGTCTCTCCCTCCTCGAGCTGCCTGCCGTAGACCCAGAAGAGAAGAAGCCCAAGACCAAGGATGTGAAGCGCAAGGGGGCTACCGTGCTCGCAGCAGAACCAGACACCAAGCGAGGCAGAGATCAGCCCGAACCTTCCAAGGGCGGCCGGTACTGTGTGTACCACGACCTCCACACCCACAACACCAACGAATGTCAAGAGCTCCGAGCCGTGCGAGAAGGAAGGATCGGCCGTCGCCCTGACCGTAGTGACCGGGGCTACGGCCGAGGAGGAGGAAGGAACGCAGGACGCTGGGAAGACCATGGTCCACGCCAAGGGTGGCGCGACCAACCTCACGAAGATCGCTGGCAAAAACCCCCTTGCGAGGGAGGCCGGAGGGATCAGCCTCGCGAGGATCGCCCGCAAGGCAATGCAGGCCTCCCACCGCTGCCGCCGCAGCCAAGAAGAAACGAAGACCGCCACCAGGACGAGGGGGCTGGGGGCTTCCAGGAGCCGCGCGCGATCGCCTGCATCTTGGGCGAGGCACAAGCCCCAGCCTCTCAGCGCATCTTCAAGCAGTTCGCCCGCGAAGTGAACGCAGTCCTCCCCAGGCTCGAAGCCACGCGCCCTCTCAGGTGGTCGGCGTGCGCCATCATGTTCAGCTCGGCAGATCAGCTCAAGTGTGCGGCTACAGCAGGAGTCGTCCCGAAGCTTTGTTCCCCAATCATCAGCAACGTGGTGGTCACCAAGACCCTCATCGATGGCGGGGCAGGGCTCAATGTCCTGTCCGTGGAAACATTCAACAACCTCCAAGTGCCCTACAGCCAGCTTCAGCCAACCAAGCCTTTCTCCGGTATCACCGAAGGCTCCACGGTCCCGATTGGGCAGTTCCGCCTCCCTGTCACCTTCGGGGCACGCGACAACTACCGCACCGAGCTCATCGACTTCGACGTCGCTCACATTCGCGTGCCGTACAACGCCATCCTTGGGTACCCAGCGCTGGCCAAGTTCATGGTCGTAACTCACCACGGCTACAACGTCCTCAAGATGCCAGGAAGTGGCAGAGTCATCACGGTGCCCTGTGAAGAGAAGGACGCGGTGTGTTCCCTGGAACGAGCCTTTCAGGTCGCATCAATGGAAGACCCGGATCGTGGAAGCAGGAGGCCTCCCGAGACCGCCCCTAAGAAGAAGAAGACATCGTCCGGCCCGACCACTCAGGAGGCAAGCCCCTTTGGGCCCGCGCCTGCCCAGGGGGAACCTCCTTCCATCGCATAGGAAAGCACGCCCAGCGCCCTCCTCAGGCAGGGCTCGGGGGCTCTCCCTTGGAGGGCCACCGACCTAGCTAGGGTCACGAGGGAGGCGCTTGGGCACCACATGGAGGCGTGTTTCGAAGCACGTTTCCCTCAAGAAGGAGCAAGGCAAGGACATCCAGACCCTCAGGAGTTCATCAGCAAGGTCATTTAGGAGCTACAGGAGTCAAGAGTCATGAAAGGCGGCCGCCGCCTACCAGTAGTGGCTCCCCATCCAGGCGAGGATGGTGGGCTGCACGTCTACATGGACATACCAGGGCTCAACCGAGTCGCCTCTCTGGAGCGCCTCTGGCCCTCGCGAGTGGGGCGCTGCGGAGGCCCACCCCACAGCTACGTCCGCATACCTTACGGCCTGCCGAGCGCAACTGACGCGTACCAGCGCCACATGAGGGGCATCATAGAGGCACGAGAGGCCAGGCGTTCCGCTGCCTTGGCAGGGATGGAGATGGCCCACGAGGAGCCGCCAACGCCTCCGGAGCCTCCCGAGGCCCCTGGGCCTGGGGGCTCGTGAGGATCGGCTCCCGCAGCCCACCGAGCCTGCTACATCAACGCTCCTTCGTCCTCAACATCATCGGGTAACACCTTTCTAGTTTTACTTCCAGCTGGGAGCGCCCCCCCCCAGGGCTGCATTATTCCCAGGCCGCGTGGGTCCGTCCCTGCGGCGTGTATCCCTTTTTTATTCCATGTTGTTAGCTTACCTTGCTGGGGGCGCCCCTCAGGCTGCATGATCCCCAAGTCGCTTGGGCCTGACCCAGTGATGTCCGCATTCCCAGCATCTATTTGAACGAACCCACCCCTTCACGGCTAATGTGTTTTACCTAGTTGCCTGCTCAGCTGACGCCAACTAACGGAGCTGCTCCCAAACGGCACGACGCTTGCACATGGGTCCGTCCCTGCAACGCCGACATACCTGGATGGCTGAGCTCTGGCCGCGGCAGCCCCGCACAATGTCACCTCATCAAGCCTTCCGTGCCTCACTACCCCTCGGAAGCAACCAACGGCTGACTGTCAATTGTCATGGCAACCCCTTGTTTTTTCTATGGTGGACCTGCAGGACCTCCTTAAGGAGCTGCGTCAGGCAAGGCCCTTGCGGTGTCTCTTTCGCCCTCGTCCGCGCGAACCGCTTGCACGTTAAAGGTGGGGTGCCTGAGCATCGCGACTCAGGGCTCCTACCGGCTCTCCAGCCCTCACCCTCTGGCCTTGAACACGGCATCACGACCTGGCATACCAGCAACGGCTGAGACCCGCTCGACGGCCGGGACCCGAGGACATAGAGTAGAAAGGGGAACAAAGGCAAGAGGGGAGAGACACGCGAGGACCTCGCCGAGCAACCCCGCGCCTGCCGAAGCACGGACCCGGCGACACACCAGAGAGCGGCCCCTGATCCTCGAGATAAGTCATCACCCGGAAGCGCCAGCTACCGTGGCACCATCCCCGCACCTAATGCCATCCCGTGTTAGCGACGCCACTCTCCTTTCTCACCAAACGACGGCTGCTTGGGCGCCAAAGGGGACCTCCTAAGCATCGCGACTCAGGGGCTCTTATCGGACTCTGGGTTGCTCACCTCCTGGCCTTGACCACGGCATCGCGACCTGGCATACCAGCGACGGCTGAAGCCGCCTTGGGACTGGGACCTATCGGTGCAGAGCACCAAGCCCTCGTGAGGTTCGAAAGGAAGGACTGAGCTAAGACGGAATGAGCAACTCGCACAATTCTACGACAGGGGTTATATTAACAAAACAGGATCACAGGCACCTTACAAGCCCCCACGGGACGCGTTTTTGATTCCTCACAGGGAACAGATCCTAAAGGGACACAAACTACACGCGTCCCAGCAAAAGATGCCATCATCAACAGTGGGCCGTCAAGCACCGACGCCAACCCCATCCAGATCAGGGTCGACGGCGGCCTGACGAGCCCGCCTGCTCCAGGAGCGGCGCCGGCTCGGGGGCTCGTAGCTATCGTCGCTCGTCTCCGGAGTCGTGAAGAGCTCGCCGGAGTCGTTGGAACCTCCGACGCCTCCACCACCTGAGGAGCCGCCAAGGGAGCGGTTGGCGGGCCCAGTCCTCGCCGCGGCAGGGTCCTGGCCACCTTCCCCGGGGGCAGCACTCCAACCAGCGCCCGCTCGCATCGAAGACCTTGAAGAGCATCACCGAAGCACCGTCGTAATCCAGGTGGACCGCGAAGACGCCCCTTACCCTGCAAACCCGAGCGATCTCTCTCCAGCCCCGAGTCATGTAGACCTCGCCCGGGGCAACGACCGCGACCTCTGCCTCGGTCACGAGGGTGCTGCAGCCAGAGCTCCAGGGGCTCCCCCTGCGGGATGATGGAGGCGAAGAAGGGAGGAAGGTAGATCCAAGACTAAAGAGGAATGGCGACGTGAAGCACGAACTCTCGGGAGGAGCCCTCGGTGTGGACCCCAGGGGGACGACCCACACCTTCGTGACCCGCCGGCGCCGACGGCGGCGCCGCCCGTGGCAGTCCGCATCAGCTCCTTCAGGGCCCTCGACATGGGCGTACAATGGAAGCGGGAACCCCGGCGGTGCCCGCTCGCACAAAGGCCTCGACACCACCTGAAGGGCCACATCATCCGAGCCACGGGGGGCGAGCCGTTTCTTCGACGGGAGTGGGTCTGATTCCTCTCGGGGAGCCTTTCCCTTCTCTGCTGTCGAGAACCGGCGGATCGGAGCCAACGCAGCAAGACGGAGCAAGGATCGGGAAGAAGGAGAAGCAAGGAGGGATGGACTGGAAGGCGCACGCTGTTTCGTACTTATGGCCGGCAGAGGCCAACCACCTACCTCCACGATCGTAGGTAATCATGACCCACTTTGCATGCAGGGACTTGTCCAATCCGTGAAGTTGCCAAGGTGCCATGGGGAAGTGGAGGCGCCCAAATCCAATCAACCGCCACGCGGCGCCCAAGGCCGCAGACTGTTAGGGCCCGCGGTGCTTCGCTCTTTCCCTTCCGCCACCCTGCACGGCCATGTCCGGGCGCGCCTTGGGCCCAGGGGCTATTGTCGGCGTTATGGGAGCGGGGGTCCCCAGACTTGCCAGCATGCGGCCTGCGGCGTGGCTCAAAAGGGGGCCCAGCGCGCCCATCTTCACCAACACAAACCCAAGACCCTCGCAAGGAGCCAAGCCTCGCGGGGCGGTCGACGCGGAGCTTCCTCAGGCACGGCCTCGTCGGGCTGGCTCACGAGGAGGCGGAGAGATCAAGGCGGGGTACCTCACAAGGTGCCCATGACGCAAGCCATGACGACCGAGGGCGCCAGGCGGGTGCCAGCCCGCGCAGTGTCCTCCTTCCCTCTATGGTGCAAGGGGGGCAAGCGCAGCCGCGGAGTACCGAGGCATCCGGCAAAGGTTGCCATTTCGGTGCAACGAGACCAAGACCAAGAGGACTACGAGATGGAGGTCACCGTGGAGCCCAAGACGGTATCATCACCAGAGCTTTGCGCAGGCGAAGACTACTTTTGTCAGGATAGGTAGTACTAGCTGCCCCCTTCAAATTAGCCCGCCATTGTTGGCTCCCTTCCCGCTCGATATTTGGGAAGAGGACCAGGGCCCCTATAAATAGGACCAGCCACCCGCTAGACACCGGGGACGGACGGAGAAAGAGAGAGAGAGAGGACCGAGGGCAAAAAGAAAGAAAGAGAGAGAGAGAGAGAAGGGCGACTGAGCTCCTCCTAGCATTTCATCGCCCCAGCCAAGAACAGACCCTCGCGAGGCTGTTCTTCCTTGTATTGTTCATCATCATCAGCCCAAGAGGCAATCCACCACACCACACACTGGAGTAGGTTATTACACCACAAGGGTGACCCGAACCAGTATAAACCCTATGTCTCTTGTGTTGTTCTTTCCTTAGTTTAGATCCTAGCAAGGCGGAGGGGTGCAGGTAGGTAGGAGACGAAAGCTCCGCCCGCACCCCAGTGTTCGAACCTCAAGGGCCTGCCGGAACCCGAAATCCGACAAGCTCGTTTAAGGACGAAAACTCAACCGGATCCATCTGCTTGGTGTGCTCGGAGTTGATGCGAAGGGGATTTTCGATGGCCCGAGAGGTCATCGTCGGCTACGCGACTGAACGGGCGATCATAGTAAAGTCGCCCAGCCGGAGGGTTTGGCCTGAGGCCAAAACTACCCCTCCGGTAATGTTGTCTTTAATGACAAGGCAAGCCATCGAGCCTTTCATCAACGGCACAGTAGAACTCTCAATGAAAGCACCAATGTCGGTGTCAAAACTGGCGGATCTCAGGTAGGGGGTCCCGAACTGTGCATCTAGGATTGATGGTAATAGGAGACGGGGGACACGATGTTTACCTAGGTTCGGGCCCTCTCTATGGAGGTAATGTCGTGATTCTAAGTCTGACAGTAATGTAGGGGGGTACGTATGGAGAGGCAGGATCTTAGCTATGGGGAAGTTGTAAGAACGCAAGGTTTACGAGTTCAGGCCCTTCTCGGTGAAAGTAATAGCCCTACGTCTCGGAGCCCGGAGGCGGTCGACTGGATTATGTGAGTATGAGTTACAGAGGTGCGAACCCTTGTCTCAGAGGAGGGGAGTGGCTTATATAGAGTGCGCCAGGACCCCGGCCAGCCCACGTTACCAAGGGTTCAATGTACATTAAGGCGGGGCGTTAGTGGTAACGCTAGTAATAAAGTGCTATGATGACCATAAAAGCTATTTAATGACCGACTGTTAGCGTGCGGAGTTACTTCAGGTCTCCTGGCCGTCGAGTGGTTTGGTCTTGGTCGAGTGATTGCTTCTTGGTCGAGTGTCTTCGAGTCTGTCGAGTAGAACACCTCCAAGTCGATTGAAAGGTGATTTCTTCTAGAGATGTCCTTGGGTAGGCTAGGTAGGACAGGTCCATGACCCTACCCTAGGTACATAGCTTCATCATTAGCCCCCGAATGGATCGAGGTTTGAGTGGGGAAGGAGTTGAGAACTTCTCCGACTCGTTTTTCATGTCGTGAGCATATCTAGTTTCAGATCAACGGGCCAGAGTGATGGCAGCAACTTCCTTTCCAGTCACCTTGATCCATTCTTAATTCCTCGTCGAGTGGGTTTCTTTACTTGTAAGGCTCCGAGTGATGGTGTGGAGGAGATCTTTGGTCTGACAAGTTGCTTACTGCGCGCAGATTTCGTGGGATCCGAATTTTGGGGAAGCGCGCGGACGGGGGAGGCCGCAGTAATCGGATGGGATAGAGTGGAGCCGCCTCGATCCCCGTGCCACCTTTTTCGCCACATATCATGCGCGCGGGCGTTACGGGATTTCACAGAGCCACCTGGGCCTACCCGTCAGCCACTCGGGAGCGTCCTGATATAAAGCGTCGGACCGGAGTCTCCCGAACAGTGCACCTCATTACCTCTTCTCTCCCTCACGCCCCTCCGTTGCGCTCGCTCTTGCCCTAGCGCCACCGCACCGCACGCGTCTCGCCGGCGACAATGGGGAGGGAGAAGACAGCGGCTCTGGAGCGGGCCAAGAAGGCGACGGCGAGGTCGAAGGGGAAGACGACCAGCCGGGGCGGATCTTCCTCGCGGTCTGGCCTGCCGAGGGGTTGGATCCAGGGCGACTGGATCCACTCGAGGATCTCCCAAGAAGACCTCAACGATTTGGCTGAAGGGGGGCTGATCCCCTACGACTCGGCGCGGCTTCCGGGGAAGGAATCTGAGCCACAGCCTCGGGAGGGTGAGCGTGTTCTTCTTGCCACCCACGTCGACCGTGGATTTTCTCTGCCCCCTCACCCCTTCTTCCGAGGGTTTCTGAACTTCTTTGGGGCACAACTCCACCATTTTACCCCCAACTCAATCGTTTATCTCGCCGCTTTTATTTCTTTGTGTGAGAACTTCCTGGGTTGTCGGCCTCACTTGGGTCTCTTCAAGCATATTTTCATTTGTCGCTCCCAGACAGTGAAAAAGGCCAATCCGAGTGACGAGAGGACCCGAGTGATCCAGATGTGTGGGGGTCTTGGCATCCAGACGAGAGGGAAAATCTCCTTTTCGTCCATGATTCTTCCCGACTCAGTTCGCGGATGGCAGGCGACTTGGTTTTACTATAAAGACCAGTCGACACCAGGGCAATCGACCGGCCTCCCTCCCTTTACCATGGACCGAGTGGAAAAACCCTCCCCTTTGAAGGTTCTCCCGGAGGAGAAGGTGCAGGTGAAGGTGCTGGTAGAGCGAGTGGTTCGGCTTATCTGTGAGGGGGTCACCAGTATGGATCTCTTGGAGGTCTTCCTTCAGCGGCGCATCTAGCCTCTTCAAGCTCGAGACCATCCCATGTGGATGTATTCGGGTCTTGAAGACTCCACTCGGATTCACCCGGAGGAGGTCGACGACGACACACTGGAGAAGTGGTTGTCGGGCATGACCGGAAACAAGGACAACCCCAGGGGAGCTAGGAGAGTCCCTCCATTCGACCAGTCTCACGCACCAGAGCAGGTCTGATTTTGAGTTTTACTTGTAATCTGAATTCACTCGCGTGGCTGCCTGTATTGCGTCGACTGACTTTGATTTATCCGCTTTCTTTCAGACCATTATTGAAATGTATTCAATGCCTAACGGGGAGCAAGAGCGAGTTCTGGAAGGCGAGGCGAGTGGCGGTGACAGTGGCGAGTGGACTTCCGATGGCGAAGGGGATGGAGGAAGTGACGACTCAAGTGATG
This sequence comes from Triticum urartu, assembly GCF_003073215.2. Lineage (NCBI taxonomy): Eukaryota > Viridiplantae > Streptophyta > Magnoliopsida > Poales > Poaceae > Triticum > Triticum urartu. Next base: position 366,752,896 of record NC_053023.1, on the reverse strand, counting down.
GAGAAGAAGTTGAGTCGCCCCCTCGCAGGGAGAGGCGATCCAAGAACGGCCGAGTGCCCGTGACAAGGCGACTGCTCCGGTTGGTCAGTCCTTGAAGCATCCTCGGATCTCTTCGCCAACCCCCACTGAGAAGGCGCCAAAGCACCCCAAAGTTGCAGAGCCGAAGACTCGGAAGGCGTTGCCGAAGATCAAGATTGATATCCCCGTTGCTTCCGCGTGAGCGTCTCTCTTTGTATTCACTCGACGCTCCGCACTGTTTGTTTTTCTTGTTTTAACTAGACGAACTTTGGAATTGTCAGCGCTGCCACTTCTGGGACCTCAGCTTACAGGGATGATGACGAGGTGATGGAGGATGCGGTCACTTCTAATCCGGGTATGATTTCTGCCATACTATCTTTATTCGGTCGATTCAACTGCAACGTGCATCATTGGGTGACCTGATCTTGGCAATTGAACTTTGTATAGCACCCAACATTATTGACCTCCCTGATGATGAAGAAGACCCCGAGAGGCCTTTGACGAGGAAGAATAGGCGAGCTCCTGCAAGCGAGGCGCTACAGACGATGCCGAGGGCGGAACCAGTTGTTCAGGACACTGGCGACGTCAATCGGGGTTCTGTTACCTTCGCTGAGCCGCGGTCGAGTGCCTTGCCTTCTTCGTCGACTGCTCAGGCCCCTGTCGACCCGCCTTCAGTTTTTGCGACCCATCATGTCGCAGAGGACGAGGTGAATGCTGCTGGGGAAGCCATACGCCAGGCGGGCATTATGATGGAGAAGATGAAGACGGTGCGGGACACCAGCCAAGCCGCCTATGATGCCAGCTCAGCTCTCCAGAGCAACGTTCTGGTTAGTTGGTTGCCGCTTGTTCTGTTAGGATATGCTACCTGAAGATTCTTTCCGAAAATCTTTACATTTGTACACCTACTGGGTGCGTCGATTGAATTTTCGGACTAGTGGGGGCACGGTTAGTGCACCCACTAGGTGTAGTCCCCGAGACTACGGTGGACTGCTGGCAGTCGACTGTAGTCTTTGTATTTTGTCGAATGTATAGTTTTTCTTTTCCACTCGGTCTGGTCGAGTGGGATCAGAACTGGTGGGGGCACGCTGAGTGGACCCACTGGGTGTAGTCCCCGAGACTACGGTGGACTGCTGGTAGTTGACTGTAGTCTTAATTCTGCTTTCTCTCTTCCTGCCTGTTTTTTTTTGGACTCGACTTCGGCTGGTCGGTCGAGTGGGATCAGAACCGGTGGGGGCACGCCAAGTGCACCCACTGGGTGTAGTCCCCGAGACTACGGTGGACTGCTGGCAGTCGACTGTAGTCTTAGTATTTATTGCCTTTGTTGTTTTTTGCTGTAAAATAACTTCTCCCCTTTGATTTCAGAAATCTTGTGATCTTGGAGCTCGCTTTGCTGAGTTGGAGACACAGCAGATTCAACTGAACCTTGACTTGGAGCTGGCCAGGACGGAGCTGCAAAAGGTCAGAGACGGCGCCGCTGGTAAGACGAGTTTGTCGACTGCTCAGTTTTAGGCTCGAGTACCCTTCTGCTATTTCTGAGTCAATCTTTACTTTTTGCAGAAAAACTGAGAGAAGCTCTGGCGAAGAGGGATGAGGATTTGGCTGCTGCTCGTAAGGAGGCCGACGACCGGACCGCTCTGGCCGAACAGAAGTTGGCTTCGGTCGGCCAGTTGGAAGAAGAGAACACCAGGCTGAAGACCGCTCTGAATGACTCCAACAGGGAGTGCTCGCACTGGAAGAAGTCGTACCTTGACCAGGGTGAGAAAATGGAAAGTGTTGCCCGTAGGAGGGATGATCTGGAGAGCTATCAGAGAAGTCTTGCCAAGAAGTTGTTCATCAAGCTTGAAGGTGCACATTTTGTTCCGACTGATTTTTTTTGTCAACTATGTGTACGAAAACTGACTTATCCTTGGATCGTGAATGCAGAGTTTTGCTAGAACTTTGAAGAGGAGACCGGGCGGACCGAACCAGGTTTGGATCCAATCAACTCTCCCGTGAAAGATGAAGCTTCCATGAATCTGCTCTGTCTGGAATCTCGCATCGACAGTGTGGTGGATTACATGGCTCGACTGAAGGTGTCCATGTCACGTATCGACCCGGCACTTTGGCCAGAGGCCACATTCCAAAACGATCTTGAGTCTCTGATGGCTCGTCTTAATAGAATCCCTGACCGAGTGCTGGAGTGGAAGAAGTCTTCTTCTCGGTGTGGCGCTGATGTGGCTTTGTCTTTGGTTCATGTCCATTACAAGGAGGTGCGACAAGACAAAATGGCAGCAATCAAGGTCTCCAACACCCAGAAACATGACTTTCGAAACTTTATGGAGACTTTCATCGCTGCAGCCACTCGAATAGCCGACGGCGTCGACCTGGATGAATCCGTCGAGCCTGCCAGTCCTCCTCCCGTGGAGTGAACAAACTCTTATGTCCCACCTTAAATTTTGCTCGGAATGCCGAGTGGTTTTTGTAACCGTTAAAATTTTTCAGGCTGCATGCCCGAGTACTTCGATCTGCGATCTGGAACCTTTGGAATTTACCTGAACTTGGTTTATCATTGAATATCTTTACGAATCTCCTGCTGAGTGAAACCATTCTTCATTCGAGACAACTTTTGTATTCGCGGCGCAACTCCGAAGGAGAGGGAAGCAGTCGACACATGTCTTGTATTTGTGGCGAAGCTCCCCAGGGGAAGACGGCGGTTGACCCACAGTTGCCACTGCAGAGTGGGACGGAGCGCGTATTGTATTTGTGGCGAAGCTCTCCAGGAGAAGGTGGCGGTTGACCCGCACTTCGTTGCTGTAGAGCGGGATGAATCGCGCATTGTATTTGTGGCGAAGCTCTCCAGGAGAAGGTGGCGGTCGACCCGCACTTCGTTGCTGTAGAGCGGGATGAATCGCACATTGTATTTGTGGCGAAGCTCCCCAGGAGAAGTTGGCGGTCGACCTGCACTTCGTTGCTGTATAGCGGGATGAATTGCGCATTGTATTTGTGGCGAAGCTCCCCAGGAGAAGGTGGCGGTCGACCTGCCCCTCGTCGTCCTTGAGGATTGAGATGTTTTTTTGTACTTAGGCGAGTGCCGGACTGCAGCTAAGTCTCTAAGTGAGAGAGCTTAGGCGAGTACTGTACTGCAGCTAAGCCCCCGAGTGGGAGGATTGCTCTCCACTCGGTAGGATTTTTTCAAACTTAGGCGAGTGCCGGACTGCAGCTAAGTCTCTAAGTGAGAGAGCTTAGGCGAGTACTGTACTGCAGCTAAGCCTCCGAGTGGGAGGATTGCTCTCCACTCGGTAGGATTTTTTCAAACTTAGGCGAGTGCCGGACTACAGCTAAGTCTCTAAGTGAAAGAGCTTAGGCGAGTACTGAACTGCAGCTAAGCCTCCGAGTGGGAGGATTGCTCTCCACTCGGCAGGATTTTTTCAAACTTAGGCGAGTGCCGGACTGCAGCTATGTCTCTAAGTGAGAGAACTTAGGCAAGTGCTGGACTGCAGCTAAGCCCCCGAGTGGGAGGATTGCTCTCCACTCAGTAGGATTTTTTCAAACTTAGGCGAGTGCCGGACTGCAGCTAAGTCTCTAAGTTAGAGAGCTTAGGCGAGTGCTGGACTACAGCTAAGCCCCCGAGTGGGAGGATTTCTCTGCACTCGGTACGGTTTTTTCAAACTTAGGGGAGTGTCGGACTGCAGCTAAGTCTCTAAGTGAGAGAGCTTAGGCGAGTACTGGACTGCAGCTAAGCCCCCGAGTGGGAGGATTGCTCTCCACTCGGTAGGATCTTTTCAAACATAGGCGAGTGCCGGACTGCAGCTAAGTCTCTAAGTGAGAGAACTTAGGCGAGTGCTGTACTGCAGCTAAGCCCCCGAGTGGGAGGATTGCTCTTCACTCGGTAGGATTTTTTCAAACTTAGGCGAATGCCGGACTGCATCTAAGTCTCTAACCGAGAGAACTTAGGCGACTGCTGGACTGTAGCTAAGCCCCCGAGTGGGAAGATTGCTCTTCACTCAGTAGGATTTTCTCAAACTTAGGTGAGTGCTGGACTGCAGCTAAGTCTCTAAGTGAGAGAACTTAGGCGAGTGCTGGACTGCAGCTAAGCCCCGAGTGGGAGGATTGCTCTCCACTTGGCAGGATTTTTTCAAACATAGGCGAGTGCCGGACTGCAGCTATGTCTCTAAGTGAGAGAACTTAGGCAAGTGCTGGACTGCAGCTAAGCCCCCGAGTGGGAGGATTGCTCTCCACTCAGTAGGATTTGTTCAAACTTAGGCGACTGCCGGACTGCAGCTAAGTCTCTAAGTTAGAGAGCTTAGGCGAGTGCTGGACTACAGCTAAGCCCCCGAGTGGGAGGATTGCTCTGCACTCGGTACGGTTTTTTCAAACTTAGGGGAGTGTCGGACTGCAGCTAAGTCTCTAAGTGAGAGAGCTTAGGCGAGTACTGGACTGCAGCTAAGCCCCCGAGTGGGAGGATTGCTCTCCACTCGGTAGGATTTTTTCAAACATAGGCGAGTGCCGGACTGCAGCTAAGAGTCTAAGTGAGAGAACTTAGGCGAGTGCTGTACTGCAGCTAAGCCCCCGAGTGGGAGGATTGCTCTTCACTCGGTAGGATTTTTTCAAACTTAGGCGAATGCCGGACTGCATCTAAGTCTCTAACTGAGAGAACTTAGGCGACTGCTGGACTGCAGCTAAGCCCCCGAGTGGGAAGATTGCTCTTCACTCAGTAGGATTTTCTCAAACTTAGGCGAGTGCCGGACTGCAGCTAAGTCTCTAAGTGAGAGAACTTAGGCGAGTGCTGGACTGCAGCTAAGCCCCGAGTGGGAGGATTGCTCTCCACTCGGTAGGATTTTTTCAATCTTAGGCGAGTGCCAGACTGCAGCTAAGTCTCTAAGTGAGAGAACTTAGGCGAGTGCTGGACTGCAGCTAAGCCCCCCAGTGGGAGGATTGCTCTCCACTCGGTATGATTTTTTCAAACTTAGGCGAAACAGATTCGCAGCTAAGCCTCCGAGTGTGAGGCTGGCTCGCCACTCGGTAGGAAACTGTTTTTACAAACTTAGGCGAAGCGGATTTGCAGCTAGGCCACCCACTGGGGGATTTCTTACGCAAATAAAAATAATAATTATAACGCTCTTATCTTTGATAAATAAACTAGAGGAGTTTTTTTTATAACATCTCATTCGAGTGAGAATTCAAGTATAGAAGGGGCGGAGTAGCTCCGCATTCCAGGCTCGTGGCTCGTCAATCTGGCGATCGACATTGTAAAGGTGGTATGCTCCATTGTGGAGGACTCTGGTGACTATGAAGGGGCCTTCCCAAGTAGGAGCGAGCTTGTGTGGTTTCTGCTGATCCACTCGGAGGACTAAGTCTCCTTCTTGAAGGCTCGGCTCTTCACGTTTCTGGCATGGAATCGACGCAAGTCTTGCTGATAGATGGTCGATCGAATCAAGGCCATTTCTCTTTCTTCTTCTAGGAGGTCGACTGCGTCCTGCCGGGCTTGTTCTGCTTCATCTTCTGAGTAGAGCTCAACTCTGGGAGCGTTGTGAAGCAGGTCGCTCGGTAAGACTGCTTCGTCTCCATAGACCAGAAAGAATGGGGTTCTTCCGGTCGATCGATTTGTGGTTGTCCTCAACCTCCAAAGGACTAATGGAAGCTCGTCGACCCATGCACCTGCTGTGTGCTTGAGATCGCGCATCAATCGGGGTTTCAGTCCTTTGAGAATTAGGTCGTTTGCCCTTTCTGCTTGCCCATTCGACTAGGGGTGAGCGACCAAAGCATAGTCGACCCGAGTCCCCTGAGAGGCGCAAAAGGCCCTGAATTTGTCGGAATCGAAGTTTGACCCGTTGTCGGTGATGATGCCGTGTGGAACTCCATATCTGAATATCAACTCTCTGATGAAACTGATAGCGGTGCAAGCATCAAGATTCTTGATAGGCTTGGCTTCAATCCATTTGGTGAACTTGCCGACTGTTACCATTACATGAGTGAAGCCACTCCTGCCTATTCCCAGTGGTCCAACCATGTCCAACCCCCAAACACCGAAAGGCCAGACGAGTGGAATGGTTTTCAGGGCTGACGCGGGCTTGTGCGACATATTGGAGTAATACTGACATCCTTCACATTTGTCGACTATATCTTTGTCCATCTCATTGGCTCTTGGCCAGTAGAACCCCACTCGGTATGCTTTAGCCACAATGGTCCGAGAGGATGCATGATGACCATAGGTCCCTGAGTGGATATCGTTAAGGATCATCTGACCTTCTTCTGGTGTAATACACTTCTAGCTAACCCCAGTCGCGCTTTCTCTATATAACTGTCCCTTTATGACTGTAAAGGCCTTGGATCGACGGACGATCTGTCGAGCCTCTTCTTCGTCTTTTGGGAGTTCTTTCCTTAGGATGTACGCGATGTACGGTTCTGTCCAGACGGGAGTGATAAACAAGACTTCCATGATCAGGTCGACCACAGCCGGAACTTCAACTTCAGTCGGATCCGTGGCACTTTTTGGCTGCGGGGCCTCCTCGGTGAAGGGATCCTCCTGGACCAACGATGTGTGGATGTGCTCCAAAAACACATCGCTGGGAATGGCTTCTCTTTTGGAACCTATTTTTGCCAGATCATCAGCTGCTTGATTTTTCAGTCGGGGTATGTGATGAAGCTCTAACCCCTCGAATTTCTTCTCCAGCTTTCTCACTGCATTGCAATAACCAGTCATGGCTGGACTTCTGACGTCCCATTCCTTCATCACTTGATTGACCAACAAATCTGAGTCGCCATAGACCATGAGGCGACGGACGCCGAGTGAAATGGCCATGCCCAACCCATATAAAAGTGCTTCGTACTCTGCCTCGTTGTTAGAGGCATCAAAGTGGATTTGAAGAACATATCTGAGTTTATCTTCTCTGGGGGAGAGCAACACCACTCCGGCTCTGGAACCATTTAGCATCTTGGAACCGTCAAAGAACATGGTCCAATGCGAGTGCCTTCAACCACTGGGTCGACCACCAGAGCTTGCCTCCCAGGGGTGGCAATATGCGTTGGGTGATCGGACTGGTCGAACGTGATGGCAGTCTGGGACCATTTTAAATAACTTGGTGTCGCCGGAGCAACCATATTCACCTCTCGGTTGATGACTTTCAGTCGAATTTTGCTCTCAACATCAGCAAAAATCATCAAGGTTGAATTGACTTGAGGGTATCCGTCGTCACTGTCCTCTTTGTCCTCGACTTTGTCCGACTCCTTTTCCTTACCTTTGGGTTGCTTGACCTGGAACTGCTGGATCAAGAGTCGACACTGTCGAGTGGTATGTTTCGGGTAAATGAAATTACCCTCTTCATCTTTCTTCGTGTGGACGAGACATGGCAAGTCCAACACATCATTACCGTCCTGGTCTTTAACCTTTTTGGGGTTCCAAGGTCCTTTAGGTTTCCCTTTAAACTTTCCCTGAGTTACAGCCAAGGCTTCTCCGGGAGAAGCTGGCTCGGCTTTCCTCTTATGTTTCCAAGTGGAATTTCCTCTGGTTTCTTGGGCGACTGACTTCAGCTTGCCACTCCGGAGTCGATCCTCATCTTCACCATTACCGTACTTGGTGGCAATCTCCATCATCCGATTCAGGGACATCTCTCCGGTTCGACCGAATTTCAAACTCAGTTCTCTGTACTTGATGCCCTCCTTGAAAGCACAAACTGCTTGGTGGTCAAGCACATTCTCCACCAAGTGATGTAACGTGATCCACCTCTGGATGTAATCCCTCAAAGTTTCATTTGGCTTCTATACACAAGACCGTAGTTCCGTCAGCCCTGCCGGTCGTTTGCAAGTTCCTTCGAATGTGGTGACGAACACTCGGGAGAGATCCTCCCAAGTGTAAATGCTGCTAGGCGCTAACTGGTTCAGCCACGCTCTGGCCGAGCCCTCCAGCATGAGAGGCAGGTGCTTCATGGCCACTTCATCATTACCGCCGCCGATCTGGACGGCCACTCGGTAATCTTCAAGCCAAGTATCAGGCTTGGACTCGCTAGTGAACTTACTGACTCCAGTCGCCAACCTAAAGTTGGGAGGAATCACAGCGGCACTGATGGCTCTACTAAAGCACTCTGGCCCCAAAACATGTACTCTGCTGCTGGTAGGTGCATCTCTGTCGTGACCTTCTCGGTGAGCCCTGTTCCTGTCGACCAAACCTTGGACGAGAATGGATCTCGCGTCAAAACCTGGCCCTCTGGGGTCGACTAGAATCCTTCACCCGCCACTATGAGGGCGCCTGTCATCCTGCTGACGAGGCACATACGACCCGCTCCTCGGGGGAGGCGTGGGCGCTCGACGTCGACCGTCACGGTCGACTCGGTGTTCATACTGCTCATGGTTCCCATACTGGTCACGCCGGTCTCCACGTCCCTCACTCCTCGGGGGCGATCTCGGGCTGTGAGCCGACTGGACTGTGTCCGTGGCAACGGATCTGCTGTGAATCCTATTCCGCGACTGAGAAACAGTGGAATTCTGATCTCCTGCTGCCCGGAGTAACGCTCTGATCTACAGCAAGCCTCCGCCAGCCTCCGACTAGGAAGGCTGAATCGACTCCTCTATACGGGCCGCAGCTGCTAAATTCTGAATTGGAGTTTGATATACCTGCGGGGGCGGGAAGGGCTGACATCGACTTGATTCGGGAACCCGTTGTCGCGCACGCTCATCGAGTGCTCGCTGGAGGTTTTCCAGTCGAGTGCGCTCAGCCAAGTATGCCAGGCGCGCGTCCTCCAAGGCGCGAGCCTCGGGGATTTCTCCAATGATAGGAGTGTGCAGTGCATCCATGTTCCGGCGGCGAAGTTCTTCTCTCTGCAGCGACGTGAGAGGCTCGGGAAGATACTCCTCATGGGGACGCGACGTGTCGCCTCCACCCGCGCCTCCGTCGGTGCGGGGAAAATCGGGAGGACTGGGTGGTCCATCGGCCAGCAGAACCTCCACCACCGAATCGCTACTATCGCACTCGGATGTGGTCTCTGCGGAGCTAGTCGACAGATCGAACAGGCCGTAGAGGGATTCGTTGGGCTCGATCACCGCGACTTGAGGGGTGGCCGACTGACGTGCCACCCCGTGCCTCACCCACCGCTGAAGTCTCGACCGACCGGAGCGCTTGCGCTGGTGGGAAACATGGAGGGAGGATGATACAGGAGCCGACCGGTAGGGGGTCCACGGTTGCCGCAGTAGAACGCCGCGGACGCACGCGCTAAAGTGCGTTGCCCCGCGAGCAGGGAGTGCGTCCACGTCGAGCGGAGCCTCCCAGAGCCAAGCAGAGTCGTCGACGATGAACGTGAGCGCGCCGAGATGGATCTCGCGGCCCTCCACCGAAACTCCGCCCAAAACCATGATGATTCGGGTCGGAAAAAAGTCGCAACTTCTCCAACAAACGCTAAAATACCAGCCCCAAGGTGGGCGCCAACTGTCGTGGTTCTAAGTCTGACAGTAATGTAGGGGGGTACGTATGGAGAGGCAGGATCTTAGCTATGGGGAAGTTGTAAGCACGCAAGGTTTACGAGTTCAGGCCCTTCTCGGAGGAAGAAATAGCCCTACGTCTCGGAGCCCGGAGGCGGTCGACTGGATTATGTGAGTATGAGTTACAGAGGTGCGAACCCTTGTCTCGGAGGAGGGGGTGGCTTATATACAGTGCGCCAGGACCCCGGCCAGCCCACGTTACCAAGGGTTCAATGTACATTAAGGCGGGGCGTTACTGGTAACCCTAGTAATAAAGTGCTATGATGACCATAAAAGCTATTTAATGACCGACCGTTAGCGTGCGGAGTGACTTCAGGTCTCCTGGCCGTCGAGTGGTTTGGTCTTGGTCAAGTGATTGCTTCTTGGTTGAGTGTCTTCGAGTCTGTCGAGTAGAACACCTCCAAGACGATTGAAAGGTGATTTCTTCTAGAGATGTCCTTGGGTAGGTAGGTAGGACAGGTCCATGACCCTACCCTAGGTACATAGCTTCATCAGGTAATACCCTACTTCCTGCTTGATTGATCTTGATGAATATGAGTATTAGAAGATTTGATCTACCACGAGATCGTAGTGGCTAAACCCTAGAAGTCTAGCCTATGAATATGGTAATGAGTATATGTGGTGTCCTTTCCGGACAATCCCCTCCGGTTTATATAGACACCAAGGGGATCTAGGGTTTACATGGAGTCGGTTACATAAGAAGGAATCTTCGGTCGCAAAGCTTGTCTTCCATGCCAAGTAGAGTCCAATCCGGACACGGTGCAGTCTTCGGCCTTCATGTCTTCACAGCCCATCACTCCGGCCCATGGATAACAGGACGGACGCCCGAGGACCCCTTAGTCCAGGACTCCCTCAATCAGGTCAGAGTTCACGCGGTAACCGCGTTCGCCTAGGCATGCTGGCATGCGGCCGACGCGCTCTGCGACGCGCCCGAGCCTCTATTGATCGCGTGCTCGCTTCCCCGCCTGCCTAAGCGTGCCAAACCTTGCCACCATCTTCGTCTTAGACCCATTAACTCTCCCTGACACTCACCGACGCTGGAGCTCGCCGCAGTGAGCACGGGCACAGTCCGGCCAACGAAACAGTGCGGGGTGGACTATGCTCGTCGTCACCCTAGTGCCCCTGTGCTCGTCCCCATTCGCCCAGAGTCCCCACGTGAGCTTCGTCTCCTTCTCCCTCTCTCCCTGATGCCACTCGTCTCCGGGCGCCGTGTCCAGGTGTCCACCAGCGGAGCCCGAACCCCCCTCGACGCTCGGCTATAAATAGAGCCATCCACCAGCCTCCTCGAGCATCATACACCACTCCCACACACTCCACAACCTAGTAGAGGACCGTATCCCGGCCGGGCAGGCCGTGGGCCACCGTCCCCGAGCTCGAGTTCTCTAGTGATCCCCTCCCAGGCCTAGGCAACCCTTCCAGAGCCTCCGCCACTCTGCGGTGGTGCCGTTCTGCCCGGTTAGAGCCCCTAGAGTTGCCTCTGCTCGTTGTCGTCTTCGTCTCCGGCGAGCTCTACTTCCTGTCACCGCTAGAGAGGAAGATTCCGACGCCGTCCGACCACCCCTAGCTACTCTACGGGTACGGGCAGGTGCGCCTCAGTCTCCTCTCTCGATCCCTCCCTCTAGTTTTGGCCAAGGAGCCCTCATCGCCGGTGTTTGCTCCGGCGAAGCCGCACCACCCCTGTCTGGTTTCCCCTCTACCCCTCATCTGACTAGCGGGGCCCGCTAGTCAGCCAGTCAGTACGCGCACGAAGCAGTACGAGTGGTGGCGCCCCGAGGCTTTATGCGTTCGACGTCACTCCCCCTCCAGTCTGTTGATTTAAATTCAAATTCATATTTATCCAGAGAGCTTCAAACAGCTATAACTTTTCAACCATAAGTCCAAATGAATTGATTCTTTTTGCATTGTGTTCTTTGCAAAGAAATCTAGGAGCTCACCAAAAACGGGATTTTTCCTTGCTGTCTAGATTTTATGGTGATTTACAGAAGGGCTCTTGATGATTTCTTTTTGTGTTTGTAATTGTTTTAAGAGCAGTGAAGCTTGTCTTGAGGATCACCAGGAGGTTTGTGAACCTCATCTGCACTAAGTAAAGCCACGGCAACATTTTCATGGTGCCACTGCAATAGTTGTGATTTTCCTACTTGAATGAATAATTTAATCCATGCATATAGATCATTGTTGTGTTATTCATATTCTGTCAAGTGCTTGTTCAAGTTAATATGCTTGTGTTACAGAAAGTTTAGAGCTAACTAAGTTGATAAAGAGACTAGAATTAATTTTTGCTATAATAGAAATAATATGGTTATGGATATAAGTAATTAATTGAGGTTATTTTTCATGCATGAGAAAAATGATAAAACTTGTTAGAAAATATTATGTTTAATGTGAGGTTTAATCTTGACCAGAGGAGTGTCAAGAGTTGTTGATGGTTATGCTTAGTGTGGATATAGTTGACTCAGTCTTTTCCGTTAATATGTGATGCATATGTTATTGTTGCACTTCATGGCATACTATGACACCGGTTAGTTTCAATTTAAGTTGAACCTGATAATAATACAACTTGAATATATCATTGACCGGGTCATGGTGCCACTGAATCTAGTTTTTCCCAGTGCAACCACATTTGCCTGTATGGGAAGGCCTTTATTCAGTCCGTTGTCATGCCTCTGGTCGGTGCCTCCAACTAGGGAAGGTTATGGGCATGCGGTACCCTGGCCTGGTAAGCAGACATAACCTTGTGTGCCCGTTGTTGAGATTTTTGGTACTGGTCCCCGTGAGGGACGGTCCCCGTGATTGAAGTTTTGGCCACGACGGTGGTCGTTGTGTCTTTGGTAGACACGGAGCAACCTTGGACTAGCCCAGTTGGGGGTGGGTCGGAGTGGCCGAGAGAGTGTCATGGAAATGGAGTGGTTTCGTCGGAATGTCGTTGGTCCACCCGAATGGGAGTACGAGGCCATGGGTTCCGTGGTGTGGGTACAGTGCGCTACCTCTGCACAGTGTATTAATCTATCGATAGTCGAGTCCACGTTTATGGACAAGCTCGAAAGTAGGTCACACCATGGGTCAACATTTAATAAAACTTGCACACTAAGTTATGAACTCTGCACTGTTGATGATGGAAGGAAGGCCATCGGGTTGGATAGGACCAAGTGTTGGGCATGGTTGTGATCGCCGGATGGATCACTGTTTTAGACCTAGTATGGGTCGAGATTGTGATCGCCGGAAGGATCATGAGATATTCATGGTTAAGATTTTGATGTTGGTATGGTGGTGATCCAAGAAGTGATCACCGTTGGTAGGAGGAATTTTTCCTCAGAAGGATATGATCACATCATGTTGAATATATTGTTGCATTATTAATAATTGGTTAAATATCATGATATTGTTTGTCATTATGTTTATGTATGTTGTGAGCTTGCAAGTACATTCAATGTACTGACCTGGCATGTCATGCCAACTTTCAGGAAAAGCCTTGTTGGAGAGGAATGTTGTCCGTGTCTAGATTGTGTCCACATCGGTGTCCCTGTGCTATGGAGCTTCCGCTACGACGTTGTTCCGCTGTTGTGTAGTTGTTATGATCGAGGCCTTTATGTTCACTAAATAATGTACATATTTTTCAGCCGCACTGTATGTGCCGCTTGGCCTCGCTACCTGTTGTAATGTAAACTTTGATCCACTAGCATCAATAAAGTGGTTGTTTTCTGTACCAAGATGTTGTGTGTTGCCAGAAGACGTGGTCTTTGGGCTGGCAATGCATGGTAAACCGGTTTCTCTGAGCCAGGGTGCCACAAAGATGCATCTCTAATAGGTACCTAGATTCTTGATGGCGAAGAATAAGTGCTATGTCATGTACAAAGGGAAGGTTCCGGGAGTGTACGACGAGTGGCCTGAGTGTCGGGCGCAAGTGGATGGGTTCTTGGGCGCCAGCCATAAAGGCTTCAAAAGCAGACATGAAGCAGAAGCTAGTTACTTGAGGTTCACACTAGTGTGAGAGAGGACTCGTAACTGCCGCCTCATGTACTGCATAGTTCTGCTCTCACTCATAGTGATAGCTCTTCTCGCGTATATCATTGTTTAGATGTATGATGATGTAGTTGCAAGTATTCGAGACTTGTATCACTATTTTCAAGATGATGACGAGAGACCACTTTATGTTGGATGATGATTATGATGATGACATGATTTGATGAGACTATTTGTATGTATATGCTATGATTATATTTGTGGTCTCGCAACCATTTGTATGTGTACGATGATGACATTTGTATGTGCTAAATATTCTTGTATAAAGCCTGTTTAAATACAAAACCAATATGCAGAAGAAAAAAATCAGAAACTAATAAAATTAGCAGTAGCGGGGTTAGTAAAGTTAGCAATAGTGTGCCGTTAGCGATAGAGCGGCTTAATACATAGCACTAGAGCTATTAGCAATAGCGCACTGTTCTCCAGCTCGCTGCTGCTACGCTTGTATAGCAGTAGCGCGGGCCAACACGTGCTGCTGCTACAGGTTAGTTGTAGTGCCGTATCAGTAGCACGGGTTCCCGCGCTACTACTAGGCTTTTCCCTAGTTGTGGTGGTGGTAGAGAAGGTTCAGTACACCAAGACCGGGCTGAATGAAGCTTTCACCAGCCTATTGACAGGCTTCGAGGTATGCAACGTAATGCTCTAGATGCTTTTTTATAAAAGAATCCACGTGTGCATAGACAGTAGCCCCTGAGACTCTGCCTGGTTTTGAGACAAGCCAGACAGAGGATCACATAGTATTCGGAAGAGCTAACATACTTGTCTATCTTGTGAAAGACTTCCCTATTGTCAGCAACCATCAGGACGCCAAAGTTGCCGAACTTAATCGGACTAAAGTTGACCGATTACGAAATCGACCGCAATAACAAGCGGTTCGATGAAACACAAAGTGTGCGTGTTTATGAGTTTTTGGTTGTATATCATAAGCAATAGTGTATATTCAGAGATGAACTCATATACTGCTTTTGTTTATGCGCATAGTTGGAGCAGCCGAGGTCGAGACCCTCAAAGGCGCCCTTACCCAAGCCCAACAAGAGGCGAAGGCAAACAAGGCAGCCGCCAATAAAGCGGCTGTAGAGCTGAAGACCGAACAGGCCGCCCGTCGTCAACACGAAGCTCGGTTGGCCGACGTCGAACAGGAGCTAAAGGACGCCATCCTCAAATGCAAGTGTTTTGAGGAGAAGGCTTCGTGCCAATCATCCGAACCAGCCAAAGCTCTCTAAGATGCTAAGGTGGCACGGGTCGAGTCCCAAAGTGCTCGCGAGGAGGTCTGTCTGGCGAAGCAAATAGTGGCTGGTAAGGTCTTTCCTTTGCAGATTATTTTTGGAGGTCAATGGTATATGTTACTCACATGGCTATGGAGTTCTCCAGATGCATTTGCGGATATTCCGAGGAGTGCCATTGATGCCGCGCAGTTCTTCCGAGCCCAGGAGGGGAACTCGACCGAGAAGCTGTTTTGGTCGCAGTTTCTTGCGCCGGAGCGTCCGACACCGATGCACGACCAGATGAAGCAGCTGATGGAGCAGCATAGGATGGCCGGCTTGGCCATGAAGGATCTAGCAATCCGTATTTGGCCAGCCGAATCAATTCCCGGTAGCTACTTCGGTTTGGTGAAAAGACTCGTCTATGCGGTGCCTCAGGTTGAAGCTGTGAAGCGCTCAGCATGCATAGAGGTTGCTCGGATGGCCTTCGCCCGTGTCAGGATGCATTGGGCGAAGATGAAGGCCACTGATGTTGCGACCCCAGGCCCGCCCGAAGGCAAGGACCACCGCAAGTCGGAGAGATATTTTGAAGACGTCCTGGAGGGTGCCCGAATAGTAGATGGCCAATGCTCAAAGGACGTCATTTTTTAGTAGATGTATCCGGGTTGTAAAAACTGTGTTTTTGTGAACCCCGGTTTGTAATATATTTGCGCTATTTATCTCAAGTTACTTTCCTCCTGTGCAGTCGTATAATTTTGAAAGTTTGCAGTCATCGGCTTCCGCCCCCATGTAGATACTACAAGGGTGTTCGGCCGAGCGCGTTACCACACTTTATCCAACGTCTTGGTCCATGAAGGAGGTGTACGCGAGGTGAACTAGGCAATCAGACAATGCAGCTTTATCACTTTCACTTAGCCATAGGAGTTTGACAGTGGAGCTGAATAGCAGCCCCTTGTATGTGTATGGCAATCCGAACTGCGGTGCCTTTGCCACGCGGCTGGACGAAGACCAGCCCCTCATATAACACGGAATAAATCACGAATGATATGTAGTATAGGACTGAGTCACCGAATCGCTGACCAGCTCTCGCCTTATCATGACCGTCAGTCTTCGAATTTCTCTACTGAGGTATTTGACCGAACGAACCAGAAATACGAGCACAATAGTTCTCCCTTTACGACCTTAGCCGAAAGAGAGGAATGTAGGGTGCTAAGTATAGGAGACGGGCAACCCAACTATAGACCAAAGACATGATCCGGAGCCGATGCATATAGTGCAATATTCGGGACGCCGAAGAGTACCCGATAGGTGTCATACTTGAGGACGTGTGGAGCCGCATACAACCCCCGGTATGAAAGACTGGACTAACGCACGAGTGGCAATCTGAAGTAAGGAGGGAATGCAGATGAAAGAAAAAGAAATCAGTACCGAACAAAAGTGGTGATCAACTACTTCCTTTATATCTAGTATAGTACATCAAGATGTTCTATTGCAGATAATGCCATTAATATCAAGGCTATTTTATATGCCGAGAGTTTACACAAGGGAAAGTTTTACACAGGGCCTAAAAGAAAAGGTAATCTTGAAGATCCCAGTGGTGCCCTGCCGCACGTCTGCGCCGTTTCTCCTTGGTGGAAAATCCTTTGAGAGGAGAATTCGATGGTCGTCTATACGAAAGGGATGCCTCAAAAAGGGCCCTTGCACGACCGTAAGGCAGGTAGATTTTTAATGAACCTGTAGTACGAGAGAGGAAGAAAAAAGGGAAGAAGGAAGAAAGGTTAAGGTCCTAATAGGGTCAAGCCGCACTATAGACCTTTTCCGCAGTGTGCCTCTATTGCTGCCCATGGTATTTTAAGTGCGTAATTATGCACACGCAATACATAAGCCTCGGTTTTATGGGGCGGTCGGCGGAGGAAAAACTGCTATTCAAGCTCTGGATCCACCAAGCTGTGGTTCTGCAGAGTGGACTGGACTCGCTTGGCAGTGTTTGGGTCTTGATGACCGATGAATTGTTCGGCTTGATGAGGTCGTTCTGTACTTTGACTGCAAGGGACGCGGTGTGCTCCTTAGTATGGAGGGAGCGCTCCAGATTTCCATTAACTGTGAAAATGCCGCGCGGTCTAGGCATTTTGAGCTCTAAGTAAGCATAGTGTGGGACTGCTTTGAAATGGGCGAAAGCAATTCGTCCGAGCAGCGTGTGATAACCACTGCGGAAAGGGACAATGTCGAAGATTAAGTCTTCGCTTTGGAAGTTATCTGGTGAACCAAAGACTACTTCCAATGTTAAGGAGCCCGTGCAGCGGACCTCTACGCTGGGAATCACTCCTTTAAAGGTAGTGTTAGTGGGCTTGATTCTTGATGGGTCAGTACCCATCTTACGGACAGTGTCTTGATAAATCAGGTTAAGACTGTTGCCGCCTTCCATAAGGACTCGATTGAGGTGGTATCCATCAATGATTGGGTCAAGTACTAGGGCCGCCGAACCTCCATGACGGATACTAGTTGGATGGTCCCTGCGATCGAAGGTGATTGGACAAGCCGACCATGGGTTGAATTTTGAGGTGACACGCTCTATGGCGTAGACATCCCTTAGTGCATGCTTGCGCTCCCTCTTGGGGATATGTGTGACATATATCGTGTTTACTTTTTTCACCTCAGGGGGAAATTTCTTCTATCCCCCTGTGTTCGGTGGACGGGGCTCATCATCATCCTCGCTTTGAGGCCCTTTCCCCTTGTGTTCGGTATTTAACTTACCAGCCTATTTAAAAACCCAGAAGTTTCTGTTGGAGTGGTTGGCAGGCTTGTCGGGGGTGCCATGAATCCGGCATGGCTTGTCTAGTATCTTATCCAAATTAGATGGACCAAATCTATTTCCTTTGAATGGCTTCTTCCGCTCACCAGGTTTAGAGCCACTGAATCCGGCGTTAACCGTTGTATCTTCAGTTTCTTCATTGTTGTTCCGATGCTTCTTTTTGTTACGTCGTGGCCTTTCGTTGCCATCCCTGACTTTAGAAGTGCCAGGGTCGCTGGTACTATTGCTTCTATGAGCCAACCAGCTATCTTCGCCCGTGCAGAAGTGGGTCATAAGTGCAGTAAGAGCTGCCATAGTCCTCGCTTTTCCTGACCGAGGTGTCGGGCAAGCCATTCATCATGGACGCTGTGTTTAAAGGTCGCTAAGGCTTCCACGTCCAGACAGTCAACGATTTGGTTCTTTTTAATTAAGAACTGGATCCAAAGTTTCCGAGCTAACTCTCCAGGTTGCTGGACTATGTGACTAAGGTCATTAGCGTCCAATGGCCGGACATATGTACCTTGGAAGGTGTCTTGAAAAGCATCCTCCAAGTCCTCCCAGCTGCCAATAGAGTTCTCTGGGAGGCTATTCAACCAGTGCCATGGTGGTCCTTTTAGCTTTATGTGGAGGTATTTAATGGCGTGGAGATCGTCACCGCGGGCCATGTGGATATGGAGAAGAAAAATCTTCAATCCATACAGTGGGATCTTTTGTTCCATCGTAAGCTTCAATGTTTACGGGTTTAAACCCTTCTAGAAATTGGTGCTGCATTACCTTATCGGTAAAGCACAAGGGGTGTGCAGCACCTCTGTATCAGGCAACGTCACGACAGAGTTCGGATGACATCCATGTCCGGTGTTCGGCCCGAGTTTGGTTATGCTTATCACACCAAGCTTGATGGCCATCGTCTTGTGTTGGAGCACGTCCCCTTGATCCATAGATTGATTTGGTCTGACCGGCTCTATTTTCCAGGTCCTAGCGTAGGTCCTAGGTATAGCCCGGAGCCGCTACCTCTCTGCCTCGACGGCGAGGTGGCGTGGGCTGGTGTTCGGCGTAAATAGCCGCTTTGTCCCATCCACGTGGTGGTCGGTCTGGTTCGTCAGCATGATTATATCTTGACGGTATTGGCTCAAGGGCCTCATCATAAAATTGTGGTAGTAGCATGCGCTTCGGGTAGCTCTTTGTTGGGCGCTCGAAGCTGTGTTCTTCGGCAGCCAAGACCTTGGTCCATCTATCATTGAGCGTATCCGGTTCGGCTTGAAGCTGATGTTGTTTCTTTTTTAGGCTCCTCGCAGTGGTGATGAGCTGTCGCTTGAAGCGCTCTTGCTCGAGGGGTTCCTCTGGCATGATGAAATCTTTGTTGCCGATGTTGACATCCTCCTCGAAGGCCGGTAGATAGTTACTATCTTCTTGTGATGCCCCTGATTCAATCGTAGACTAATCATACACGCAAACGTGTATGATAAAGATCAGGGCCTCACGGGAAGATACCACAACACAACTCTAAAAGCAAATAAGTCGTACAAGCATCATATTACAAGCAAGGGGCCCCGAGGGCTCGAATACAAGTGCTCGATCACAGACGAGTCAGCAGAAGCAACAATATCTAAGTACAGACATAAGGTTAAACAACGTGCCATAAGATGGCTAGCACAAACTGGGAAACGGATCGAAAGAGGTGCAGACCTCCTGCCTGGGATCCTCCTAAACTATTTCTGGTCGTCGGCGGCCTGCACATAGTAGTAGGCACCCTTGGTGTAGTAGGATTCATTGAAGGTGACATCTGTCTCTGGGGCTCGAGCATCTAGTTGCGGCATTCGAGAAGAAAGGAAAAGGGGTGAAAGGGGAAGAAAAGCAACCGTGAGTACTCACCCAAAGTACTCGCAAGCAAGGATCTACACTACATATGCAATGGTATCAATGAAATGGGTAGTATCTGTGGACTAAACTGCAGAATGCCACAATAAGAGGGGGATAGCTAGTCCTAATGAAGACTACGCTTCTGGCAGCCTCCATCTTGAAGCATATAGAAGAGAGTAGTTGGTAAGTTCACCAAGTATCATCGTATAGTATAAACCTACCCGATGATCCTCTCCTCGTCGCCCTATGAGGGAGCAATCACCGGGTTGTATCTGGCACTTGAAAGGGTGTGTTCTATTAAGTATCCAGTTCTAGTTGTCATAAGGTCAGAATACAACTCTCGGTCGTCCTTTTACCGACGGACATGGCTATTCGAATAGATAAACTTCCCTGCAGGGGTGCACCACATTACCCAATATGCTTGATCCCTCTGGTCGGGCATACTTTCTGGGTCATGTCCAGCCTTGAAGATCAACACGTCTCAGCTCTACCTAGGCACAACAAAGAGTTCAGCACGCCAGTCTAAATCCTATGTGCGCAGGGTTCAGGGCTCATCGCCCATTGCACACCTGCACGTTGCATACGCGGCTGGTGAGCAGACCTAGCAACCTCCATTATAAAGGAAGTTGCGTTAAGCGGTCCAACCCGGCGCGCGCCACTCACTCACTGATGTCAAGAAGGCTTCAGCTGATACCACGATGTCGAGTGCCAATAACTGTTCCCGCGTAGTTCGTTAGTGCATATAGGCTAGTGGCCAGACTCAGATCAAATATCCAGATCTCGTTAAGCGTGTTATTACAATTATCTGTGGACGCCGACCAATGACTAGGCCCACTTGTCTCCTAGGTGGTCGCAACCTGCCCTATCGCTCTGCCACAAAGTAACCATCAGGGGGGTGTCGGGAACCCAGGCCCATCACTACCTAGATGGAACCACTTCTGCCTTCAGCCCCCCTATCTGAATCATCAACATAAGTATGTAATAGTATAGTATGGTTGTCTTGAGTACTGCTTGTGATTGTGCTGTTTGCTTCCTCAACATGTCAACTTCATCTCTAAGTGCAGAAGCAGAATCTCTTTCTACCTCTAGTTTAGCCTCTAGAGGATTAGTAGTTGGCAATTCATAATGCATGATTGGGCCGGTGCCACTGCTGTGGGATGATGCAACGTCCATGGGGACCTCGCTCTTTGATCTTGGGCTAACCTATTTTGCCATTAAAGTTCCGATTGGATTTAGAAAATTTGAAGTTAGCAAAATATCTCAACTGGGAGTTATAACAGCAAACCAGTTAAACAAACAAGGAATTAAAGAGTTTCAATTGGATGCTGAAAAGTAGTTATTAACATCATTGTAACACGCTGTTGTAGCAGCAAAGCAGTTAAACAAATAAGTAGATATTTAAGTTAAGGCAAACACGTAATTCTTAACAGTAAGTATCAAACACATAGATAGGCGCAGTCTACAATATGATTAACAGGCTGTGCCATTATGTAATCAGTAGCAAACTAAATTAAGCCAAGCAACGTAATTGAACAATTTTGCAATAAGTGGCTAACTAAAATTCCGAGAAGCAGGTAACTGAACTTACACTAGTTCTTTGTACAGGCAAAATGCAACTTCTTTTTCGCTTACAAGGTTGTACGAAGGAGTCCATGGCATCAATTGCTTGGATACGCGGTCCCAGTACTTCTTTCTTCCCACACTGCATGGGTAAGTCGAATGGTTAATCTGGTAAGATGGTGTGTCCTTGATATGTTATATGAGGACGTGTAGTCAGACTAGTTGTAGCTAAACACATCACACTGGCTTTTACTGTATATTTCATGCGATTACTTTTGGCATATCGAGATCTAAGCTATCTACAGTAGGATGAAAAGACTGGCATCCTTCACATTATTAGCGAACTCAGTTCATAGAAACAAGCAATTCAACCATTCTGTGGGTAAATCAAAAGCGCCACTGGAATATTTTTCACTATCCAATCATACACGCAAAAAGGGGCGACGCCACCATAGGGGCTGCTATGGGCGGCCGCCTCAGGTGGCTGGAAAGTGTGCACCTAGTTTGAGTCGTCCAGGTTGGCCCATGCTAGTTTTGTTCGTCCCAACGCACGATCAGGCAATGTAAAAAATGAAAAAAATGTTTCAATTTGGATGGGCCAATAACATAAGTGCAAGGCGGGCCCTATAGCAGGCTCGCGGCTCAAACGAGCGCCTCCCATATCGATCGACAGTAGTAAAAATCCCAATTCATTCGCTCCAGCCTCTAGTCTGGTTCGCTCCTAATCTGGCCGCCGCTGGACAGACTGACACAGCACTTCCTCGCGCCCTCGTTGGAGGGCGGTCGCCGGGCTTCAAGCGAACGGAAGGACAAGAAGATGAAGATCCAACCCTGGGTGTAGCCTGCATGGTAGGCAGCGGCGGTAGCACGGGCATGGCATCGAGCTTGCACAAAGGACAGTCGCCGCTTGCAAGAGTAGCATGTGCAACGAGCAGGTACATCACATCCCTAATTATATCTAACTCAACTCTTCAATTTCTGGCCAATAGTTAAACCTGACGGTGTTGTAAAACTGCTTGTATGTAGGGAATCTATGAGAAAATGAAACCAATTTCTACTTATTTTATAACTCCCCCAATAAATACTGAACTGACTGAATCTGACGTATCTAATCAAGTTTCCGGTGAAAACATACAACCTCATGTTGTTCTTGAGCCTGACATGTCTAATGAACACACTGCTAATAAAGGATTTGATGCAAACATTTTACATGCTCCTGGTGATGAACATATAGTGTCTAATGAGGGATCTAATGCAAGCATTTTCTAAGCTCATTGAAGGATTTAGTGTCTAATGATGATCTACTAAGTTGAGAGAGACAGAGATTTGCAGGCATTGATGACAAGAAAATTATAGTGCATTTTCATAGCTTGAGGAAACGTCGAGGCCATCTACCAGAAAGTCCCTGTATCATGACAACATAGCATAAATACTTTTCTAATCTGTTGTTTGAAACTATAGGCATACTTGTGCAGGATAGATATATTGATATGCAGTTTGCGCACTGGTTATACATGCAATTACACTTCTATATTTTCAGCCAAAGAATGAATAATTCAAGCAGGTACATACCATGTTTGTAGTCCTTGTACACCATGTTGCATTTTGTGTTTTTTGGTGCTTGCATCATTTAGTGTTTATAATCTGAACTACTTTGGATCATTAGCTGGTTTTCAAAGTGCATGTAGCTTCACATTTCTCAAGTTATGTTGATTTCCAGAGTGCAAGTGACTTTGTATTTTTTAATTTAAATGTTCGCCCCTGGTAACTTGAATTCGTGGATCAGCCACTCCACACAAATCATACACGAATACCAGTACGAATTAAATGAAATGCAGGGACATACGCTAGCTCGTTGTACAGGCTCAGTGTAGCTCTGCTTGCGCTTGGGATGTTCCATGTACAAGTCCATGTTACCACTTGCTTGGATGTGCAGGCCTTGTGCTCCTTGCATCCCCCTCTGCATTTTTGACACAGTGAATGGTTGATCAAATAAGAGGAATCGACCTTGATGTTGTACCGAAGGACAGATACTTACAAGGTTATATGGGTGTGCAGGATGTGTACCAGATCCCGTAGCGCCGTCATGCTTCGCTAAAATATGGATTTGCTTGTTTCAGATGATATCTCTAGAAGAAAAAAGAGTTAATGTCAGAGTTGCATAGGCGTGTAAGCTAAGAGAGCAGTGAAAGGATATCCAAACATCGTCGGAACAGTGCACAAGGGAGTGATTTGTGGATACCTAGTTCGGGCCGGTGTTTGGGCATGCTCGCCTAGCTAGAGTGTGGGTCACTTCAGAGCCGTTGAGGGTGATGCGCTGGCTGGCCGTACACAGATGCAGATCTTGAGTGGCAGCGGAGCGCTACGATGCGGTGGATGAGACCGTTGGTGAAACCCCAACAGCCTCAGGGGGCAGAGGTGTTGTAACACCCCGGATATGATTTACCCATTATGTACTCCAACTCTTGCCGTTTCTGGCGTTAAGCTATTTTATTTTCTCGGGTTCGGGTTTTTGCTCCGGTGGTCATTTCTAACTTTCTTTCGTGTGTGGGGACTAAACATTTCCAGATTGGACCGAGACTTGCCAAGCGGCCTTGGTTTACTACCGGTAGACCGTCTGTCAAGTTTCGTACCATTTGGACTTCGTTTGATGCTCCAACGGTTAACTGAGGGACCGAAAAGGCCTCGTGTGTGTTGCAGCCCAACACCCTTCCAATTTGGCCCAAAACCCACCTAAACCCTCTCCATCATCTAGAGCGTTCGATCACGATCGTGTGGCCGAAAACCGCACCTCATTTGGACACTCCTAGCTCCTCCTATGCCTATATATAGTACCCCCCTCCAAAATTCCCGGTGAAACCCTAACCCCCTTCTCCCACCGCGCGCCGGACAATGTCCGCCGGCGCCGGACGTGGTCGACCCGCCCGCCAGCGCCACATGGCGTCTCCCCATTCGCCGAACCGCCGCGCCCACATCGCCGCGGATCCCGCCGGCCCGCGAAGCCCGTCCCGGGCCCCCGAGGCCCATCGGCCGCCGCCCGCCGCCTGGGAGTCGCGCGTCGGCCCCGCGCCCTCGCCTCCATCTCCGGCATGCCCCGCTACCGCACGCAGTTCTCCAGCGAGCTCCGGCGCTTCCTCCGGCCGACGCTGCACCAAGCCGCCGCGGCTATCGCCGACCCGCGCCGCGGACGCCACCGCCGCCACCGTCCTCGCCCGGGGCCCGGCGAGCTCTTCCCCCTCCTCCGGCGAGCTTCGGCAACCACTTCCCCGACGGACTCCGGCGAGGCCCCCGGTGAACCTCGATCCATCCGCCGGATCCAGATCTGGAAATTAGGGTTGACCTAATTTTTCCCCCAAGTTTGCAGATTATATTGGCATGTTCATCGCACCGTAACTTTGCATCCGTAGATCTGTTTTGGGCACATAGCATATCAAAATGTTCGTCTTAGAGAGCACATCATTTCATTTCATTGCATCATTTTCATTTGAGTTCATCTTGATGACCGATATGCTGTTGGAAAAGTGCTATTTGAGATAATTGTCAGATCTGCTGCTCCAAATAGCTATTTGTCATTTTTTCCATGATTATTGTGTGCATGATATGCCCCTGAGCTCTACATATGTTTTGTTATATGCTTTGTCATCTATCCAAAGGTGCCATCCATGTATTTTTGTGATGTGTGGTGACTAGCACAAGCTTGCAAAGTGGTGCATTCGTTAATGCTGATTTCAGGGACTTAGCAATTCCACTTAAGTCCTTGGACTGTTTTGATCAATATGCCATATGTTCATGTTGTTTCCTAGTGATTCGTGCCTCTTTTGAGGATGATCAGTAAGGATGTTTTATTAATCTTGTAGTGCTCTATCCAACCATGTCTTTGTTTTCAATTATGGAGCACCCTATCTTGAGTCAATCGAGCTCTACTTTTGCTATTTCGTGAATCTGGGCAGATTGTCTACTTGTTAGCGATTTTGCCGAGGATGTTGTAGTTGATCCGTGCATGCTATATTATTGTTCTTGGCATGTCTAGCTTGTATTATGTGTTTTCTTGATGGGTGCATGCTTAGATTATCATGCCTTGCTCTGTAGTGAGTGCATCGAGCTCGTAAACATGCCTACTTGATGTCTGTTTGCATGCTCCAGTTTTTCACCAAGTCTGTGATCTGATTATGTTTTTGCCATGTTCACATGCTTGCAATTGTATTTTCTGATCCCTTTTGGCTCAAGGTCACTAAGGGACTTTTGTTAAGCTCTTTTAGTAGCTCCATGCCATGCTTTGCTTTGTCATGTTAAGTTCATGTAGAATATAGTTTTCATGCTCCAAAGTGTGCTATTTGATCTGAAATTCCAGACAAGTGTTAATTTCACAAAGTCTGAGATCTGTTTACCAATTGCATTTTTGCCATGTTTGTTTGAACCTGTTAATGGATGAATTGGCCATAGCTCAGTGTTCATCTTTTGTTAAGCATCATGAAGGGATCCCTGCCATGTAGTTTGTTGCCATGTTTGGGTGATGTAGCATGTTCATCTTGTTGCATTTAGATGGTCACTTGTTGTATATCATAGACCGGTGCCATATTTGTTTTGCTCGCCATTTCCAAACCGTGCCTCCAATTCCGGCGTTCTTTATATCGTTTTCAAGCGAAATCATCTCACCTTTCCAGTGGCACACTTGGCCAGGTTCATTCATCTCTTGTCAAATCTTGCATATGCATCACATATCACATCCCGCATAGCATACCATGTTTGCATCATATTGTCTGAGCTTTGCACGTGGTTGATTGTGTCCTTTTTGCTTGTTTGTCTTGTTTGGGTAGAGCCGGGAGACGAGTTCGCTAACGAGGAGCCCGTTGAGTTTGCCTTCGAGGATCCAGTCAACTCTGACAACTTTGCAGGCAAGATGATCATACCCTCGAATCACTTCTATCTTTGCTTTGCTAGATGCTCGCCCTTTTTCTATGCCTATGCTACCACTTGCTTATCATGCCTCCATAAATTGTCATGTCAAACCTCTAACCCACCATGTCCTAGCAAACCGTTGATTGGCTATGTTACCACTTTTGCTCAGCCCCTCTTATAGCGTTGCTAGTTGCAGGTGAAGATTGGAGACCGTTCCTTGTTGGAACATTATTTACTTGTTGGGATATCACTATTTTATCTTGTTATATTAATGCATCTATATACTTGGTAAAGGGTGGAAGGCTCGGCCTCTCGCCTAGTGTTTTGTTCCACTCTTGCCGCCCTAGTTTCTGTCATATCGGTGTTATGTTCCCGGATTTTGCGTTCCTTACGCGGTTGGGTGATAATGGGAACCCCTTGACAGTTCACCTTGAATAAAGCTTTTTCAGCAATGCCCAACCTTGGTTTTACCTTTTGCCACCTAGCCTCTTTTTCCCTTGGGTTTCCGGAGCCCGAGGGTCATATTATTTTAAACCCCCCCGGGCCAGTGCTCCTCTGAGTGTTGGTCCAACCGAGCGATGTCCGGGGCTACCAGGGGCAACCCTGGGCTGGCCTACCCGACGTCTGGCTCATCTGAGTGTGCCCTGAGAACGAGATATGTGCAACTCCTATCGGGATTTGTCGGCACATTCGGGCGGTGTTGCTGGATTGGTTTTAACTTGTCGAAGTGTCTTGTAGAACCGGGATACCGAGTCTGATCGGAATGTCTCGGGAGAAGGTATATTCCTTCGTTGACCGTGAGAGCTTGTCATGGGCTAAGTTGGGACTCCCTTGCAGGGTTTTGAACTTTTGAAATCCGTGCCCGCGGTTATGGGCAGATGGGAATTTGTTAATGTCCGGTTGTAGATAACTTAAACCTTAACTTAATTAAAATGAATCAACCGTGTGAGTTACCGTGATGGTCTCTTCTTGGCGGAGTCCGGGAAGTGTACATGGTGTTGGAGTAATGCTTGCCGCAGGTTGTTCTCTAGTTATTCGTTCGTGCTTTGCCTTCTCTTCTCGCTCTCTTTTGCGAATAGGTTAGCCACCATACATGCTAGTCACTTGCTGCAGCTCCACATATTTACCTTGCCTTTCCTATAAGCTTAAATAGTCTTGATCGCGAGGGTGCGAGATTGATGAGTCCCTGTGGCTCACAGTTTCCTTCCAAACCAGATGCAGGGCCTGATGATTCCGTTCCAGATGACGCGCTTGAGCTCAAGTGGGAGTTCGACGAAGACTCACGCCGTTACTATGTGTCTTTCCCTGATGATCAGTAGTGGTGCCCAGTTGGGGCGATCGGGACCGTGTCGCATGTTGGGTTGGTCTTTTATTTTGGCACCGTAGTCGGGCCATGAGTGATTGGATGATGTAATGCTATTTATGTACTTTGATTGATGTGGTGAGTGTAAGCCAACTATGTTACCTTTCCCCTTATTATGTATTACATGGGATGTTGTGAAGATTGCCTTACTTGCGACATTGCTTTCAATGCGGTTATGCCTCTAAGCCGTGCTTCGACACGTAGGAGATATAGCCGCATCGAGGGCGTTACAAGTTGGTAATCAGAGCCTTCCCCGACCTTAGAAGCCCCATTGCTTGATCGAACTAGCAGCCGAGTTGAGTCTAAAAAAATGTTTTGAGTCATTTAGGAATGATATATCGGAGAGTTTAGGAATTCCTTTACTCCCCAGTCCCTTCATCGCTCTGGTGAGGCTTCCTGACGTAGAGTTTTGTCTATTCTCTTCTCAAATTTCACTAAAAAAATTTAGGATCACGCTGGTATCTTGGAATCATTCCGATGGATTTGTGACGAGAACATTGTTCTTGGTGCCTCCTGTCATTTAGGGTTTGTGGCAGTGTCCCGGGGAGTTGAGCTCCGAGGTGTTGTCGTCACAATTTCATCGTTGCAGTTCTGGAATACCTGAGTTAAGTACGCCGACGTTGAAAATCTCTTTTATGCAGTTGTTGGTGAGATAACCTCGACGCCACCCAGTACTGGGCAGGAGTTCGGGAGTATTGCCATAACTTGTATAACAGATGCTTTTCGAAGGTTGAGGTAGATGGTTTCCGAAGTTTTTTCTCAGTTATGTTTTGAAGGATGGATACAGCTGGATGTAGGATTTGCTAGATTTGGGTGAGATATTATGCTTCCCTTGTATCCCCAACACCTGATGGCATAACCGGAAATGTTCAGGAGTTTCATAGGTGGGAATTCTTGTAGCTCTAGTTCTTCTTCCGCAGATATTTGGTTTGAGATTGGGATTTCTTACCGAATATTCGTTCTTGATCCATACCTTGGTGATTTATTCCTCTACCTAAATTATAAGTGGCTTCTCAATTTATGGATATGTGACCATTTCAAGTGGAATGCATTCGTTCTTATGTTCGGATGTGAAGACAATATGTTGCAAATTCTACCCGCTTGATTCAGCTTCAATTTTATTTGTCAATGTGCTAACGGATGTCACCCTCTTCAGGATGGCTCCCGCTAAGAGCAGCAATTAGAATCAGAATTAGGATCCGCCACCACCTCCCCCTTCTCCGGAGGCATGGCAAGCTGTGATGTCCACTACCAATTCAAACACGCAGTTGATCATGCAAATTCTTCAAGAGCGCAACCAAGCGAACCAAGGCAACCAAGGCAACAATCAGAATCACTTTGCTACACTCAACCAGCTCCCTGCTAATGGGCCAAAGACTTCCAGCAATTGTGTTGAGGCAACTGATGCTGACAATTGGCTCGTGGACCTGTGCAAGCATTTCGAGTGCAGTAACGTCAGGCCTGAGGACTTTGTCAAGTTTGCTTCCTTCCAATTCAAAGACCAAGCTGCAGAATGGTTCCAGCAGTACAAGGATTCCAGAGGAGGCCGTGTGATTACCTGGGATGAATTCTGTCAAGACTTCAAAGCTCATCATATTCCTCAGAGCATGGTTGAAAGCAAGCGTGAGGAATTCCGCAACCTGAAGCAAGGCTCTTTGTCTATCTATGACTACAACAAGTTGTTTCAGAAGCTCGCCCTCTTTGATAAGCAGGACGTCCCTGGCGAGAAGAGCATGATATACCGGTTCAGGGGTGGTCTCAGAGAAGAAATCCAGCTAGCTCTTGTTCTCTTTGAGCCCTTGAGGCACGATGAGTTCTACAACATGGCATTGAAGCAAGAGGCTGCCCAACTGAAGTGTGATGCTTCCAAGAAGTGAGTCCGAGATGCTACTCCTTATTCCTCTACTCAAGTGTCCAAGCAGCAGAAGTATTGGCTTCCTCCTCCTCCGTTCCGTCAGCCGTATTAGAAGAGCAAAGGTGGCAGTGGATCTTCCCACCCCCCCAACCCTAGCTTTCAGAACAAGACTTCGTCTCAAGCTCCAAGATCGAGTGCTCCGTACCACCGCCCGCTTTCAGAGGTCACGTGCAACATGTGCCAACAGAAGGGTCACTATGCCAACAAGTGCTTCAATCAGAGGCGCGTCCCTCCTCCTCCTCCTGTGAGATCGGCAAGTACAATTGTGGTCAAGCATAACCCAAGTCCGCAAAGGTCAACTTGATGAATGCAGCTCAGGCAGAGGACTCATCAGATGTCATCATGGGTAACCTTCCTGTTAACAATATTCCTGCAAAAGTTCTTTTTGACACTGGTGCATCGCATTGTTTCATCTCGAGACCATTTGTTTCTAAGCATGAGTTGCCTTTACAAGATTTGCCTAGTCAGTTATCTGTTGTTTCTCTGGGTAAATTCATGAATGTAAGCGCTATGGCCCCGGATGTTACTATCACGTTGGGCGACTACAAGTTTCTTTCTTCTCCGGTGGTTCCTGATAATTGGGATATTGATCCTATTCTCGGAATGGATTGGCTTTCTAAGCGCAAGGCGCATCTTGATTGTGCAGCCAGGCAGATTCAATTGACTCATTCGTCTGAGGATGTAATTGTCTTTGCCGCTCATGATGATACCATCCGTCTGTTTTCTCTCAACGAGAAGGGTGAACTGGATGCCATCTCTCAAATTCCAGTCGTTTGCGAATATCAAGACATGTTTCCAGAAGAGCTTCCAGGAATGCCTCCGCACCGGCCAGTTGAATTCGTCATCGATCTCGAGCCTGGCACAGAACCTGTTTGCAAACGTCCTTACAAGCTCGGACCTGAAGAGTTGAATGAGCTAAAGAAGCAACTCGATATTCAAGAGTGAATGGGTCTCATCCGACCTAGTTCTTCTCCGTGGGGTTGTGGAGTTCTTTTTGTGAAGAAGAAGGATGGAATGGACTGACTTTGTGTTGACTACCGTCCATTGAACAAGAAGACTATCAAGAACAAGTACCCACTGCCCAACATCAACGAGCTACTCGAACAACTCAAAGGTGCCCAAGTATTCTCCAAGCTTGATCTCCGTATGGGTTATCACCAGATTCGAATCCATGAACAAGATATTCCCAAGACGGCTTTCAGGACAAGCTATGGTTCATATGAATACACTGTCATGTCTTTTGGCCTCGTCAACGCTCCTCCGACTTTCTCTCGCATGATGAACTTCATCTTCAACGCCTACACCAATGACTTCGTTTTGATCTATCTCGATGACATTCTGGTCTTTTCGAAGAACAAGGAAGATCATGCCAAGCACTTGCGTTTGGTGCTCGATAAGCTTAGGGAACATCAGTTCTACGCCAAGTTCTCAAAGTGCGAGGTTTGGCTCGATGAGGTTCTTTATCTTGGGCATATCATCTCTGCCAAGGGCATTGCGGTGAATCCTGAGAAGGTGTCTGCAATTGTGAATTGGGAACCACCTCAGAATGTGAAGCAACTCCGCAGCTTCCTCGGTCTCGCAAGCTATTGTCGAAGGTTCGTTGATAACTTTACTAAGATTGCGAAGCCTCTCTCAAATCTTCTCCAGAAGCACGTCAAGTACGTTTGGTCTCCGGAATGTGACATTGCTTTCAACACTTTGAAAGAGAAATTGGTCACTTCTCCAGTTCTAACCCCTCCTGATGAATCCAAACCGTTCGAGGTCTTCTGCGATCCCTCTCTCCAAGGTCTTGGTGCAGTGTTGATGCAAGAGAAGAAAGTTGTGGCTTATACCTCTCGCCAGTTGAAGCCCAATGAGAAGAACTACCCCACTCATGACCTCGAGTTGGCGGCAGTTGTGCATGCTCTTTTGACATGGAGACATCTCTTATTGGGAAGAAAAGTGGGCATCTTCACTGACCACAAGAGTCTCAAGTACATCTTCACTCAGCCTAATCTCAACCTCAGGCAGACTCGATGGGTTGAGATGATTCAAGAGTATAATCCGAGTATCGAGTATACTCCGGGCAAGGCCAATGTGATTGCTGACGCTTTGAGCAGGAAGGCTTACTACAACAGTCTGATTCTCAAGCCATACCAACCTGAGCTTTGTGAAGCTTTCCGCAAACTTAATCTGCAAGTTGTTCCTCAAGGTTTCCTCGCCAACCTTCAAGTCTCTCCTACCTTGGAAGACCAGATTCGCCAAGCTCAGCTTCTTGATGCTATGGTGAAGAAGGTGAATATTGGGATTGCCAAGAGTCAACCCAAGTACAAGTGCTACCGCCTTGATGACAAGGATACTCTCTTCTTCGAGGATCGTATTGTCGTGCCCAAAGGTGACCTTCGTAAAGTGATCATGAACGAGGCTCACAATTCACTCCTCTCCATCCACCCTGGTAGCACGAAGATGTATCAGGACCTCAAACAGGCTTATTGGTGGACTCGAATGAAGCGCGAGATTGCTCAGTTCGTGAATGAATGTGATGTCTGCAGAAGAGTGAAGGCAGAACACCAAAGGCCAGCTGGTCTCCTCCAACCTCTTGCCATTCCAGAATGGAAGCTTGACCACATTGAAATGGACTTCGTGACAGGGTTTCCAAAGTCCAAGCGTGGCAATGATGCTATATTCGTTGTCATTGATAAACTCACTAAAGTGGCTCAGTTTCTTCCTATCAAAGAGTCTATCACTGCAGCTCAATTGGCGGAGCTGTATACCTCTCGAATTGTCTCGCTGCACGTTATTCCTCAGGTGATCTCTTCAGACCGTGGTAGCATCTTTACCTCCAAGTTTTGGGAGTCCTTTCAGAAGGCCATGGGCACCAACATCCGCTTCAGCACTGCTTTCCACCCTCAAACTAGCGGTCAAGTCGAGCGTGTCAATCAGATTCTTGAAGATACGCTCAGAGCTTGTGTGATCTCCTTCGGCATGAAGTGGGAAGATTGTCTTCCATATGCTGAATTCTCCTACAACAACAGTTTTCAAGCAAGTTCGGGCAAGGCCCCATTCGAAATTCTGTATGGCAGGAAGTGCCGTCCCCCTCTCAACTGGTCGGAAACCGGTGAGCGTCAGCTTTTGGAAATGACTTAATCACAGAGGCAGAGGAAATGTGCAAAGTCATTCGAGATAACCTCAAAGCAGCGCAATCGCGCCAGAAGAGCTACTATGATAGTAAGCACCATGATTTGGCTTTCGAGATCGGAGATCATGTTTACCTCCGCGTCTCTCCAATGAAAGGTACTCGTCGCTTCGGTATCAAAGGGAAGCTTGCCCCTAGATACGTGGGACCTTTCAAGATCGTCAGTAAGAGAGGCGATCTCGCCTATCAACTCGAGCTTCCTTCAAACTTTGCAAATGTTCACGACATGTTCCATGTCTCTCAACTCCGCAAGTGCTTCAAGAATCCTGACCGCACCGTCAATTTCGAAGACATTGAGCTCCAAGAAGATCTCTCTTATCGTGAGCACCCCGTTGCTATTCTTGAAGAACTGAACGCAAACTCGCAATAAGTCAATCAAATTCCTCAAAGTCAAGTGGTCACACCATTCCGACCGTGAAGCCACCTAGGAATGCGAGGATCACCTCCATTCTGAGTACCCGGCGTTCTTCCAGTCCTAGATCTCGGGACGAGATCCTTTCGTAGTGGTGGAGTGTTGTAACACCCCAGATATGATTTACCCATTATGTACTCCAATTCTTGTCGTTTCTGGCATTAAGATATTTTATTTTCTCGGGTTCGGGTTTTTGTCTCCGTGTATTGTTGTTGTTGTCATGCATCTCTTATCATGTCATCATGTGCATTGCATTTGCATATGTGTTCGTCTCATGCATCCGAGCATTTTCCCCATTGTCCGTTTTGCATTCCGGCGCTCCGTTCTCCTCCGGTGGTCATTTCTACCTTTCTTTCTTGTCTGGGGACTAAACATTTCCGGATTGGACCAAGACTTGCCAAGCGGCCTTGGTTTACTACCGGTAGACCGCCTATCAAGTTTCGTACCATTTGGACTTCGTTTGATGCTTCAACGGTTAACCGAGGGGCCGAAAAGGCCTCGTGTGTGTTGCAGCCCAACACCCTTCCAATTTGGCCCAAAACCCACCTAAACCCTCTCCATCATCTAGAGCATTCGATCATGATCGCGTGACCGAAAACCGCACCTCATTTGGACTCTCCTAGCTCCTCCTATGCCTGGTGAAACCCTAACCCCCTTCTCCCACCGCGTGAAACCCTAACCCCCTTCTCCCACCGCGTGCCGGACAACGTCCGCTGGCGCCGGACGTGTCCGACCCGCCCACCAGCGCCACGTGGCATCTCCCCATTCGCTGAACCGCCGCGCCCACATCGCCGCGGAACCCGCCGGCCCGCGGAGCCCGTCCCGGGCCCCCGAGGCCCATCGGCCGCCGCCCGCCGCCTGGGAGTCGCGCGTCGCCCCCGCGCCCTCGCCTCCATCTCCGGCGTGCCCCGCCGCCGCGCGCAATTCTCCGGCGAGCTCCGGCGCTTCCTCCGGCCGGCGCTGCACCAAGCCGCCGCGGCTATCGCCGACCCGCGCCGCGGACGCCACCGCCGCCACCGTCCTCGCCCGGGGCCCGGCAAGCCCTTCCCCCTCCTCCGGCGAGCTCCGGCAACCGCTTCCCCGACGGACTCCGGCGAGGCCCCCGGTGAACCTCGATCCACGCACCGGATCCAGATCTGGAAATTAGGGTTGACCTAATTTTTCCCCTAAGTCTGCAGATTATATTGCCATGTTCATCACACCGTAACTTTGCATCCATAGATTCATTTTGGGCATATAGCATATCAAAATGTTCGTCTCAGAGAGCACATCATTTCAGTTCATTGCATCATTTTCATTAGAGTTCATCTTGATGACCGAAATGCTGTTGGAAGAGTGCTATTTGAGATAATTGTTAGATCTGCTGCTCCAAATAGCTATTTGTCATTTTTTCCATGATTATTGTGTGCATGATATGCCCCTGAGCTCTACATTTGTTTTGTTATATGATTTGTCATCTATCCAGAGGTGCCATCCATGTATTTTTGTGATCTGTGTGGTGACTAGCACAAGCTTGCAAAGTGGTGCATTCGTTATTGCTGATTTCAAGAACTTAGCAATTCCACTAAGTCCTTGGACTATTTTGATCAATATGCCATATGTTCATGTTGTTTCCTAGTGATCCGTGCCTC
Organism: Triticum urartu; assembly: GCF_003073215.2. Lineage (NCBI taxonomy): Eukaryota > Viridiplantae > Streptophyta > Magnoliopsida > Poales > Poaceae > Triticum > Triticum urartu. The sequence continues at coordinate 366,718,600 of NC_053023.1, read as the reverse complement.
TTTTGAGGATGATCAGTAAGGATGTTTTATTAATCTTGTAGTGCTCTATCCAACCATGTCTTTGTTTGCAATTATGGTGCACCCTATCTTGAGTCAATCGAGCTCTACTTTTGCTATTTCGTGAATCTGGGCAGATTGTCTACTTGTTAGCGATTTTGCCGAGGATGTTGTAGTTGATCCGTGCATTATGTTATTGTTCTTGGCATGTCTAGCTTGTATTATGTGTTTTCTTGATGGGTGCATGCTTAGATTATCATGCCTTGCTCTGTAGTGAGTGCATCGAGCTCGTAAACATGCCTACTTGATATCTGTTTCAGCATGTCCCAGTTTTCACCAAGTCTGAGAACTGATTATGTTTTTGCCATGTTCACATGCTTGCAATTGTATTTTCTGATCCCTTTTGGCGCAAGGTCACTAAGGGACTTTTGTTAAGCTCTTTTAGTAGCTCCATGCCATGCTTTGCTTTGTCATGTTAAGTTCATGTAGAATATAGTTTCATGCTCCAAAGTGTGCTACTTGATCTGAAATTCCAGACAAGTGTTAATTTCACAAAGTCTGAGATCTGTTTACCAATTGCATTTTTGCCATGTTTGTTTGAACCTATTAATGGATGAATTGGCCGTAGCTCAGTGTTCATCTTTTGTTAAGCATCATGAAGGGATCCCTGCCATGTAGTTTGTCGCCATATTTGGGTGATGTAGCATGTTCATCTTGTTGCATTTAGATGGTCACTTGCTGTATATCGTAGACCGGTGCCATATTTGTTTTGCTCGCCATTTCCAAACCGTGCCTCCGATTCTGGCATTCTTTATATCGTTTTCAAGCGAAATCATCTCACCTTTCCAGTGGCACACTTGGATTTCCATGTTGAGGCCAGGTTTATTCATCTCTTGTCAAATCTTGCATATGCATCACATTTCGCATCCCGCATAGCATACCATGTTTGCATCATGTTGTTCGAGCTTTGCACGTGGTTGATTGTGTCCTTTTTGCTTGTTTGTCTTGTTTGGGTAGAGCCGGGAGACGAGTTCGCTAACGAGGAGCCCATTGAGTTTGCTTTCGAGGATCTAGTCAACTCTGACAACTTTGCAGGCAAGATGATCATACCCTCGAAATCACTTCTATCTTTGCTTTGCTAGATGCTCGCTCTTTTGCTATGCCTATGCTACGATGCCTACCACTTGCTTATCATGCCTCCCAAATTTCCATGTCAAACCTCTAACCCACCATGTCCTAGCAAACCGTTGATTGGCTATGTTACCGCTTTTGCTCAGCCCCCCTTATAGCGTTGCTAGTTGCAGGTGAAGATTGGAGACCGTTCCTTGTTGGAACATTATTTACTTGTTGGGATATCACTATTTTATCTTGTTATATTAATGCATCTATATACTTGGTAAAGGGTGGAAGGCTCGGCCTCACGCCTAGTGTTTTGTTCCACTCTTGTCGCCCTAGTTTCCGTCATATCGGTGTTATGTTCCCGGATTTTGCGTTCCTTACGCGGTTGGGTGATAATGGGAACCCCTTGACAGTTCGCCTTGAATAAAGCTTTTCTAGCAGTGCCCAACCTTGGTTTTACCTTTTGCCACCTAGCCTCTTTTTCCCTTGGGTTTCCGGAGCCCGAGGGTCATCTTATTTTAACCCCCCCCCCCCGGGCCAGTGCTCCTCTGAGTGTTGGTCCAACCGTGCGATGTCCGGGGCTACCAGGGGCAACCCTGGGCTGGCCTACCTGACGTCTGGCTCATCTGAGTGTGCCCTGAGAACGAGATATGTGCAGCTCATATCGGGATTTGTCGGCACATTCGGGCGGTGTTGCTGGATTGGTTTTAACTTGTCGAAGTGTCTTGTAGAACCGGGATACCGAGTCTGATCGGAATGTCTCGGGAGCAGGTATATTCCTTCGTTGACCGTGAGAGCTTGTCATGGGCTAAGTTGGGACTCCCCTGTAGGGTTTTGAACTTTCGAAATCCGTGCCCGCGGTTATGTGCAGATGGGAATTTGTTAATGTCCGGTTGTAGATAACTTAAACCTTAACTTAATTAAAATGAATCAACCGTGTGAGTTAGCGTGATGGTCTCTTCTCGGCGGAGTCCGGGAAGTGAACACGGTGTTGGAGTAACGCTTGCCGCAGGTTGTTCTCTAGTTATTCGTTTGCGCTTTGCCTTCTCTTCTCGCTCTCTTTTGCGAATAGGTTAGCCACCATACATGCTAGTCGCTTACTGCAGCTCCACATATTTACCTTGCCTTTCCTATAAGCTTAAATAGTCTTGATCGCGAGGGTGCGAGATTGCTGAGTCCCTATGGCTCTCAGTTTACTTCCAAACCAGATGCGGGGACTGATGATTCCGTTCCAGATGACGCACTTGAGCTCAAGTGGGAGTTTGATGAAGAATCACGCCGTTACTATGTGTCTTTCCCTGATGATCAGTAGTGGTGCCCAGTTGGGGTGATCGGGACCGTGTGGCATGTTGGGTTGGTCTTTTATTTTGGCACCATAGTCGGGCCATGCGTGATTGGATGATGTAATGCTATTTATGTACTTTGATTGACGTGGCGAGTGTAAGCCAACTATGTTACCTTTCCCCTTATTATGTATTACATGGGATGTTCTGAAGATTGCCTTACTTGTGACATTGCTTTCAATGCGGTTATGCCTCTAAGCCGTGCTTCGACACGTAGGAGATATAGCCGCATCGAGGGCATTACAGGTGCGACGATGTGCTCGGTGACGTAGCCCCGGTGAGCTGGGAGACAGCGTCGGTGAAGCGCACCTGATGCGGTGGAACTCGGTGTCTGTGAGGCACGTCGGTTGCGGCGGCCAACGTTTTCAGTAGACCACCCGGTGCGGTGGACGAGGGCATAGATGAGGTAGCTCCGGTGCGGTGGTGAAGGGCGACCGTCGTCTTCATCGTCGTCGTCCGGCACAGAGGTGGGGAATGGTGGGGAAAGAGACGGGATGAGGGGCGATTCGAGGGTTGGCGGCGAATTAGGGATTTGAGCAATCTAGGCGCCGAAGGGGACGATGGAGAAGAGAGATTTTGCAGGGCTGGAATTGGGGCCGCCAGATATTTCAATCCGAAACGTGGAAGCGTGAACTTATATTGTCGTCGTCCTTTTTTCTGGGGGGGTGGGTGACTGGGTGCTACGTGTCCGTCCAACACATGCGACCACCCCGACAGGACTATGCTTTGGTGCCTTAAGGCACCTGCCTTTGTTTCCATGACATGGGCCCAACAGGTGGCTGGCCCACATGTTAGTGACCAAAAGGCAGTTGCCTTTAAGGCACCGAAGCAGCGTCGACCCCAACACGACCCTGGTTTGCCTAGTGCGCCTACATTTGAGAATGCAAACGAATCTTCTTTCATTTGCAAATGAATCTATATGTATTACCAAGCCCGTGTTTTCCTTGCAATAATTAGTCATTCGAAACGAGATACTCCATCCGTTCACTTTTGTAAGTCATTTCAGACAACTTAAAATGAATTGTTTTGCACACTGTCTGGAATGTCTTCAAGGTCTTATAGAAGTGAACAGAGGGAGTACTATAAATTAATTAATGAGGAGTTATTTGAAAAAAATCGAAACGGTACCCACGCTAACATGGATTAGAGTGTGTGTCACATAATTAGTTATTTGAATTAGAGTGTGTGTCACGTAGTTAGTTATTTGAATTAGAGTGTGTGTCACGTAGCGATCTCCAATTCTAACGTGGATTTCACATTTCACTGTATCCACGCTACTTTTTGATACAAATTCATATGTATATGATGAACACCATGGTAGTGAGAAAACTTTTGGATGGATTCAAACATATGACCTACAAAATAGCACAACAAACTGAGTCAATGTCAACTTTTTGAAACTTAGTATGGCACGAATTCGAAATAATTACCCGTATGCCTGGTCCTCGGTTCAAATCTTATAATGTACACTGAAATGGAACATCGACATTAAGTCTCGTACTATGTACATTCAAATGTTGTTTTTAGCCCCCCCCCCCCCCCCCCCGCACAAATGCTATATACTTCCTGTATCGGTCAATCTCAACACACGTTCATTCTTTGTCTCCATGTTTCGATCTCTAAGTCTCTCAACTACACAACCCCTTTTCCACTCTGTTACCAAATGTATTTACCTCACACACCCACCATTGCACCCCATGCCGAGCTCTCTCTCTCCCCCTCTCCCTCTCACCCTCTCGCGCTAAATACATGCATTGCCTATCTAGCCCCCAACCTCTCGTGCATGCGCACGCACGCACGTTGTATATCTAGGTCACTCCCTCGAGACTGTCTCACTCTTTCTTCTGCACGACGGGCCACACTCTCTCAATCTCGCTCTCTTTATCTGAGTCTCGTTTAACCTCGTTTTCTTTCACACACAAATGATATATCTCCCTGTTTGGGCCTCGATCGACACACTCTATACTCTCTCACGCAGATTGTCTGTCTAGGTTAGTCCATCCAAGCCGCCACCACTCTTTCGACGTCATGCTGGCCACGCTCACTCACTCTCTCTCTCTCTCTCTCTCTCTCTCTCTCTCTCTCTCTCTCCGTATGTCTCGATTGACCTCGCCCTTTCTCGGACAAAAACGATATATCACCATGTTTGAGTCCAATTCGATCTATTCACATTGTATACTCTCTCATGCACATCGTCTATCTAGGTGACTCTCTCCAACCTGTCTCACTCTTTCGATCGCACGGCGACCCTATGTGATCGGTTGACCTTGCTTCCTCCCACGTATAAAATATATCTACACGTCTGTGACTGGATCATCTCTCAAGCTCTATCTTACAGCCCTCACCCTTGCCAAAAAGCTCAATCGGACAATATCTCTCCAGAGCATATATATTTGTTTAATGAATGTCGGACCACACTCACTTTGTCTCTCTATCTATATGTCTCTCGATTCTCGCTTTCTCACACCGTATCTTCCACGCGTTGAAGCTACTACCTCTCCATCCCTCGCAAATCCGGAGCTATTTACATTGCGAGGGGCACTCCAACCTTGGATTAATTTGTGTAGGCGTTTATTCCGGTCGGTTTATTAAGCTATGGGGAGCACCTAATATGAGCACCGGGGAGCCGTTGGATCGAAGATGCAGCGGCACACACGAGGCCTGAATGTTTTATTTGCAAAAAAACCTTTGGAGAGTTTGGAAATTGCGCATAATTACAAAGACTACTCCCAAGCCAATGGATCTCACTTCCAACGGTGTAAAAACTCATATCACCATAGTATCTAAGCTGCGGGGTGGATGTGATATTCGATGCCGCTGTCATTTTTGTTCGTAAACTTGCAAAAAAAGGTGTAAAACGTGTCGTTACTTGTCTAACCGCACAAAGTGTTTGTTCAAAAAAACATCCTACACTGAAATATCAGAAAAACACACGGGTGTCCCACTTGTCATTAATCAAATTTGGACCTAAAACTAACAAATCTGAAAGACGAGATTCAAACTGGCAACCTGGACTACAAAGCGTAAGTGGATAGCCTGAAAAACCGAGCGGTTGTTGGCTTTGTCCCATAACTTGATTTTATACAGTACTTGCGTTGAGTAGAGTAGAGGGAGTGCCTCGTCAACACATGCATGACCGTTATCTCACTTACTGGTGGGTCCCAGGTCTGCGATCTCAACCTCTCTTCTCTCCATCGTCTAACCTTTGCACGGGCACACACGAAGAGCGGCGCTAGCTTGCCATGGTGTTATTACAACTAAAAAAACTTGGAAAATAGAAGAATCGCCTAGAACAAGAGACATTGTGGCTGGTCGAGACGGATCTAACCACATCTATCCTCCGTGCCACGTTTGCATGATGAAGCTGTGTGGCTAGTGGGGTGTTTTCAACCGACTGGCTGGGTCCCGAGGTCGAACCATAGGTACTACGTCTGATACAGTATATTTTTACACGCACATTTTTCCTCCGTGCCGAGACGTGGCACACCCTACCGCGCGGTTTCGGGGTCCTCCCGGGTGGTGCACGCATATATTCTTCCTGACGTGGGACGCCCTACCGCGCGTTTTCTGGGTCCTCCTCGGTCGTAGCGCCGAAGCAAGTAAATGAGTCATCAAATCACGAAAGACCACCTTTCCCGCCGAGTACATCAGTGAAGCACGGTGGCTAGCTAGTTGGGCTAGTTCGACCGATTAGCTAGGCCGCCGCCACATTTGTTTTTTCACCCCTTTTTTTATCTACTTGCCGGCAGGTAAATTTAAATATCCACCGCGGCGTTGCTCTAGTGTTTGGGTGTGGCAGGATTTTTAATTTTTTGATTGACGGGAGGAGGCGCGGCAGGATTTTTAATTTTTTGATTGACGGGAGCAGGCGCGGTAGCAGTTAGTCACGATGACTATGCCTGTACCCACTGCTCCCTGATGTGAGAAGTCATCGACTGGTGTTTTACCGTGGTGAAAACCAAAAGATTCCCCGCTCCCTCCGCCTTCCCGTAGACTGCATTTCCTTTCAGCCATTTCTCCCCCTTTGCTTCCTCTCCCCATTGCTTCTACCTGGTGCCATGGCAGCGTAGCAGATCACGGAGTCCGAGGTGAGGCACCTGACACAGGAGCTCCATGCCAAGGATGCGGAGCTCAGGGCCAAGGACGTGGAGCTCCGTGAGCTCAAGGAGGAGAGGAGTGCCATGCTCCTCCGTTATGTGCGGGAGTTCACGGAGCTTCAAAAGCGGCAGGCGTCCAACACAAAGATGCTCGAGGCATCGGCGCCGTTGCTGCAGAAAGCGGGAGATATGATAGGCCGTCAGGGGAGCCGGCTGGAGCGCGAGCGGGCCGATCATGACAAGGTCCAGGACCGCCTCACCCACTTGGTGAACCAAGTTGCCACACACGTGTTGCGGCTACGCGATGCCTGCCGTCGTGCCAGTGCGACGATGCCGGCCGTCGGGCTAAACCCGTTCGACCACCCGGTCGACTTCAACGAGCAGCGGCTTCCTGACCTGGTCTCCTTCTTCACCTATATCTCCGAGGAGCTGAGCCGTCTCCGCGCGATGGTGGGGGCTGAGCTGGACAAGGAGGGGTTGCAGGCTGCTGTCGCTGTTGCCGGGCGAATCCTTTCAGGGCTCAGTCACCGGAATCAATTCGTGGCATTGGACGCCGTCTTTGATGAGCTGGCTCCCGTCGACCGGGAGCGGGCTCTGCGAGCGGTTGCACCCTGCATCACCAACGTCGTGCTCCTCGAGAAGCAGAGGGACTTCGGTGGTGTTTAGGCGCCCTCTGCATGGGCATGTCCATGTCTCAGTGCAACATGACCATTGGATCAAACTCATATGGTGCAGATCAGTCACTGTAGCACAAAGCGTGTGGGTGTGTTTGGTTGCATTCTCATCTCAATATAGTTGTTTCCTCTTCGTGTATTTTTGTCAACCTACTAGTGTGGACTCATGCACCCTTCATGCACTCTGTCAAACACCCAAAAGTGGGTCGTGAAGGGAACTTTTGCTCCCATCCCGTGCACTCTTCATACACCCTGCCTAACACTATTTGTGCTTCATATGGTTCATGTTTCGTGGAGTACTGTAGCACCGTACTCTTCGTGCGTTGTGGACCTATTTCTGCTAACATTGATCTCACCGTCCATTCTCGACCGGACAATCGAAAAAGCGGTACTATGTTACATATAGGAGTAGTTGACATGCCCACAACATCATTTATTATCATCATATCTTACTACACTAGCAACAAGATTGTGTAGTACTGACGTATGAACCACTGCACATGCCTAGTAGTAGGAGCACTGTGTATGTTCAAGTGGCTGCCGTGTTTCACACTCCTCCATCGTAAGAGTGGAAACGCTTGTTGTAATCATTTTTTTGTTCTGAAAAATAGTAGACATGCTCTGCCGTGCGGATCCTCCTCTAGCCATGCACTAAATTACTCACTTTCGCCGACGTGTGGGACAGCCAGCATCGGGGTCCACCAGCCATGCACTAAATTACTCCATAGTAGAGTGACGGTAGACTACCCCGATCGAAGCGCCGCAGTAATGCCCAATGAGCCGTCAAATCACAAAACCCCCTCCTTTCTAGCAGTAAGTTGGACGGACGAAGCAACCATCATTTCACTCTTCTCTCTCAGCTTCCTCTCTACCCAACCCTCGCTTCTGCCTCATCTTGTTCCTCATTTCTTCAAGAAAACCCCGACCTGCTTCTTCCATTGTTCTTCTCTCCCAAAGAAGGAAAGGTGAGCGCATCAATGGTGTTGATTCTGGCCAAGGCCCGGTCTTGCACCCCCGAGACTGATCCTATAACTCCCTTTCTTTTCTTCTTTTGGGTTTGTGATTATGGTTTCTTTTCTTTTATTTCTATTTGACAGTTTCTTGATGGACGCTGGAGCACCGGCTGAAGTGATGTCTATGGCTCCGGCCAAAACCGTCGAGGCTCATGGTACGAAGAAGCGCAAGCACCCCGCCGATACTACCGCAGACAAGCTCAAAGCCATCGCCCTGTCCAAGCCCCCCTCTTCGGGATCCCTCATTAAGCAAGTCCAGGTAATATCTCTTCTTGACGATCTTCTTCTCGATCTTGATCGTGTTTTTTCATCTAACACGCAATACTAGTACTAGTAGTACAACTTTCTGGGTGATCTTGTATGTGATTTTTGTGTGCCAAATGACGGTTCTAAATTCCTCTTTTGACCAAAACATGCGAGAGGTTGACACTGATTTCTTATAGATTACTTTCAACTACTCCCTCTGTCCCAAATTTCTTGTCTTAGATTTGTCTAGATACGGATGTATCTAATACTAAAATGTGACTTGATACATCCATATCTAGACAAATCTAAGACAAGAATTTTGGGACGGAGGGAGTACTTTATGAACATCAATGCTACCTTTTAAGAGGGTATAATTGCCTCAGTAACTTGTGTTATGGATATTGCATGTAATCCCTCTGCTCTCATGCCTTTGAAGACATGTTCTAGTGTCTTTGTTCACTCATTTTTGTGCGTATATGTAGTCATATATGGAGTATAATATCGAAAATCATCTTATATTTCTGAACGGAGGTAGTAATAAAATATGGTTTCTGTTTGAATTAGAACCAGGTCTGCGGTGGAGATGAAGTTCTCAAATTCATGTCGTGTGAACTGGAAGACCTGATGATGAGTTCTACTGCTCAACTATCCAGCTACTGTGTCCTTGTCGCCACGTGTCCTGAACTAGTGTTTTCCTGTAGCATTGTTGTTAGGCGTGTTCTCGAGGCCGTACTTGACCACAACAATTTCCTAGCTGTGACTTCGATTACGAAGGGTGTGGTTCTTGTAAAGCTTCCCAACAAATCTGATGCGGTCTGTCTTCATCATCATGTTTATGAGTGGAAACACCACTCTGTTAGGTTCTCCAAGGTTGACAAGATGGTGATGGTGCATGTAGACATCTCACACGAAGTCCATGGCCTAGTCAGTTATGCGGGGTTCATCCCGTAGGTCGTTGGAAAAAAATAGTCTGCAAAGTTTAGTTAGTGCAACTTTGCTTGTCTGTAGTAAGTACTATTGTTCGGTACTTGATTTGTGTTTGTGAACCCTGTATTGTTTATTAGTACTGCCGCTTTTGGTGTGTGGTTAGTCCTGAGAACAGTCTATGTTAATGTTTGTCCACTCCATTCAGTCTGTATATTTTGAAGTATCCATATCATATTTTTTGTGAGGACGGTCTATCAATTATGGTTACACTCCAATATCTCTATGCATTGCAGGGTTTATCGCACCCATCAGGATTTCCAGCCCCATGGATGTTCGGTCCATACGATTTGTCACGACCTTTGGACTGTCCTGCTTGTGGGAGTAGGCGGGGCCCCTGCATGCCATGCGTAGTTGGACGATTAATCTTCTGTTTAGTACTTCAACATAGTGATTTCCTGGTAAGGATTCACTCGTGTCACATCAAACAAATCTTATTGATTTACTCTCTAAATCTTATTGATTTAATGTCATGTTTTCTTTCTTTTCCTGCAATTTTACGATGCAGGTTTTGCCATGTGACATTCATCACAGAATAAACCGTTTGCTTTGCTCTACGATGGCTATTTTTGTAGGTTTCACTTTTTATGTCGTGTCAATAACGAAGGCACTGTCCATCACTTATATTACTAGAAAAAATTGGATCAGTTTGTTGTCTGAGTACAAGCTAAATCCCTATGATGAGCTGCAGTTTGGTTTAACAAAAATGCCACAATTAGTCCTTCTCACGTTTAAAAGAAATGAAGAAAAAGACTAGATCGCGGTCACGGATCCTAGTCAAGTTAGAAAGCTGATCATAGCAGACCAGACACGATCGCCGCTGTCTCACATAGATCGAGCACCGATAGTTGCTCTAGCACTGACAGCGGCAGCAGCTCAGTCTGATCCAGCTGAGGATTGGGCACCAACCGCGTCAGCGGATCAGTCTGATCTACCGGAGGATCGGGCATCGACACCGGCACCTACTCCGACACTGGCACCAGCTCTATAAGGAGCACCATCTCCGGCAGCAGCGGCGGCTTCGGCACCTGCACCAACACTTGCACTTGCATCTGCTCCGGCCCGTGTAGTTGCACCGGCAACAGACTGGGCTGCAGTTCGCACTTCATATACCAAAGTCCTTACAAAAACCGACATGTCCACCTTCTTGGTAAGCATTGGCCCCCCAAGTGCTTCGTTCTTTTTTCTTTCCATGTTGTTTCACATGATTCACTGTGTTGATCTAACTGTTTGGGTATGTCTTCTTGTTGCAAAACAGAGAATCCCTAGAGCAACGAGGGAGTCGTTCAACAATCCGGGCGACCGCGGCCAAGTTTCTCTTACCATGCGCAGCCTTGGTGTGAATGAACCTGCTCAATATATCGTAAGTACAAAGGATGGTCGCATGATGATTGATGCTAAAGGATGGTCAAGGTTCAAATCTAAATCATATCTTGCGGTAGGGGATGATGTCAAAATCAAACTTTCTCGGCAAGGAGAGCTGGTCCAAATCAACTTTGAAATTCTTCAGTAGCAGCACGCAACTGCCTAACTGATCTATCCTCCGAGAGATTTTGATGTAATAATCTGGCATGGTGAAACAAGTGTCATGTGTGTATAAGTAGTATGATAGTATTATTTATCACATGGTATATCGTTGATAGAATTGCAACTCTGATTGCTGGTTAGGAACTGTCGTTTGATTTCATTCCAACAGCTGTCGTGCTTTATTGAATTTTGTGTATTCGCCTTGCGACAACATCTAAAACCAGCGCCATACCGATCGCTTGCAATATGAAAAGCGCTGAGGTAGAACACATGGGCCCCCAAACATGCAGGGCCGGCCTGCGGCCCAAAGTCTAGAACCTAGTTTCGAGAAGCACTAGCTCAGTGCAGAAGTGGCCTCCTCCTCCTGCTGTGGGTTGGGCGAAGATGAATGTTGATGCTGCGTTATCTCACAATGGTGAAAGGGGAGCTCTGGCAGTTATGAGCTGGGATCATACAGGCTTCTTCCTTGGAGCATCGGCACTGGTCTGCGAATGTGTTACTGATCCAGAGATCCTAGAGGCAATGGCATGTTGCGAGGGGCTATCTCTGGCTCTTGACTTAAACCTGCAACAAGTTCATATTAGCATCGATTGTTCAGCAATAGTCAAGAATATCGGAGTGGCATACTTGGGGCCCAGCAAAGTTATTATGGACGAGATCAAGATGAAGAAGAATATGTTCTAAACCATGTAGATCATACATGAAAAACACAAGTGTAATGTTGAAGCACATGTGCTTGCAAAAGCTGCTACTTCTTTGCCCTGTGGACGCCATCTTTGGCTCACAGGAACCCCCGAAATTATTTGTATACCTATGACTGTTAATCTTCAATAAAGCAGCTTTTATCCCTCAAAAAAATCTGAGTATTATATTCTCAGCTGAACCCCCATAATGCCCGTGCGTTGCAGAGGGAGTATATTTCTCGGCAAGGTGAGCCTGTGATATAAAAGATTTTTATATTTCTTTATAGAGGGAGTATCTCTCTATCAAAAAAAATATTTATGTGTAACTAGTTACTCCTGTCTTCCTACTTCCTTTCGCTGATATGTGGGGCAACCGACAACGGGGTCCACGTGCCTTATGCACAAATTAGAGTGCACAACTTCACGGTAGACACACCCCGGTCGTAGCGCCGCAGTAATGCCCAATGAGCCATCAAATCACAACCCCCCTTTCCAACTTTAGCAGTAAGCTGGACGGACGAAGCGGCAATATTTCACTGGGCCTGAATCCCCTTCTCCCTCCTCTGCTTGTTCAGAGAAAACCCCCTCTCGGCGATTGCATAGGGTTTTCTCATGGAGAACCAGGTACGAATTCTTCATCCATCCTCGATAAACCCAAGTCCCTTGGTCGCAGGTAATCCTAGGATGGCAGCCGCCGCCGTTGATGCATTTTTCTTCCTACTAAATCTAGTGTGTTTCATTTGCAGTGCCCAAAGTGCGAGTACCCTACAGGTTTCTGCGCCCTCGGCGAGACGCCACACTTGTTCCTTCTCATCCTAACACAACATTTTGAAACGTGCACAGTATATTCCTAGAATCATGTTTTCTATCCGGGAGGGTGGGGGTTTTTTGAACATGTTGTGTTCTCATATTATTTTTCCTGCAGTGTATTATTTGCTCTGCCAGAACACATGTACTCAAGATGCTCGGCCTTGCCATAACTGAATACACTAGTTTAATGGTCACGGTGAAGACAAGCCATGGATATAAGTTCCGAGTTGGCTTCATGAACCAAGAAGATCGCTGCTTTTTTATGGCCGAACTTGGATAAACTTTCTCAAGTGTTACGGACTGAAAGTTGGCGCATGAATGTTGATGGAAATAGCATAACCTGGTCTCATCTTCACTGCGATCTTCCACCCCGACGTCATTCCAATTGTTCATCCATGTTAGTTTTGTATCTGGTTCTTGCTTGTTGCCTCGATTACTTCTTAATCCACCTATTATGTCTAACTAATCACAATTTAACTTTAGAAGTAGCAACGAATCTCTCACGAAGATGCTACTTCTAACTAATATTTTCTTATAATTGGTGGCACGTGTAGGTTTTTTTAGAGTTAAGCAGTCTGCTCGTTTGTTACTCTGTAATAACTCGGCTATTACTAATGGCAGTTAAGTTGACTAGATCGACATCCACAAGTTCCTACACTTTATTGATCGTCTTGAGGTCCTTGTGGGGCGTTTCAATGGTGGAAGGCCACGTGGGATATGCGTGCCACTGCTGCACTCGTTCAACATGTCCAACTGTGTCGAGAAACTTATGGTACGAGCTGTTTTCTGTTATATATGTTGTTCATAAACTATTGCTTATACACAGTTTTACAGCTGTGATCTTCTTGAAACAGGAACTGCCGAGTTCTATTGTTCCTATACAGATGCCTGACCATGGTCGGGTCAAACTTGCGCTTGGTCACAACATGATGTTTATGTCGACCTACTCAATTCCCCTTGGAGGTGAAAAGATACTTATTCATGGGTGGTCTCAAATAATGAAGGCCCGTCCATCTTGGAGAATAGGACAGAAGATTATGTTCATGCTTTTTCATGGCTCTAAAGCGAATATCCTGTTTATTGACCATGTTGCGAGATGAAGCCGCTTTCAGAAGGTTGTGGATGCGCGGGGTGGTGCTTGGGCCTTGTCCTGGGGCATGGCGGCCTCACCCTTGGTTAACTGTAGACAAAGTAGCACTGTTCGAGGCATGCTTTGTACGGTTGAACCTGTATAAGTACTCATACTGCTTTCAGCTTTGGTTGTTAAGTGCCCCTGCTGGTTTCAGTTAAGGTTGTTAAGTACTCCTGCTGCTTTTACAGTCTATCGTGTTTCTTCAGTCCTGTCTTCCTCCAGCCGCCAAAACCAAACCAGCGCCGGCGGGGCCGCCTGCTTCCGCCTCCCACGGCTGGCTGCGCCTCAGCGCATGCATCGCCGCCCCACCATCTCCTAAATCGTTAACGCCGACGTCCTCCGCGCGCTTTGGTGCGCTCACCGCGGCGCCGCCCTCTTGCGTTGTCAACATGGTCAACAAACAACGGGAATCGGCATAAGTACGTGGAGAGGACGACGGTAGGGGCCCACCACGTTAGCGTATGGAAAAATAAAATGCTTCCTCCTAATGTTTTCCTGACATCTGGGGCCCACGACATTGTGAGCGTATATAGTCAATAGACAACGGAACAGCACAAGATCGGCTGACACCTGGGACGTAGCTACTCGAGCAGTATTTTTTGTTTGTTTGGTATTGTTGAGACGGAGCAGGGTTTGCACTAGGTTGTGGCCCGTCTAGCCCAGGCTTATATTTTATGTTCACCATGTGACCAGCCCAGCTATTTTATCTTTGTGAAAATGAGCCCAATTTATTTTTTCTGAAGAATACCCAATCCAGGCCTACTTATTTTTCTACACCCTGATGGGCTGCAACTCTTTCAAGATGCCTGCAAATCTTGAAAGTAATATGAAATGGGTTGTAAATATAAAAACAGATGATAAATTGGCAATTACTTTATAATTTCTGAATTTTATTACATTTTCAGATTCCTATTTCACTGGGCATTAACCTAATTTAAAAATATCTTCAAAGTACTTTAAATCTGGCTGGACATTTCGGTATTAAAAATAGTTTGGAACCCACAGAAATATGTGAAATTGACCCTGGCCAACCAAAAAAACGACTGCAATAAATTGCATAAGAAGTTGCCATGAGCGATATATAAATTATTAAAAAAAGAGGGAGTGGTCTGACTTGTGAGCCTGTTTAGTTGACGCGTATGCAAGATTTTTTTTAGTTATTATATACGTCAACAAATGAATCTAGCACACTTAACCGTTGGATGTCAATCCAACGGCCGTCGTGTTTCTTAAATCTCTAATCTTCTTGCTCCAGCCGCCAAAGCAGCGCCGGCGGGACCGCCTGTGCTGCCGCGTCGTCCCCTTCCTATGCCTCGTCATCGTCCACCGCCGTGGTGCTCTCGGCGCGGCATGGTCAATGTGGTCAACGACTGACTTCCATCGGAAGAGTACTGTACGTGGAGAGGCTGACAGCTGGGTCCATGGCAGCTGCAAGGAAGTGCCTCCTTATTACGCGGAAAATAATTATTCCTCCACCTGACAGTGGGGACCCACCGGACGGGCCACCAGTATTTTGTGAAAAAATCGTTTCCCCCTGACTGTTGTGACCCACCGGATGGGCCACCGTATTTCACGAAAAAAACGTTCCCCCCGCTGTCAGCTCGGACCCACCGGAAGTGCCTCCTTATTACGCACAAAAAAATGAATACTCCCCCGGCTAGCTGGGACCCACCTTGGTGGGAGGCTGACTTGTGGGCCTACTAAGTTGACGGGGACAAAGGACATTGTAAACTTAGTCAATATGAACGATTCTAGCTCCAGTGACCGTACGATGTCCATCCAACGGCCATAGTGCTTCTTCAACCTCTGGTCTTCTTGCTCCAGCCGCCCAAAGCAGCCCCGGTCGTGCCACATGCTCCTGCCTCCCGTGGCCGGCTGTGCTGCCACGGAGGCCTCATCGCCCCCTACTATTCCCACGATGGCCAGGCCCTGCGGCGACGGCAGCCTCACACCGCAGCCGAACCAGTGAACCCTCATACTCCTCTCCGCGCGGTCTTCCACTGCCGCGTCTTCCCGGCTCCGCGTCGTCCCCTTCCTAGGCCTCGCCATCGTCCACCGCCGAGGTGCTCTCGGCGCGGCGTGGTCAATGTGGTCAACGACCGACTTCCATCGGAAGAGTACTGTGCGTGGAGACGCTGACAGCTGGGTCCACGGCCGCAGCAAGGAAGTGCCTCCTTATTACGCGCAAAATAATTATTCCTCCACCTGATAGCGGGGACCCATCAGACGGGCCACCAGTATTTTGCAGAAAAAATTGTTTCCCCCTGACTGCTGGGACACACCGGACGGGCCACCGTATTTCGCGAAAAAAACGTTCCCCCTGCTGTCAGCTCAGACCCACCGGAAGTGCCTCCTTATTACGCACAAAAAATTGAATACTCCCCCGGCTAGCTGGGACCCACCTTGGTGGGAGGCTGATTTGTGGGCCTACGAAGTTGACGGGGACGAAGGGCTTTGTCAACTTAGTCAATATGAACGATTCTAGCTCAAGTGACCGTACGATGTCCATCCAACGGCCGTAGTGCTTCTTCAACCTCTGGTCTTCTTGCTCCAGCCGCCTAAAGCAACGCCGGTCGTGCCGCATGCTCATGCCTCCCGTGGCCGGCTGTGCTGCCGTGGAGGCCTCACCGCCCCCTACTATTCCCACTGCTGGCCAGGCCCTGTGGCGACGACAGCCTCACACGGCAGCCGAACCAGTGGATCCTCGTACTCCTCGCCGCGCAGGCTTCCACTGTCACGTCTTCCCCGGCTCCACGTCGCCCCTTCCTAGGCCTCGCCATCGTCTACCGCCGTGGTGCTCTCGGCGTGGCGTGGTCAATGTGGTCAACGATCGAATTCCATAGGAAGAGTACTGTGCGTGGAGACGCTGACAACTGGGTCCATGGCCGCAGCAAGGAAGTGCCTCCTTATTACGCGCAAAATATTTATTCCTCCACCTGACAGTGGGGACCCACCGGACGGGCCACCGTATTTCACAAAAAAAAACATTTGCCCCTGACTGCTGGGACCCACCAGCTACATCTTCGCATGCAAGGAAGTGCCTGACAGTCGGAACCCACCTGGTCGAAGCGTATGTAGCGTTGTCATTCTGGTCGCGAATGTGTACGTACATATATACTGGTCGATGTAGAGGCGTGCACGTGTCGTAGTAGAGGCGCGCACGTAGCATGTACACGTACGTACAACGGCCAGGGTGCAAGAAAGAAAATACGGCCACGTATGTGTACATAAGGGCGGGGTCTCGAACGCCTACTCGCGCATACGTACGGCCATGGCTCGTTTACATGTCTGGGTTGGAACGGAGAAACAGCATCGTCGTCGTGTTCATGGGGAGGCAACGGAATGCGTCGTGTTCATGGGGAGGAAATAGAATGCGTCGTGTTCATGGGGAGGCAACGGAATGCGTCGTGTTCATCGAGAGGGCTTGGATGGAACAGGCGATGGAAACGAGGCCTGGCGTACCACAGAACGGAGGAAACGGCCTTGTGTTCGACTGGCCATGTTCGAAACGGGATCCTGTTGATCGGGAGGGGTCTGGCGTACCGCAAAACAGAGGAAACGGACCTCCTACGGTCGAAACGGGGGTCCTGTTCATCGGGAGTGGTGTGGCGTACCGCAAAACGGGACTCCACGGGATACTATTCATCTCCACCGTCGACCCCCTCCAGCCTCCACGAGCTACTGTTCATCCACCGTTGACCTCCTCCTGCCTCCACCTGCGACTGTTCATCCATGGGCTCCTGTCAGCTAGCCTCCACCGCACGCTACTCCACCGGCTACTGTTCAACCACCCCTCTCCACGGGCTCCTGTTCAACCACCCCTCCACGGGCTACTATTCATCCTGCCCTCCACCATCTACTGTTCATCCTGCCCTCCATGGGGTGGTCCTGTTCATCGAGCCCTCCACGGGGTGCTATTCATCCAGCCCCAACCGGCTCGATCGATCGGGGTCCTATTCATCCAGAGGCACCATCACGTGGTCTTGTTCATCCACCCCCACCGGGAACTGTTCATCCAACCCCCCCCCCCCCCCCCCCCCCCCCCCCGCAACGCTCACTGTTCATCTAGAGGCAGCATCGATCGGCTTCAGTTAGCAGCAGTAGCGAAGGAATCACTCGATCGGGTTCAGTTAACAGCCATCGATCGCTCGGGTTCAGTAACGCTAGCCTACAGTGCAATCGCTCAGGTTTAGTTAGAGCCCAACGCCTCGCTCGGGTTCAGTTAGAGCCAACCCCTTGCACACACGCGCGTACGTGTATGAGAGAAGCGCGCATCGCTCGGCCCCCAACCTCCCACCGTAACCGGGATCCCCCGAAATTTTCCTCGCCCTCGCTTCTATCACGGTTTTTTCCATCATGGACGGCCCAAAGAATGTCATGCAGCTGCGTCTCTGAACCGCCCAGGACGAAAAGCCCATTTTCTGTCATGATTTTTTTTCATAGATGTAGGAGCCCACCACATCTATGATGATACCGGGTTTTGTCACAATTATCATCATAGAAGTGTCATATGTATGACAGAAAAAATTTCGTTCGGCCCAAAATGTCACGGATGTGTCTTTTTTTGTAGTCCACCTGTCACTGACTGGGAGTCCCTAGTCAACAGAGTTGACTAGTCAACTGGGTCCAGCGGGACCTAGTAGTCAGTGACTTAGTTTAAAACTAACAATTTATTTCCTTTAATTAAATGGTTCTAATTAAACAGCGAGTGAGGGAGTCCTGGAATATGAGGTCCCCGGGTGTCCGAGCTGTGTAGCTTGGGTCGGACTGATGGGCCATGAAGATACAAGATAGAAGACCTTCCCCCATTGAGGGAGTCCTGGACTAAGGGGTCCTCAGGCGTCCAACCTGTTGGCCATGGGCCGAACTGATGGGCTGTGAAGATACGAAGACCGAAGACTGCACCCGTGTCCAGATGGGACTCTCCTTGGCATGGAAGGCAATCTTGGTGACCAAATATGTAGATTCCCTTCTTTGTAACCGACCTTGTGTAACCCTAGATCCTTCCGGTGTCTATATAAACCGTAGGACTTAGTTTGGATAGGAGAGACTGATTATCATAGCCATACAAGCTAGACCTCTAGGGTTTAGCCATTACGATCTCAAGGTAGATCAACTCTTGTAATACTCCAATTGATTAATATCAATCAAGCAGGACATAGTATTACCTCCATAGAGAGGGCCCGAACCTGGGTAAACATCGAGTCCCTTGTCTCTTGTTACCATCGACCTTAGACGCATAGTTTGGGACCCCCTACCCGAGATCCATCGGTTTTGACTTTCATTGAGAGTTCCTCTATGAGGTCGCTAAAAGGTTTGATGGCCCCTTCAATCGTCAATAACAACGCCGTCCAAGGAGAAACTTTCCTCCCCGGACAGATCGTCGTGTTCGGCGGCTTCGCACTGCGGGCTAACTCGTTTGGCCATCTGGAGCAGATCGAAGGCTACGCCCCTGGCCATCAGGTCAGATCTGGGAGCTTGAGCTACGTTGCGGACACCCATGGAGACTTGATCTTCGCCGGATTCGAGACTGTGGTAGCCACTCCCGGTCATCTAGCCGCATCCAGGAGATTGCTCTTGTAACCGCTCTGGCCCTAGATCCAGAGCAAGCTTTGCCATCCAAGGACGGGAGGATCAACCCCACCACGGAGGCCACAGATTCCATGGCGTCGGAGCCGCACATAGTCTTAGCCTCTCACGACGTCTTTGTCAGCGGAACTCCGTACTCGTCTCCGACCGTAAGTTCCGAACCACGTGAGCCTGCGGATGCCGAACTTGACCGTTTATCGATCTTCAAGTTCAGCGCTGCAGACATCTTCCAGCACTCGCCTTTGGGCGATGTGCTAAACTCGTTAAAGAGGCCCAGAACCCGCCGTTCACCAGACGCTCGACGGCCACTTCCTCGTATGATGTATACATGGTGGATGCACCAAAGTAGAACAGCGGCAATGACAAGGAAGATCCAACCGAGTATAAACCTTCCGAAATACAATCCAAGCGCCGGCGTCAACGATGCCGCTCTAAGTTATGCCACAGTAAAGACAGGAAGATGGGCAAGCAAGCCCAGGCAGGCACGCCACGCACGAAGACTCAGAGGATGAAAGTTATATTCCGCTCTTCGAGGATGAGGTGAGCCGCGGCACCGACGATTTCATCGTGCCTGAGGAACCTTTGGAGCAGGAGTGCTTCAGGCGTCAGCTAATCGCCATGGCAAGGAGCCTGAAAAAGAAGTAGCAGCAGCTTCAAGATGGCCAAGATCTACTCAATGATATAAGGATGGATGTCCTAGCAGCCAAAGTGTCAAGGAATTGTCACGGCAGATGTCCTAGCGAAAGGACTTAGTCCTAGGGCCATCGCAACTAGGAAGATTAAAGGGGTTAATCGGGACAACGGACACGAGAGGTTTATACTGGTTCGGCCCCTTACGGTGAAGGTAAGGCCTAGTCCAGTTGATGTTGTATTGCTAGGTTTCGATGACCAAGGAGCGAATCCGCTAGATTGGCTATCGATCTGTTGTTTCTTGTCCTAAGACGCTGCCGGGTCGTCCCCTTATATACACAGGTTGACGCCTGGCGGCCTACAGATTCCCGGCCGGCTCATAAAACATGTCCGGCTCGGTGGATTCTTTTATATGCCTTTCTTTACAAGTCTTTCTTTACATATGGCGGTTTACAATATTGGGCCTTAAGCCGCCTCTGGGCTTAGGCCTTCTACAATTCTTAATAAACTATCACCTTGAATATTACTGGGCTTCTCTTAACAACCCGCCATTAGGGTTGACTCAGCCCCTCCTGGGCGGGTCATACCTGAAAGTAATATTCCCAACATTAGGCCCCAGGTTGATTTGAACCTTGTTCTTGTCAACCTTCAACATTTAGACGAAATCCATTTTCCTTTGTCTGTAAAAAGCTTTGTAACCCGCCATGACGTCATCTTCCGAAAATATGAAATCCTGCTATGATGTCATCTTCAACGGATATTTATCTTTTAATGTCTTCCGAGAATCGAGGCATCCGTTTAGCTGGATAATCATTATTTTGGTCTTCCTCAATTTCTGTGCCTGCATGTTCACTTATCCCCTTATAAATAGGTACAGCCGGTCCTTCCTCTTTCTTCTTCTTCCTTCCATCTTCTCGCCACCACTCTGCCTCTTGAGCTCCGCCGTCGCCATAGCACTCACCATCGCCCTTAGCGTCGGCCTCTGCATCACCTTGAGCTTGTCCAGAGAACCGCGACGACCCTTCGCAGTAGATCTGCATTCGTAAGTTCCTACCTTTCCGCGCCCTTAGATCTGTATTAGGGTTGCGAGTTCGTCGGTGTTCTTCGCCGTTCATCATAGACCTTCTTGTAGTTTCTTCTCCGTACCCTCTTTTGATATAGAAGAAATGTAGAACTTATGCGGTAGTGGTTTTACACCCACTTTAGATGCTAGTATATCCCTTTACTTTGTACAGATACCTTCTTAGAGCTAATGAACTCCTCCGCGTTCATTTTTTAGGTATAAATTTATTTTTCTTTTCGGACCCATTTTGATCCAGAATAATAGCAATAGCTTGGGAAACTTGTTTGTCTCAACACTTAGCCAATTCTGTTTCTGGCTTCCTTCGAATGTCTTTAGTCATGGCGGCTTATCACGCCGGCTCACTTTTCCTTTATATGTCATTAGCCCTTACTTACGCCGCCATTACTCATTTGTACCATCATTATTTAACTTTTAATTTCACCATTGAATTGAACTGGCACATTACTTTCTTTTCAGTTTATCCTTTGCTCATCATGCCGTCAAAAGCACCAACTATCTACAACTGGGTCCCTTCCACAGTTACTGAGGATACCTTGAAGGAATTTGTCACCATAGGATTTTTGCCAGAGAAGAATGTTATGTCTTATCGTGCACCTGACCCGGACGAAGAATGGCCTCGGGCCAAAGACGGTGAATTTATCATTTTCACTAATCACATGAACCGGGGCTTCTCACCACCCGGCTCAAAGTTCTTCTGAGACGTTCTGCATTTCTTCAAGCTTCACCCACAAGACATTGGACCCAACTCTATCTCCAATATCTGCAATTTTCAAGTTCTTTCTACGGTATATCTCCAAGAAGAACCGACCGTGGAACTCCTCAGAGAATACTTTTATCTGAACCGCCATAACGAATGCACCAACGGCCTTAGTTTGGAGCTTGGTGGAATCTCAATTCAGCGCCGACAGGGCGCCGTCTTTCCCTTAATAGTCTTACCAAGCCATCCCAAAGATTGGAATCAGACTTGGTTCTACTGCCAAGATACGTCACCAGCCAATGAAAAACCACTACCGGGTTATAGCGCGGAGTGTCTGGATTCCAAGTTTGTGCTCCTTGATAAGCTTACCGCTGCTGAACGCAAGAAGCTTATTTCATCTATTAGAAGGATTCAAGCTTTATTGGGAACGGCTTGACTGGAGTTCACCTGACCCATTGCTAGGTCGCATGGCGGGTCATCCCTCTAAGCCGCCGATCCAAGTTAATGTATGAGTATGGAGGAGGCCCAAATGACTCTCTATGTTACAGCTCTGTTCAATTGACTGAAGAAGACGTTGTTGCAATGTCAACCAACCTTGTGAATGGAAAATACGAGGACTGAAGTAAGGTCTGGTTAAACCCCTTCTGCAAACTTAACCCGACCCTAGAGGTGAAAACCCCCGACCTCTCTCTTTTTGTGTTTTCCTCAGTAGTTTAAATACTTGCATGACCTTTTAAACTATTTATTTGTTTACAGGCCAAATCTGACTTCTGGAAGGCCAAGTATGATCATGAAGTTGCCAAGAAGGCTAGAGCCGCTACCATAGCCGCCAGGAGAACGCTCCGGAAGCCCAAGAAAAAGAAGACTGCATCTGACATATTCCAGCTAGATGATGTTTTTGACTTGGAGGTAGCCCTTGACTCCCTTGGCCAATTTTTCAATTATCTTATTGACACTAACTATTGCCAGGACGACACGGGGGCCAGCCAGGCCGTGGAAGAAGAGGTAACTATTTCCTCCGACTCAGCCCCTTTGCCAAGACAAAAACTTCGTCTGGTAACCGGAAAGTAAGGTTTTCGCCCCCTTTGGCTTTTTTGGACCCTCATTTTCTTTTGGAAAAGCAGCAACACTAGAGCCGCCGTCAGGCCCGGACTAATGACGACGATTAACCGCCTTCCGATTTACAACAAACTCCTCGAAAATGCCTGAATGAGGTTTCTTTCATCTTTGTCTTTTTCTTCCATTAATGGATCTATTCCCTTTCATCACTAACTTTATTTTACCTTTGCAGGAGGTTTCTCGCTCTTCTGGCGACTCATCTCAGACTCAATTTCCGGCTTTCAAAACTGCTCCTGGGTAAGGAAAAATCATTTTTTCTCTGTATCTTTAAAACTGCATCATTATACTAACTGTCTCATACAATCTTTCCTAGTGTTCAAGCCAAATCCAAGAAGGCCAAGGTGATTAACCGATAGAAGACCCGAAAGTTACTGCACCTGAGCCGGCCATGCCAAATCCTCCTTCTCAAACTGTAGCACCAGAAGACCTCGCTGTTCATACTCAATTGGACCCTCCTGAGTTGTCAGCCGATGAAGCCACCCTTAATCTGACCATTACTGAACCATCTAGCTCATCTAACCTGCCCACAACTTTTGATACTGACGTTTTAATTACCGGTAGCCAGTTTGTTGAACCGGGGACCCCAACTGTATTAGCCTAGCATACTGCTAAGCAAGAGGCTTTAGAGAACTAGAAAGTGATGTTTGATATCTCCTATTATGCTCACCTCAATGTCAATGATGTACTGTTCGGCTATCTCAGTATGTGCACTCCAGCCGTGACTCGGAAATCGAGATGGTCAAACAATTGCAGCTAAAATATGAGATATGTTCTCCGGTTTACCTATACTCTGCCAGCCCCCAAGTCTTCAAATGATGAACTTGAATGATCTATAGACTTTATGATATAAGTTGATACTTTGCCTCTAGGTTTTTCGAAAGTCAAATAGAGTAGCGTAAAATTCACCTGTAGTCCCCATGAGCCGGCTCAATTTATCATAAATGAACCGGTACTTAATTGCATAACTATCTTTTACTAGTCCCAATAAGTATTGTGATCCAGCTCAATCTTGAAAAACTTTCTGAATATCATGCATTAGCCCCCAAGTGCCAAGCGTTGTAACTTTGTAAAACCATTGGGACTTGAAACATATAGAAGTCATAAAAAATTGCTTTGGCAGACATTAGCCCCCAAGTGTGAAGTGGTATTGCGGTGCAAAGTACTTGAGACTTGAACCCTTATAACTTTTAGTTTAAGTCTTGACACACCTGTGAATGTTTTGTAGAACGCCCTATCTGAATTGGGCTCTCAATTGATGGATGCCAAGACCCGGCTGGCGGAGCAGGAGACAGAGATAAAGACCACTGACTCTAAACTCCAATTGAGCCTCTCTGAATCTGAGAAATTGAAGACCAGCTTAGTTGCAAAAAAGAATCTTAGGCCGAAGAAAAGACGCTGCTGATACAACACGCTGAGACAGCTGAGGTGACTCTGGTGGAGGCGACTACAGAGCTCTCCGGTTTTAAAAACCGGGTGTCTCAAATGGTCTCCACCATCTTCGGTGAGTTATTTTGCATAAGTCCCTTATACTCTATTTGTACCAAGAATGTAAAACGCATGCTTAACCTTCGTTAAAATACTTACAGGTCCGCGGAGTAACAACCTGAGCCAGGACAGTGTGACAAAGCTAAAGGCGGTTTATACCTTGGTGGAACAACTTTATACGGGGGCTCAACGGGCGCTTGCTGCTATCTCTCCTGCCAACCAAGGACCCAACTGCCTAAGTTATCGATCTGACCCGCCAGGTTTCAAGAGGTCAAACGATCCTGTGCCAGAGCCAGAGCCCTGACTGCCCTGAGCCGCTCCGAAGCCTGGGTGCCGGATTTAGACCTGGTTGATGTGGCTAAGGGGTACCCTACTGTCAAGGAAGACGGGTGAAACACCCACGATGCGGCTATATCTCCCACGTGTCAGAGCACAACTTAGAGGCATAACCGCATGGTAGGCATATCGCAAGAGGGATAATCTTTACACATTCCATGTACTGAATAAGAAAGGGATAAAGAGTTGGCTTACAATCGCCACTTCACACAATACATGAATATATCATCATCATCTAGAATACAAACAAGGTTCGACTATGGAACCAACATAAATAAACACAACCCCAAATGCTAGATCCCCGATCGTCCCAACTCGGCTCCACTACTGATCGATGAGAAACGAAACAAAACAACGATCAAGATCTTCATCGAGCTCCCACTTGAGCTGGTTTGCGCCATCTGCACTGGTATCATCGGCACATGCAACTGTTTGGAAGTATCTGTGAGTCACGAGGACTCAGCAAGCTCACACCCATGAGATTAAGATAATTTAAGATTATGGGTAGGAAAGGGTAGTGAGGTGGATCTGCAGCAAGCACTAGCATATCTGGTAGCTAACATAGGCAAATAAGAGGGAGAAGAGAAGTAATGCAACGGTCGAGAACTAGAAGTGATCAAGAAGTGATCCTGAAAACTACTTACATCCAAGCATAACACGAGACCGTGATCTCTTCCCAGACTCTGCCGAAAAGAGACCATCACGGCTACACACGCGGTTGATTCATTTTATTAAGTTAAGTGTCAAGTTCTCTACAACCGGATATTAACAAATTCCCATCTGCCCATAATCGCGGGCACGGCTTTCGAAAGTTCAAAACCCTGCAGGGGTGTCCCAACTTAGCCCATCACAAGCTCTCATGGTCAATGAAGGATATTCCTTCTCCCGGGAAGACCCGATCAGTCTCAGAATCCCGGTTACAAGACATTTCGACAATGGTAAAATAAGACCAGCAAAGCCGCCCGATGTGTCGACAATCCTGATAGGAGTCGCACGTATCTCGTTCTCAGGACACACCAAATAGTTCAAGCTACGAGTAAAACCAGCCCTCAAGTTGCCCCAAGGTGGCCCCGCAGGTTGCCCGGTTCGGACCAACACTTAGAGAAGCACTGGCCCGGGGGGTTAAAATAAAGATGACCCTCGGGTTAGCCGACCCAAGGGAAGGGTAATAGGTTGTTAGGCAAATGTAAAACCAAGGTTGGGCCTTGCTGGAGGAGTTTTATTCAAAGCGAACTGTCAAGGGGTTCCCATAACACCCAACCGCATAAGGGACACAAAATCAATGAAGATAACACCGATATGACGGAAACTAGGGCGGCAATAGTGGAACAAAACACCAGGCATAAGGCCGATCCTTCCACCCTTTACCAAGTATATAGATGCATTAATTAAAATAAGAGATATTGAGATATCCCAACAATAACCATGTTCCAACATGGAACAAACTCCATCTTCACCTTCAACTAGCAACGCTATAAGAGGGGCTGAGCAAAAGAGGTAACATAGCCAAACAATGATTTGCTAGGAAAGGTGGGTTAGACACTTGACATGGCAATATGGGAGGCATGATAAAGCAAGTGGTAGGTATCGCGGCATAGCAGTAGAGCGAGCAACTAGCAAGCAAAGATAGAAGTGATTTCGAGGGTATGGTCATCTTGCCTGCAAAGTTTTCAGAGTTGACGAAAGCTTGACCCTCGTAAGCGTACTCAACGGGTTCCTCAATCGCGTACTCGTCTCCCGGCTCTATCCAAAGCAATAACACAAGCAAAGGACCAACAATCAATCACGGAGCAATGCCCAAGCAACATGATGCAAAACATGGCGTTACATGCGGGATGTGATATGCAATGCATATACGTGCTCTGGAAGGCAAAGATTGAACAAGGCATCAACTTCTCAAACAAAGTGTGCCACTAGACATATGAGATGATTTCGTTCGAAATCGATATATAGATCGCCGGAATCGGATGCACGGTTTGCAAATGGCAAGCAAAACAAGAATGGCACAATTTTGCGATTAATAGCACAATGCCACCTAAAATGCAACAAGAAACTAAGATACTGCACTCCAACATAACAACAAAGCACATGGAATTGATCTTCTCAAGATGCTTGACAAAACATGAACACTGAGCTACGGCTAAATCACACCAGAACAGGTTCAAACAAGCATGGCAATAGTGCAAAAGATATCAGCATCAGAGACTTAGTGAAAATATTAACATGTCAGAAATAACATCAGGAAGTCATGTTTAGAGCAAGCAAACAACATGCTACAGGAACATATCATAGCAAACAAAGGCATGGCATGAATCTTCTCAAAGCATAGAACAAAAGTCCCTTACTGATCAAGAGCCAAAAAGGCAGAGAAGATATTATGGCACCCATGTAAACATCGCAAGTTTCGTTAACAGATTCAGACTTAGCAGAAAACAGAGCATGGCATAAATAGAATTATGAAGGCCTCTTTACGAGCTTGATTCACTCACCACAAGGAATTTAACGACAAGATAAGAATATAATCCGCAAGAAGACATGTTTATGAAGCTAACCAAGGCAAGAGAAAGTTCATAGCATGCATGGATCAACTACAACAACCATGGCAAAATTGATTAACATGTAAACAATCTGCCAGGAACATTTTATAGCAAAAGTATAGCAAGATTGAGACATGGTAGGGCACTCCATATTTGCAAACAGGGGCATGGATGGATAGAGCATAACCATATGTACAAATCATCCTTACTCAAGAAACTCAAATAAAGCATGGATCTCACTGTAGTAACATGGTTACATGGCATCAAAATAACAGCAGACAAAAGACAGCCAAAATCCTGAGATCCTGAAATCAGCAATAACACGAAGGCTACTTTGCATGCTTGTGCTAGTCACCACAAAGATCACAAAAATACATGGCAAGTACCCCTGTAAAGATGGAATGGCATAGATCAAAATACATGTAGAGCTCATGACCATATGATGCAAAGAACAAATGTGGCAAAAATGACAAATCACCCTAAACTGATAAGTAACAGGAGCAAACATTTTATAGCACTCTTGCATCAGTGATTAAGGCATCAAGATGGACTCACACAAGCATTACACAATGGACCAAAATGAAGAGCACATCATGATGAACATTTGGATATAACATATGCACAAAACAGAGCAGCGCACTTGAAGTTATGGCATGATGAATAGATGCATAAAATTTCACAGATCTGGGACTTAGTGGAATTTTCACTTCCGCGAAAGTCAACGCGGGATGGAGCGGTTCCGGGACTAGGATATCCGGGTCGGGGACGGTGTTTGGTTAGCTGGTGTGGTGGATCTGATCCCACTTCGGCTGGATCCGGAACGGCGACGTCTCCGGCGAGGGTGAGGTCGACGGTCGTGGTGCCCGTACTCTGGCAAGGCACCGCGAGAGGCTCCGGCGAGGAGTGGATCCGGGGAGGGGCGGCGATTTCGCGGTGAAGGCGCGCGTCGGCAGAGCAGGTGAGGTGGCGCGGGGCGCTCTGGCGAAGAGGCGGCGGCTGCGCACGGTTGCACGGGTGGCGGGTCGCCGGACCCGGCGGCAGGCGGCGGAGGTCGCCTGCGAGGTTGAGAAGCAGCGGAGGTCGACGGTGAAGGGCGGCGGTCGGGAGCGCCGGTGAACAGGCGGGCGGGAGTGCCGGCGAGCAGGCGGGCCGGGCGGTGGCGCGATCGGGCTCGTGCGGGCCCCGGATGGGTTCCGCGGGCCGCGGCGCGGTGGGGATCTGGCGGGGACGCGTGGCGGCTTGTGGTTTGAGGAGAGCGGCGGCGAGGTGACGTGGGGGCTTGTGATTGGTCGGGGTGAGGTGGCTGGCGGACATGTCCGGCGCGGACGGATGTATCTGGCGGCGCGAGGAGGAAGACACTAGGGTTTCATCTGCGCGAATGTTCGGAGGAAGACACACATATATAGCTAGAGGGAGATAGGAGTGTCCAAATGGAGTGTAGTTTTCGCCCACACGATCGTGATCCAACGACGGAGGACATGAGAGTGGTTTAGATGGGTTATTGGGCCGTTTTGAAGGGGTTTTGGGCTGCAACACACACGAGGCCCTCGTGGTTCCCCGGTTAACCGTTGGAGTACCAAACGGACTCCAAATGACACGAAATTTGACATGCGGTCTATCGGTGGTGTACCAAGGCCGTTTGGCAAATATGGGTCCAATTCGAGAAAGTTTAACACCCGCACACGAAAAGAGGCAAAAGGGGGCGCCGGAGGATGTAGGAGTGTCGGATTGCAAAACGGACAACGGGGAAAATGCTCGGATGCAAGAGACGAACACGTATGCAAATGTGATGCACATGATGACAAGATATGGAATGCATGACATGAACAAAATGCAAAACTAAGACAAAAACCCAACCACGAAGGGAAACTCATATCGCATCTCCGGAAAGAGCAAGACTCGGAGTTACAATTATGGAAAGTTGCATCCGGGGCGTTACAGAAGACGGGACTCCATTTGAGCAAGATGACTTTATTGCCTGTGTGAGAGAAGTTCGCCCTCAAGCTACCATTCTTGGAGAGGAGACCAACATTGACAAATATCAGCTGGGTTTTGATATGGAGCATAAGAAGATGGCGACTCCCTCTTACAAGGTGACAGATCTTATCCTGCCGGTTCGCCAACACACTTTTGCCCCGGAAGTCGACCCAAACGACATGACTGATGATGAAGCGGAGTTCATTGCTCTGAACGGCTTTGACTGGTCCAAACCCAGCTTCCAACCAGTAGAGGGCGGTGAACCGTCAAGGGGAGAGTCATAACCATCTTGTGGGATCTCAAAGCCTTGTAATAGATTAGTTTGAAAACTGCATGTTTTGCCTATGCCACCGTGCATAAAATGTTGCATATGAATCTTTGCCAATGATGTCAATATATATATGCAGCACATCCGTGATTACATCTGCAATGTTTTAACTCTCTTCCTATAAAAAATGAAAGAGCTGGCCCGGCGGTTTAGCACTGAACGGGTCAAAACACCCGGTATATGACTTATGAAATTATCATAGTGGAAAAGACAGAACCAGATGTGAGATAAAACAAGGCTAAAAAACCTTTGATTAATGAAAAAACATAGAGAAACATGTTCCTCAATGACACTGTCATACCTGTGTTCTTTGAATCTGGACTGTCGGTTTACATGACCTGGATGATGAGGTTGATAACCCAATCTTTTGTAGAAGTCAATACATTCATATGTCTTGATGACTGTTATGCCTTGGCAACTCATTGTCAAATAACCGAGCCGGTTTAATTTGAACCCATACTGACAGTTAGATTTGAGGTGATAAACAACAGCAAAACAAAAACACTAGGCTTTAGACAATGTAAATCAAAACATTTAAATAAAAGCTGGAGGCTTCTGATTCGAATATGATATGTAAACTGGACCAAAGGAGTTAAGCTAAGATTTGAATACGATCATATAGCCCCTAGTGGCTCTGACGTTGCGCCGATCAAGAGGGTACCAATAGCTATATTCTCTTTGGTTCGAATATGACCTATGTTTGAACAGGAAGCCCCCAAATGACCTTGAGAGGTCTTTAACGACCTTGATTTGAATACGATCCAAGTCGGACACAAAAGGGGTTAAGCTATGATTCGGATACGATCAAGAAGCCCCCTAGTGAGTTTGGCTTTGAGCCGATCAAGAGGGTTACGACAGCTATGTTCTCTTTGGTTCGAATACAACCTATGTTTGAACAAGAAGCCCCCAAGTGACCATGAGGTTTATAGCGAGATTCGAATACGATCATGAGCCGGACCAAAAGGGTTAAGCTAGATTCGGATACGATCAACCCCCTTTTGGTCATTTTAAATAATGAAAATAATAAAGATGTATGATCATTGAAAGGGAAAAGGACAGAGGTCCTGCTTTATTACTTATCATAATATATACAACGTCAAAGTATGTACATGACAAGAGCCGATGGCTTAAGTATAGTATGGCCGAAGCTGAGCAATGTTCCACGGCCGGCAGGTCTCCTCCTCCGACTTACGTGAGTCTTTGTGCTCTCGAACGTCAATGAGGTAATATGACCTATTGTTTAAGTTCTTGCTGACCACAAAGGGTCCTTCCCAAGGTGGGGATAATTTGTGTGCATCAGACATATCCTGGATGAGCCGGAGCACCAGGTCACCTTCTTGAAAGGTTCTGGACTTAACCCGGGGGCTGTGATAACGGCACAGGTCCTGTTGATAAATTGTTGATCGAGCCGCCGCCAAATCTCTCTCCTCATCTAACAAGTCAAGTGCATCCTGTCGGGCTTGTTCATTATTAGCTTCAACGTAAGCAGCCACGCGAGGCGAGTCATCACGGATGTCACTAGGCAGAACTGCTTCTGCTCCATAAACCATGAAGAAAGGTGTATAACTTATAGACCTGTTAGGAGTGGTATTGATACTCCACAACATTGAGGGTAATTCCTCTACCCAGCAACCCGGCGTCTGTTGTAAGGGAACCATAAGCCGGGGCTTCAGACCTTTAAAGATTTCCTGATTTGCTCTCTCAGCTTGACCATTGGATTGGGGGTGAGCTACTGATGAAA
Organism: Triticum urartu; assembly: GCF_003073215.2. Lineage (NCBI taxonomy): Eukaryota > Viridiplantae > Streptophyta > Magnoliopsida > Poales > Poaceae > Triticum > Triticum urartu. Next base: position 366,687,452 of record NC_053023.1, on the reverse strand, counting down.
CATCAAGCCAGATATGCTCACGTTGACAAAACTCCTCCATAGCACCTTTGGACAGATTAGTGCCATTGCCAGTTATAATACTGTGTGGAAAACCAAAGCGAAAAATCACCTTTTTCATGAACTGAACCGTCATGGCTGCATCACACTTGCTCACTGGCTCTGCCTCTACCCATTTTGTGAATTTGTCAACTGCCACCAAAACAACGGTCTTCTTATCTTTGGACCTTTTGAAAGGTCCAACCATGTCAAGCCCCTAGACAGCAAAGGCCAAGTGATTGGAATCATCCGCAAGTCTTGAGCCGGTACATGCGCTCGTCGTGCAAATTTTTGACATCCATCACACCTACTGGCCAGCTCCTTCGCATCAGCGTGAGCCGTTAGCCAGTAAAAACCATGACGAAAAGCTTTGGACACAAGAGACTTTGACCCGGCGTGATGACCACAATGCCCTTCATGGATCTCACGAAGAATTTCTTGACCTTCTTCAGGAGAAACACAATGTTGAAACGCTCCAGTGATGCTACGATGATACAACTCACCGTTAGAATTGTCATTGACTTGGACCGACGGGTTATCTGTCGGGCTAGGGTCTCATCCTCTAGCAACTCGCCTCGGGTCATGTAAGCCAAGAACGGTATTGTCCAATCTAGAATGACATGAAGAGCCGCCACCAACTCTGCCTCCGGGTCAGGGATGGCAAATCTTCCTCTGTAGGCAACTTAACAAACGGGTTATGTAAAACATCCAAAAAGGTGTTAGGTGGCATCGGCCGCTTCGTTCTTTCTGCGGTCAATGTGTTCCACTTGATAACCTTTAAAATGCCCCGCAATAGCGTCGACCTCGCGGCGATAAGCCGCCATGAGAGGATCCTTGGAATCCCACCTGCCTGACACTTGCTGAGCCACCAAATCTAAGTCAGCAAGGCACCGTACCCGGCTCAGACTCATCTCTTTAGCCATTCGAAGACCATGGAGCAAGGCTTCATATTCTGCTGCGTTGTTAGTACAAGGAAACATCAATCGCAACACGTAACAAAACTTGTCACCTCGAGGAGAAGTTAAAACAACTCCAGCCCCCGAGCCTTCCAATTGTCTGGACCCATCAAAATGAACCATCCAATATGTGTTGTCTGGTTTCTCCTCTGGCATCTGCAACTCTGTCCAGTCATTAATGAAGTCAACCAGTGCTTGAGATTTGATCGCACTACGTGGCACATACTTCAAACCATGAGACCCGAGTTCAATAGCCCACCTGGCGACTCGTCCTGTGGCTTCTCTATTTTGAATAATGTCTCCTAGAGGAGCAGAGCTAACCACATTGATTGGGTGACCCTGAAAGTAATGCTTGAGCTTCCGGCTTGCCACGAACACCACATAAACAAGATTCTGCCAATGTGAATATCTTTGCTTAGATTCAAAGAGCACCTCACTGACGTAGTAAATCGGCCATTGGACCGGATGTTCCTTGCCAGCCTCCTTGCATTCCACAACAATGGCCACACTGACAACACGTGAGTTAGCAGCCACATACAACAACAACGGCTCTTGCTCAACCGGAGCAACAAGAATCGGCAGCTCAGCGAGCTGTTTCTTCAGACCCTCAAAAGCAGAGTTAGCAGCGTCACTCCAGACAAAGTCATCCGCCTTCTTCATCATTTGATACAAAGGCATCGCCTTCTCCCCTAACCGGCTTATGAACCGGCTTAAGGCTGCGACGCGACCCGCCAACCGTTGAACGTCATTGATGCACGCCGGTTTAGCCAGAGATGTAATTGCCTTAATTTTCTCCGGGTTAGCCTCAATACCTCTGTTAGAAACCAAAAAACCCAAGAGCTTGCCAGCTGGGACTCCAAAGACACACTTAGCTGGGTTAAGCATCATTTTGTAGACCCGGAGGTTATCAAAGGTCTCCTTCAGATCAGTTACCAAGGTTTCCTTCTCTCTTGATTTCACCACTATATCATTCACATAAGCATGAACATTACGCCCAATCTGATTGTGAATGCAATCCTGCACACATCATTGATAAGTTGCCTGGGCACTCTTAAGCCCAAAAGGCATAGACACATAGCAGAAGGCTCCAAACGGAGTGATGAAAGTTGTCTTTTCCTGGTCCTTAACTGCCATATTGATCTGATGATAACCCGAATAGGTATCCAAAAAACTCAACTGCTCGCAACCCGTCGTAGCATCAATGATTTGATCAATACGAGGGAGAGCAAAAGGATCAGCCGGACAAGCTTTGTTCAAATCTGTGTAATCCACACACATGCGCCAGGTGCCGTTCTTTTTAAGCACAAGCACCGTGTTAGCCTACCACTCCGAGTAAAAAACTTCAACAATGAACCCGACCTCCAAGAGCCGTTTCACCTCTTCTCCAATAGCTTTGCGCCTTTCCTCGTTAAACCGTCGAAGAAACTGCCTGACCGGCCTAAATTTCGGATCAATATTGAGAGTGTGCTCGGCTAGTTCTCTCGGAACACCCGGCAGTAAGAAGGCTTCCATGCAAAGATGTCCCGGTTCTCACGGATGAACTCGATGATCGCGCTTTCCTATTTTGGATCCAAGTTAGCACTGATAATGAACTGTTTGGATGAGTTGCCAGGCACAAAATCAACCACCTTGGTGTCATCGGCTGATTTGAATTTCAACACCGGTTCATGCTCCGTAGTTGGCTTCTTCAAAGATGTCATGTCTGCCGGGTCAACATTATCTTTATAAAACTTTAATTCCTCTATTGCACAAACAGACTCAGCATAAGCAGCGTCACCTTCTTCACATTCCAGGGCTATTTTCCGTCTTTCATGTACTATGATGGTGCCTTTATAACCCGGCATCTTGAGCTGCAGATACACATAACACGACCAAGCCATGAACTTGGCGTAAGCCGGCCGTCCAAACAGGGCATGATATGGGCTTTTGATCTTAACCACTTCAAAATTTAACTTCTCAGCCCTAGAATCATATTCATCCCCAAAGGCCACTTCCAGCCCAATCTTACCAACTGGGTATGCCGACTTACCAGGTACAAAACCGTGAAAAACAGTGTTGGATTGTCTAAGACTCTTGTCAGTCAATCCCATGCGACGAAACGTCTCATAATAGAGGATGTTGATGCTACTGCCTCCATCCATGAGTACCTTAGTAAACTTATATCCACCAACCTGAGGCGCCACTACCAAAGCCAAGTGACCCGGATTATCAACCTGGGGAGGGTAATCCTCCCTACTCCACACAATAGGCTTTTCTGACCATCTCAAATAACGTGGAACCGCCGGCTCAACAACGTTTACGGCCCTCTTGTGAAGTTTCTGGTCCCTCTTGCACAAACTAGTGGTAAATACGTGGTACTGCCCACTGTTCAGCTGTTTTGGGTTACTCTGATACCCGGACTGCTGCTGTTGTTGGTGCTGATCACTTTGGCCAGATTGTTGATTATAACCACCTTGGTTACCCGGATGGCCCTCGCCGTGAAAACCGCCTCCGCCTAAGCCGGCGCCCGGGCCATGAAAGCCGCTACCGCCTGAACCGCCGCCATGTCTGTGGTTACCATCAAACATGTTGGAATTTTTAAACGCCTTCATGATCGTACAGTCCTTCCATAGATGGGTAGCTGGCTTCTCCCGGGTGCCGTGTCTTGGATAGGGTTCATTCAGTAGTTCCTCAAAGGGTGGGACCTGACCCGCCGGACCGAGGAGGTGGCCTCCCCTTGCGCCATTGGTTGTTGCCCTGTGTACTGGTGTTAGCCACAAACTCGTCAGCCTTACGTTTATTACCTCCTTGATTCACCGAGTTATGCTGGTGACCCTTGCCATTGCCGTTCTTTTTTCCCTTCCCTGCATTCTCTTCATCGGACGCGGGATCCTTAGTACTATCTGAATCAGCATATTTGACCAGAGCCTCCATCAACTGGCCCATGTCATGGCAATCACACTTGAGCCGCCCCAGCTTCTACTTCAGAGGTTCAAAACGGCAATTTTTCTCCAACATTAAGACCGCAGAGCTGGCATCCATCTTATCAGATGAATGTATTATCTTCTTGACCTAGCGCACCCAATGGGTCATGGACTCACCTTCCTCTTGCTTAATGTTAGTCAAGTCCATGATTGACATAGGTTGCTTACATGTATCCTTGAAGTTCTGAATGAACCGAGCTTTTAACTCCGCCCATGAGCCGATGGAGTTGGGCGGCAACCCTTTCAACCAAGTGCGAGTTGTTCCATCCAGCATCATAGTGAAATATTTAGCCATTGCTGCATCGCTGACCTCCAATAGCTCCATCACCATCTCATAACTTTCAATCCATGCTCCATGCTGCAAGTCGGCCGTGTAATTAGGCACCTTATGAGGCCCCTTAAAATCTTTTGGCAAGCGCTCATTACGTAGAGCCGGTACCAGGCAAGGGACACCTTCTGTCCTTGTGGCCACTCCTGCCTCAACATAGGTTGCTGGATAAACTGGAAAAGCCTGATGAGCCGCCTGCTCAGCTGCCCGTTAACCGCCCGCTCAGCCTCCTGACAGATCCTCTCCTGATCCACCAAGTTAAATGCTCCATCCTGCGCTGGGTCATTCCTGCGCGGTTGGTTACGGCGTTGGGCATTGCTTGACATAGCCGCTGAGTCCATATGCCTGCTATAGCTCGGGCTCCGGCTCGGGCGAGGGGTTGAATGGATTCTATCTCAACTATAAGAGTACGCATCCTGCTGTGCCAGGGCTGTCCGAAGAAGTTCTCTGACCCTTCGTGTTTCGATCGCTGTTGGAGAGTCGCCTTCCATTGGGAGAGCCGCCAGACGAGCCGACGCAGCAATTAAATTCTCCAAAGGGTTAGAGAAGTGACCCGGTGGTACTAGCATGTAATGAGGCAGAGCAATATTCAGATGGGGTAGTTCCATGTCCCTCGGCTGAACCAGCTCCCCCGTCCTGGGTGTTGTGATCTGGTTTGCCTCCTGCGGGTTGCTGGGACCGACCCCGGGTGTGTGGAAAAGGTTCCTAGGATCGTAAGTCAGAGGCAGACGTGATTGAGCTTTCTGGTGTCTTCTCCTCATGACCTCATTTGACGCGTTCAGATCCACCGAGAGTCGGAAAGTCTCCGCTTGAAGCTGTTGAGCACGTGCATCCAGAGCCGCCCGTTCTGCGGCCATCCTGACATCTGATGTCTACTACACAACCTTCTTCTTGTAGACGTTGTTGGGCCTCCAAGTGCAGAGGTCTGTAGGACAGTAGCAAATTTCTCTCAAGTGGATGACCTAAGGTTTATCAATCCATAGGAGGCGTAGTATGAAGATGGTTTCTCTCAAGCAACCCTGCAACCAAATAACAAAGAGTCTCTTGTGTCCCCAACACACCCAATACAATGGTAAATTGTATAGGTGCACTAGTTCGGGTAAGACATGGTGATACAAGTGCAATATGGATAGTAGATAAAGGTATTTGTAATCTGAAATTATAAAAACAGCAAGGTAACTAATGATAAAAGTGAGCGTAAACGGTATTGCAATGTGTGGAAATAAGGCCTAGGGTTCATACTTTCGCAAGTGTAAGTTCCCTCAACAATACTAACATAATCGGATCACATAACTATCCCTCAACATGCAACAAAGAGTCACTCCAAAAGTCACTAATAGCGGAGAACGAACGAAGAGATTATGGTAGGGTATGAAACCACCTCAAATTTTTTCTTTCCAACCAAAACCCTAATGTCACCTAGATACTCCAATGTCACCTCAAGTATCCGTGGGTATGATTATACGATATGCATCACACAATCTCAGATTCATCTATTCAACCAACACAAAGGACCTCAAAGAGTGCCCCAAAGTTTCTACCGGAGAATCATGACGAAAACGTGTGCCAACCCCTATGCATAGGTCCATGGGCGGAACCCGCAATTTGATCACCAAAACATACATCAAGTGAATCACGTGATATCCCATTGTCACCACAGATATCCACGGCAAGACATACATCAAGTGTTCTCAAATCTTTAAAGACTCAATCCGATAAGATAACTTCAAAGGGGAAACTCAATTCATTACAAGAGAGTAGAGGGGGAAGAAACATCATAGGATCCAAATATAATAGCAAAGCTCGCGATACATCAAGACCTAACACCTCAAGAACACAGAGAGAGAGAGAGATCAAACACATAGCTGCTGGTACATACCCTTAGCCCCGAGGGAGAACTACTCCCTCCTCGTCATGGAGAGCACCGGGATGATGAAGATGGCCACCGGAGAGGGATTGCCCCCTCCGGCAGGGTGCCGGAACGGGTCTAGATTGGATTTCGGTGGCTACGAAGGCTTCTGGCGACGGAACTCCCGATCTATTCTGCTCCCGGATGTTTTAGGGTATATGGAGATATATAGGCGGAAGAAGTACGTCAGGGGCCACGAGGGGCCCACGAGGGTGGAGGGCGCGCCCAGGGGGGTGGGCGTGCCCCCCTGCCTCGTGAACTCCTCGTAGATCCCCCGACGTGCACTCCAAGTCGTCTTGGCTTCTTTCCTTCCAAAAATGAGTTCCGTGAAGTTTCAGGTCAATTGGACTCCGTTTGGTTTTCCTTTTCTTCGAAACCCTAAAACAGGGTAAAAACACAAACTGGCACTGGGCTCTGGGTTAATAGGTTAGTCCCAAAAATGATATAAAAGTGTATAATAAATCCCATAAACATTCAAAACAGTAAATAATATAGCATGGAGAAATCAAAAATTATAGATACGTTGGAGACGTATCAGCATCCCCAAGCTCAATTCCTGCTCGTCCTCGAGTAGGTAAATGATAAAAACAGAATTTCTGATGCGGTGCTACTTGGCATAATTTCAATGTGATTCTTCTTAATTGTGGTATGAATATTCATATCCGAAAGATTCAAGACAAAAGTTCATATTGACATAAAAATGATAATACTTCAAGTATACTAACTAAGCAATTATGTCTTCTCAAAATAACATGGCCAAAGAAAGTTTATCCCTACAAAATCATATAGTTTAGTCATGTTTCATTTTCATCACACAAGAATGCTCTCATCATGCACAACCCCGATGACAAGCCAAGCAATTGTTTCATACTTTAGTAATCTCAAACTCATAAACTTTCACACAATATATGAGCATGAGCCATAGACATAGCACTATGGGTGGAATAGAATATAATGAGGGGGTTATGTGGAGAAGACAAAAAAGGAGAAAGTCTCACATCAACGAGGCTAATCAATGGTCTATGGAGATGCCCACCGATTGATGTTAATGCAAGGAGTAGGGATTGCCATGCAATGGATGCACTAGAGCTATAAATGTATGAAAGCTCAACAAAAGAAACTAGTGGGTGTGCATCCAACTTGCTTGCTCACGAAGACCTAGGGCACTTGACGAGGTCCATTGTTGGAATATACAAGCCAAGTTCTTATAATGAAAATTCCCACTAGTATATGAAAGTGACAAAACAAGAGACTCTCTACCATGAAGATTATGGTGCTACTTTGAAGCACAAGTGTGGCAAACGATAGTAGCATTGTCCCTTCTCTCTTTTTCTCTCATTTTTTTGGGCCTTCTCTTTTTTATGGCCTTTCTCTTTTCTTTTTTTGGGGCCTTCTCTTTTTTATGGCATTTCTCTTTTATTTTCTTTTTTGGGCCTTCTCTTTTTTTATGGCCTTTCTTTTTTTATTCCTCACATGGGACAATGTTCTAATAATGATGATCATCACACTTCTATTTATTTACAACTCAATGATTACAACTCGATACTAGAACAAGGATGACTCTATATGAATGCCTCCGGCGGTGTACCGGGATATGCAATGAACAAGAGTGACATGTATGAAAGAATTATGAACGGTGGCTTTGCCACAAATACTATGTCAACTACATGATCATGCTAAGCAATATGACAATGATGAATGTGTCATGATGAACGGAATGATGGAAAGTTGCATGGCAATATATCTCGGAATGGCTATGGAAATGCCATAATAGGTAGGTATGGTGGCTGTTTTGAGGAAGATGTAAGGAGGTTTATGTGTGAAAGAGTGTATCATATCACGGGGTTTGGATGCACCGGCGAAGTTTGCGCCAACTCTCAATGTGAGAAAGGGCAATGCACGGTACCGAAGAGGCTAGCAAGGATGGAAGGGTGAGAGTGCGTATAATCCATGGACTCAACATTAGTCATAAAGAACTCACATACTTATTGCAAAAATCTACAAGTCATCAAAAACCTTGGCACTACGCGCATGCTCCTAGGGGGATAGATTGGTAGGAAAAGACCATCGCTCATCCCCGACCGCCACTCATAAGGAGGACAATCAAATAACACCTCATGTTTAAAATTTGTTACACAACGTTTACCATACGTGCATGCTACGGGATTTGCAAACTATAACACAAGCATTTCTCAATTTCACAACTACTCAACTAGCACGACTTTGATATTATTACATCCATATCTCAAAACAATCGTCAAGCATCAAACTTCTCTTAGTATTCAACACACCCATAAGAAAGCTTTTATTATATCCATCTTGGATGCCTAGCATATTAGGATTATTTAAGCAAATTACCATGCTATTTAAGACTCTCAAAATAATCTAAGTGAAGCATGAGAGTTCATCTATTTCTTCAAAATAAAACTACCACCATGCTCTAAAAGATATAAGTGAAGCACTAGAGCAAATGGCAAACTACTCTGAAAGATATAAGTGAAGATCAATGAGTAGTCGAATAATTATGCAACTATGTGAAGACTCTCTAATATTTAATAATTTAAGATCTTGGTATTTTATTCAAACAAAAAGCAAAGCAAAATAAAATGACATTCTAAGAATAGAAAACATCGTGTGAAGAAGCAAAAACTTAGGATCAACCGATACTAACCGATAATTGTTGAAGAAAAAGGTTGGATGCCAACCGGGGCATCCCCAAGCTTAGATGCTTGAGACTTCTTTAAATATTATCTTGGGGTGCCTTGGGCATTCCCAAGCTTGAGCATTTGTGTCTCCTTAATTCCTCTCATATCAAGGTCTCCCTAAATCTCAAAAGCTTCATCCACACAAAACTCAACAAGGACTCGTGAGATAAGTTAGTATAAACGATTGCAAAAACCTTATCATACTCTACTGTAGCAAATCACTAAAATTATTATTCAACATTGAATACTAAATGCCTCTGCATGTTTAATAGTCCTATCATCAAATAGAATCATTAAAGAAGCAAACATATGCAAACAATGCAAACATAACAGCAATCTGCCTAAACAGGACAGTCTGTAAAGAGTGCAGCAAGATCCATACTTCCCTAGCTCTGGCTAAGTGAGGACAGTCTGTAAAGTGCGCCCATGTTTTTATTGTCGCACTCCTATGGCTAAGTGAGGGCATTATAGCCGCATAGTCTAGTTGCCTGGTTCGTTGCGCTAAACAACTCCTTCATGGACCATCTAATGGGATCAAGATTGTTTAGATTCCATCCCGAACACCCCCGTACTACCTACATGGGGGCAGAAGCCGACGACTGGTTAACCCTCAGATTTCATGCAACACGACCGCACAAGAAGTAAAAATTTAAAAACATAATAAGCATTATATTGCATAAGACACTTTGTTTCATCATACAAGGCACAGGGAGATTGCATACATTCATTCAAAGATAGTGTCTTTCGCACAGTGATCCGCAACAATGCAGGATCCCTCCAGGACACCATCAAAATACAACTCGGGTAGGCGGTGCTCCTTTCCCTCAGGTGGCCCCTCGGTCATTAGCTTCTTGGCATCCATCTTCGCCTAGTGCGTTTTGACACGGGCAAAGGCCATCCATGCACCTTCGATACAGACCGACCGCTTTATAACCTCAAGCCGGGGCCAGGCATCACCAAGCTACTTCACAAGTCCGAAGTGGCTGCTAGGTATCGGCGCAGAAGGCCATAGTCGGACTATCAGCTCCTTCATGACTAGCTCGACCGCCTTATGCAGCTCGACCTGCTGTTTTAGCTGGTTGCTGAAGGACATCGGATGTTCGGGCACAAGATATTGAGACCACAACATCTTCTCCATAGAACTAACTTCCCCGGCTCGATAGAACTCGGCAGCGTCTGATACATTGCGCGGCAAATCCGTAAACGCCCCTGGAGAGCTCCAAATTCAGGTAAGTAAAAGGAACGCTTCCTTCACAGACTTGCTTTGCATAATGAAAGCCTTACCCGCCGCGATCTTACGGGCCGCCTGGATTTCCTAAAGGGTGCTCTGGGCTTCGGTTCGAGCCTCTTGCGCGCTCTGGAGGGCCTTCACAAGTTCGGACGCTTGCGTTTTGGAATCATGCTCCAAGGACTCACACTTCTTGACGGCGTCCTGGAGCCCTTGCTGAACCTCGCCGACCCGGGCCTCGTGCTTCTCTCACGCGGCGCGTTCCTTGGCCGCTTTGTCCTCAGCCTTCTCTAATGCTTTCTTGAGGGCCGCCACCTCGGTCGTGGCCCATAATAAAGTTCATGGCACCTTAGTCAGCATGAACCATTCATCCTTCCTAAAACATACGTGCATGTTACTACATACCTTTGCTGTCCTCCAGCCGCTTCTTCACGAGGCCGAGCTCTTTCTCGGCCCGCTCCATGTTATTCTTCAGTCTGGAGACCTCCGCAGTGTGAGCGGCAGCAGCCAGTAGCGACGCCTGCTTATTCACATAGAAATATTATGTTAGACTCCTGCGAAAATTATTTTGATCCCCTGTTCGGCTTTTCCTTTCCGGACACCGAACAGAGCATCAGGGGCTACTGTCCGCATTGTGATATGTTTTCTGCAATTGTTACCTCAAAGCCTGTTAAAAGGCTAGTGCAGGCCTCGGTCAGTCTGCTTTTGGCGGAATGAAACTTTTCGATAACCATACCCATAAGGACATGGTGCTCATCCATAATGGAGTCGCCTCACAGCGCTTCCAGCAGATTATCTGGTGCCTCTGGTTGGACAGAGGTCACCGGTGGAACAGGCACACCTCCTCCTTTCGGGGAAGGCGGTTCGCTGGAGTACGGAGCCGTGTAGGTCTCCAGAATGGTATCAGGCTGAGGGCCGATGGGAACTTGGCCCCCATTGCCAGTCCCCATGGGGGCCTTTCCCCCCATGTGTCCGGCAGCCGAGGAGTCATCCTGGGGCGCCACCTTAATGATTTCTAGAATCTCCCCCCGTTCTGGGAAGGTCCATTGGGACGCCACCTCGTCATCACCCTTGGGTGAATGAGCGGGCGGCGGTGACATGCTAGACATCTCCTTTGAGTCTACCGAACCCTCTTTCGAGGACCGCAGGGAGCCGTCTTGGGCCGGACTGTAATGGCATAGTTAAAACATATTAATATTATAAACTGGAAAGGACAGGTATTGGGAGGTGCGTACGGGTTTGGTACTTACGAGGCAGCCCGAGGCTTGGACCAGGGCATTCGATCCGGACTGCCTTCGACATCCCATGTGGAGTTATCCGCAAGGGAGCCCTTCCCCCTCTTGGGTGCATTCGCCTCTAGATTAGTGGAGGCCTCTCTTTTCTTATTTCCCCCCTCCGGGGGAAGCCGCCTTCTTCTTCCTCCTCACCATCGTCTTCGGCGACCGAAGAGTCAGTCTCGTCTTCGGACAACATGTCCGAAGCACCCTTTCGGCGAAGGCCAATCCTGCTCCCTTTGGCCGTCTTCTTGGCCTTCTTCTCCGGCACATCATAAGGTGCCGGAAATAGCATCTTTGTTAGGAGTAGGGTTTCCTCATCTTCGGGAAGTGGAGCTGGACAATTAATCCACCCCGCTATGTCGATCCAGGCCCGAAAATTGATAGGAAGGCTTAGACTCCTTCCCAAAATATTCCAGTAAAGGATATACCTTGAATACATGAAAGAACTTACCGAATTTCCCTGGCGCTTTAAGCTGAGCCCACGATCTTCGGTCCTGGGCGGTGGTGTCTCTCCGGCCTTGAAGAGCACTTTCCAGATATCTTTGTGCGTTATGCTGAAGATCTCTAGTAGCGTCTGGTGCTTGGCCGGATCAAACTCCCACAAATAGCAAGTCCGGCGTTGGCACGGAAGGATCTGGCGAATGAGCATAACCTAGATCACGTTGACGAGTTTGATCCTCTTGGTTATCATGTTCTGAATGCATGTTTGGAGCCCAGTCAGCTTGCTTGAAGAGCCCCAGGCAAGTTCCTTCTCTTGCAAAGAGGTGAGCCGCAGCGGAGCTACGGATTGAAATTCGGGGGCCGCCGCCCAGTTGGTGTCGCGCGGCTCAGTGATGTAGAACCACCCCGACTGCCACCCCTTCAACATCTCCACAAAGGAGCCTTCAGGCCATGTAACATTGGGCATATTTCCCACCATGGCACGTCCATACTCTGCCAGTTGGCCTCTCACCACCTTCGGCTTTACATTGAAAGTCTTCACCCATAGGCCGAAGTGAGGCGGGATACAGAGGAAGGCCTCGCAAACGACTATAAATGCCGAGATGTTGAGGATAAAGTTGGGGGCTAGATCATGAATTCCAGCCCGTAGTAAAACATCAGTCTGTGGACAAACGGGTGGAGAGGGAATCCCAGCCCACTGACGAAATGTGCGGGAAATACAACCCTCTCATGGGGCTCTGCGGTAGGGACGATCTGTCCTTCGGCTGGGAGACGGTGAACGATCTCCTTGGCCAGGTATCTGGCCTCTCGAAGCTCCTTGATGTCTTTCTTCTTGACAGAAGAAGCCATCCACTTGCCACCAGCTCCGGATCCAGACATGGTTGGCGTGTTTTTTCAGGCGGAGGAAGCTAGGGCTTGGGTGCTGGAGCTCTAGGATGGATGGGCAGAGGAAGGAGAAGGCAGGGGTGAGTGAGGACGAATCCTTATACCCTTATAAAAGCCGCGAATATCAAACGCCTTCCTGCTCGCCTTAAAACTCGCCTATTCCTGAGGGCTGTGTAAACGGCATGGTTGGGTTACCCACGCCCGTATTGAGGAGAATCCCGCGATGAGGGGGCACGATCTCTTCTTCAACAAGACGTGCCAATGACAACCGCGTCTCAAAACGTGGAGCGGCAGGCAAAAAACGGTTCAAAATTATGACCAGATGGACGTGATGTCATGTTGTAAAAGTTGTCAGTGGATTGGACTCGTGTATTACTATATTCTCTCTATGGTTGTGTGTGGTGTGTGTTACAGGTCCGGACATGATCAATTCGTCCGAAGACTATTTTGGAGTTCGGAAGGAGGAACCCGCCTTGTAATGCCGAAGACAGCACTATGCACCGGATATCTTGTCATTGAAGCCAGGTTCAGGTGCTACTGAGGGAGTCTTGGACTAAGGGGTCCTCGGGCGTCCGGCCTGTTCGCCATGGGTCAGACTGATGGGCTGTGAAGATACGAAGACCAAAGACTACACCCGTGTCCGGATGGGACTCTCCTTGGCGTGGAAGGCAAGCTTGGCGACCAAATATGTAGATTCCCTTCTTTGTAACCGACCTTGTGTAACCCTAGATCCTTCCGGTGTCTATATAAACCGGAGGACTTAGTTCGGATAGGAGAGACTGATTATCATAGCCATACAAGCTAGACCTCTAGGGTTTAGCCATTACGATCTCGAGGTAGATCAACTCTTGTAATACTCCTATTCATCAATATCAATCAAGAAGGATGTAGGGTATTACCTCCATAGAGAGGGCCCGAACCTGGGTAAACATCGTGTCCCTTGTCTCCTGTTACCGTCGACCTTAGACGCACAGTTCGGGACCCCCTACCCGAGATCCGCTGGTTTTGACACCAACACCCGTGTCCAGGTGGGACTCTCCTTTGTGTGGATGGCAAGCCTAGCGTCCGGATGAATAATTTCCTTTCTCTATAAACCGACTCTGTACAACCCGAGGACCCTCCGTGTCTATATAAACCGGAGGGTTTAGTCCATTGAGGCTATCAGAATTCATATAGGCTAAACATCTAGGGTTTAGCCACTATGATCTCGAGGTAGATCAACTCTTGTAACCCCTATACTCATCAAATACAATCAAGTAGGATGTAGGGTTTTACCTCCATTAAGAGGGCCCGAACCTGGGTAAACATCATGTCCCCCTTGTCTCCTATTACCATCGATCCTCAGACACACAGTTCGGGACCCCCTACCTGAGATCAGCCGGTTTTGACACGATATTGGTGCTTTCATTGAGAGTTCCACTGTGCCATCGATGATGGGATCGATTGCTCGCCTTGTCAGTAACAAAAACATCAACTCTGTAGAGGCCCTAGCTCTGGGACAGTTCCTCCAGCTCGGCGGTTTCACCATGGGCGCCCGTACAACCTTTAAGCCAAGGGCAGCTCTCGAAATCGCTAATCATCGTCTTCACGTCGGCCTTGAACACCCCAAAAAGATGGATCCAGTGGATATTTCGTCTTTAAACGAACTACTTGATCGCATCGCTGCCCTGGGAGTAGCAACAGACTACGATCGGATTGGGCTTAAACCTGATCAGAGGGAAATCAAGTCCCCGCCGATCACCCATACGGCAGCGGTCATGGAAGAAGAGGCCGATGATACTTCTCCCCCAAAGTTGAGAACAAGCTATGTTCGGATTTCTGAGTCTCACGTGCCGAATACCCATCTTCAGGAAGAGACCTCATGTCCTCTGAATATAGAACAAGGCGTTGAGACCGAAGACTGCCAGGAAGCTCCGGACCCTAGACCGATGACTTCGCAGATTCTTTAAATTCCGGATGAAATAATGGGTCAGGACTCGAATCTTAGCCCGCCCACCCACCACATGCAATATTCCCCAAACAACTCAGGTCCTCCAGACGTATGCGACCTAATGTACATGCGGCAACAACCTAAGGAAACAGTCCATCACTTTTGGGCCAGGTTCCTCCTTTTCAAAAACAAGATCAAGGACTGCCATGACGATGACGTGGTTTCAATATTTCGCCGCAATTGCATGGACGAGGGAATACTTAACGCCCTCAACCACCACCGCATACCACACTTTTCAGATCTGGCACACATCATACAGAAGTACAGTGCAATGGAAAGCACCTAGAAGGCACAAACAGCTCGGTGGGAGCCTCCGGCCTTCAAGCAGCCCACTGGACGGGCAAAAAGGATGCGTGCAATGGAAAGCACCTAGAAGGCACAAACAGCTCGATGGGAGCCTCTCGCCTTCAAGCAGCCCACTATACGGGCAAAAAGGATGCACCCTTACGGGGCACCCGGTCATCATCCCATGGATAAGAAAGTAAAGCCTTTTACGGGACACAGAACCATCCTTGATGACCTTCTCGATAAACCTTGTCAGATACATACAACGCCAAATACCGAATCAACACACAGCCTTCGGTCATGTTGGGTACTCCGGCAGGTGGCTAAGAGCAGCGAATCCATCCTTACCAGCATTCCTTCAGAGAGGCACTCCCCGGAAGATGCCGATCTCAACATTTTCACGGTCTTTGAGACCTTTTCTTCCAATAACCGGCGCAAGAGGGCATTGCGCGACCTTGCCGAATTCAACCAGGTAGCCGCAGTAAATCCTTGAAATGACACGGCGATAACCTTCACCACAGATGACGAGCGAAGGGCCAGATCAGTACGAGCACCAGCCACTTGGGTCTTAAACCCAATAGTAGATGACTTTCGGCTCACCAAATTACTCATGGATGGTGGCAGCGGATTAAACCTCATCTACGAGGATACACTCCTAAAAATGCAGATGGACAAAAGTCGCATCGAGCAAAGCGGCGTGACTTTCCGAGGCATGGTGTAACACCCACAATGTGGCTAAATCTCCCACGTGTCGGGGCACAACTTAGAGGCATAGCCGCATGGTAGGCATGTCGCAAGAGGGGTAATCTTTACCCATCCCATGTACTGAATAAGAAAGGGATAAAGAGTCGGCTTACAATCGCCACTTCACACAATACATAAATAGTCATACATCATCCAAGGTACAATCAAAGGTCCGACTACGGAACCAAAATAAAGAAAGACAACCCCAAATGCTAGATCCCTGATCATCCCAATTTAGCCCATCACGGGATCCTCTACTGATCATCTAGAAAAGAAACATAGTAACGGCCCGAATCCTCGTCGAACTCCCACTTGAGTTCGGTAGCGTCCCCTGCACTGGCATCATCGGCACCTGCATCTGTTTGGAAGTATCTGTGAGTCACGGGGACTCAGCAATCTCACACCTGCGAGATCAAGACTATTTAAGCTTAAGGGGTTGGAAAGGGTAGTGAGGTGGAGCTGCAGCAAGCACTAGCATATATGGTGGCTAACTTACGCAAAAGAGAGAGAGAAGAGAAGCAAAGCATGGTCGAGAAGCTAATAGTGATCAAGAAGTGATCCTGGAGCTACTTACGTTCAATCATAACATGAGACCGTGTTCTCTTCCCGGACTCCGGCGAAAAGAGACCATCACGGCTACACATGCGGTTGATTCATTTTAGTTAAGTTAAGTGTCAAGTTCTCTACAACCGGATATTAACAAATTCCCATCTTCCCATAACTGCGGGCACGTCTTTCGAAAGTTCAAAACCCTGCAGGGGTGTCCCAACTTAGCCCATCAGAAGCTCTCATGGTCAACGAAGGATATTCCTTCTCCCGGGAAGACCCGATCAGTCTCGGTATCCCGGTTACAAGACATTTCGACAATGGTAAAACAACACCAGCAAAGCCGCCCGATGTGCCGACAAATCCCGATAGGAGTCGCACGTATCTCGTTCTCAGGGCACACCGGATGAGACATCCTACGAGTAAAACCAACCCTCAAGTTGCCCCGAGGTGGCACCGCAGTCTACTCGGTTCGGACCAACACTCAGAGGAGCACTGGCCCGGGGGGGTTTAAAATAAAGATGACCCTTGAGTATACAGAACCCAAGGGAAGGTATATGGTTGTAGGTAGGCAAATGGTAGAACCAAGGTGATGGAGGAGCTCTCCATCCATGAAGAGTTGTGCACGACCCTGGAGCTGTTCAACATCGCGAACAAGTGTGATAGAGCTGAGGAGGGGTGCTTCTCCCTCCTTGAGCTCCCTACTATGGACCGAGAGGAGAAGAAGACCAAGGACAGGGACGTGAAGCCCAAGGGAGCAGCCGTGCTCGCAGCGGAACCAGACACCAAGCGTGGCAGAGACCAACTAGAGTCATCCAAGAACAGCCGTCCATTCTGCACCTTCCACAACCTGAATACCAACAACACCAGCGACTGTCAAGAACTCAGAGCCATTCGCGAATGACGCTTCGGTCGATGCCCCGAGCGCGGCGACCGGGGCTACGGCCGAGGAGGAGGGCATGGTGGCGGATGCTGGGACGACCATGGCCCGTGCCAGGAGTGGCACGACCGGCCTCGTGAGGACCGCTGGCAGG
Organism: Triticum urartu; assembly: GCF_003073215.2. Lineage (NCBI taxonomy): Eukaryota > Viridiplantae > Streptophyta > Magnoliopsida > Poales > Poaceae > Triticum > Triticum urartu. The sequence continues at coordinate 366,670,125 of NC_053023.1, read as the reverse complement.
ATCAGCCTCGCGAGGTCGCCTGGAGCGATCAGCCTCGTAAGGATCATCCTCAAGGAAACGCTGGGCTCCGGCCGCTGCCGCCACCGCCAAGAAGGAATGACGAACACCATCAAGACGAGGGCGCTGGGGGCTTCCAAGAGCCGCGTGCTATCGCCTGCATCTTGGGCAGAGCCCAGGCCCCAGCCTCGCGGCGTATCTTCAAGCAGTTCGCTCGTGAAGTGAATGCAGTCCTCCCTAAGCTTGAAGCCACACGCCCACTCAGATGGTCCTAGTGCCTCTCGGGATGTGGGGTTCCGGCAAACCCTTAAGGTTCGAACACTGGGGTGAGCAGGAAGTCTTTCCCTCCAACCGATCTACGCTCTAGCTCACTAGGATCTTGCGGACGAACTCGACAAACTCACAACACAAATAGACACGGGGTTTATACAGTTCGGGCACCGTTGTGGTGTAATACCCTACTCCAGTGTGGTGGTGGTGGATTGCCTCTTGGGCTGATGAACAATACAAGGCAAGAACAACCTCCTGAGGTTGAGGTGTTCTTGAGCTCGGTGAGCTTGTGCGTGTGGGGGTGGTCTCTCTCTATCTCCCTCAGATCATCTTTCATCCACTGTGGTGGCTATTCCTAATTGTAGAGGCCCTGGTCCTCTTCCCAAATATCGAGCGGGAAGGGAGCCAAGAATGGCGGGCTAATTTGAAAGCGGACAGCTAGTACAAGCTATCGTGACAAAAGTTGTCTTCGCCTGCACAAAGTTCTGGTGGTGATGCTGTTCTGGGCTCCACGATGACCTCCTTATTGCAGTCCATGGTCTTGGTCTTGTTGCACTAAAAATGGCAACCTTTGCCTGAGGCCTTGGTACTCCACGGGTGCGCTTGCCCCCATTGCACCAAAGAGGAAACAAGGACGCTGCGCGCGCTGGCGCCCGCCTGGTGTCGATCGTCATGGCTCATGTCATGAGAGCCTCGTGAGGTTCGCCTCGCCTTGATATCTCCGCTCCTCGTGAGCCTACCTAGCTAGGCCACTCCATAGGAGGTCTTGCATCGCCCGCCTCGCGAGGCTTGGCCCCTCGCGAGGGTCTTGGGTGCTTTGTTGGTGAAGATGGGTCATCCGGCCTCCTGGCTCAGCCACGCCGCGGGCCGCAGGCAGGCAAGTCTAGGGACCCCTGTTCCCAGGACGCCGACAGTAGCCCCCAGGCCCAAGGTGCGCTCGGGCTTGGCTTTGCGGCGAAGCCAAGGGTCAAGTTCAGAGCACTGTGGGCCCCAAAGGCCTGTGGCCTCTGTTGACGCACGGCGGTTGATTGGACATGGGTGTCTCCACTTCCCCACGCTGCCTCGACGACTGCATGACTTGACAAGTCCTTGCGACATGCAAGGGAAACCATCATTACCTGCGATCGTTGGAGACGCCGGTTGGCCCTCTCTTGCTATAAATGGGGAGGGGGGGAGCCCCCGTTGCCCATATCTTCCTTGCGTGCTTCCTCCTTCTTGCTCCACTTCTTGCTCCAATGGCGCCCATCAGAAGGTTCTCTGCCGAGGAGAAGGGGAAAGCCCCCGGGATGCCCCGGATCCACTCCCGCCCAAGAAGAGGTCGATCCATCGCCGTGATGAAGCGACGATGCAGGTGGTGGCGAGGCCTTTGTGCGAGCGGCCTCCACCGGGGTACTCGCTACCCCTGCACGCCCAAGCCGTAGGCTCGGGAGGACAAAGTGGCGAGCAGCGTCACCCATGCCGCACCAGGGGTCGCCGCGCCATGTCGACGCGGGCCGTCCATGCCGCGGACTCCTCACGCGAGCTGGTGCTCTAGGCGCCGATGCCTCCGAACTCCTGGATCTGCTTCCCATGGTTCTTGTCCGACATGATGCTGCCGAGGGGAGCTCTCGAGCTCTGGCTGCAGCATGCCGATTGCGGCGCTCCAGCAATCAGAGCGAAGATCGAAGCGGTCCCCATCGGCAAGATCTTTATGACTTGCGGCTGCGGTGAGATCATACGGATCTTTTGCGTGAGGGGCACCCTCGCGATCCACTTCGAGTATGACGGCGCCTCCACGCTTTTCTTCAAGGTCTTTGACACAGATATCGGCGTTCTGGGAATGGGGGTCCCCAGACATGCCTGCCTGCGGCTTGCGGCGTGGCTCAAAGGGGGGCCTAGCACGGCCCATCTTCACCAACACAGACCCAAGACCCTCGCGAGGGGCCAAGCCTCACGGGGCGGACGACGCGGAGCTTCCTCAGGCATGGCCTCATCAGGCTGGCTCGCGAGGAGGCGGAGAGATCAAGGCGGGGTACCTCACGAGGTGCCCGTGACGCAAGCCATGACGACCGAAGGCGCCAGGCGGGTGCTAGCCGGCGCAGCGTCCTCCTTTCCTCTTTGGTGCAAAGGGAGCAAGCGCAACCGCGGAGTACCGACGCATCAGGCAAAGGTTGCCATTTCGGTGCAACAAGACCAAGACCAGGAGGACTGCAAGACGGAGGTCATTGTGGAGCCCAAGACGGCGTCACCACCAGAGCTTTGTGCAGGCAAAGACTACTTTTGTCAGGATAGCTAGTACTAGTTGTCCCCCTTCAAATTAGCCCTTCATTGTTGGCACCCTTCCCGCTCGATATTTGGGAAGAGGACCAGGGCCTCTATAAATAGGACCAACCACCCACAGAACAAGAGGGATGGGGGAAGAGGGATGGGGGAAGAGGAAAAAGACGAGAGAAGGAAAAGAGAAGGAAAGAGAGAGAGAGAGAGAGAAGGGCGACTGAACTCCTCCCAGCAGTTCATCGCCCCAGCCAAGAGCAGACCCTCGCGAGGCTGTTCTTCCTTGTATTGTTCATCATCATCAGCCCAACAGGCAATCCACCACACCACACACTGGAGTAGGGTATTACACCACAACGGTGGCCCGAACCAGTATAAACCCTGTGTCATTCGTGTTGTTCTTTCCATTGCTTAGATCTTAGCGAGGCGGAGGGGTGCAGGTAGGTAGGAGGCGAAATCTCCGCGCGCACCCAGTGTTCGAACCTCAAGGGTCTGCCGGAACCCGAAATCCGACATTTGGCACACCAGGTATGGGTGCGCCGTAATTCGTCTTCCACCGCCCCGTTCTCCTCTGACCATCGCGCCCATGTCTGACGCTCGTCGGGCCTGGACCGAGCGCCGGGCCGCTCTCGCTTCCCGCGTCGCCCAGACGGCTCCTTTCGGCGGGCATCCTCGCCGTTCCCCGTCACCTGCCGTCAACGCCGCCACCGGCCCGGCGGGGGACGAGCAGCAAGCATCGTCTCAGCATCCGTCCGTGTGGCAAGACGGCCGCACCGCTACTCCCTCGCTCACCCCAGCTGGTTCCTCGTCCCGTGCGCTCTGTGCACCCATGGAGGCTCGAGCTGCGCTCATCGTGGCAAACGAGCTCCTGCGCTACCGTCCCGTCGATGACGTCTATGAAGAATGGCTCGACCGCGTCGCTGAGCTCGTCCGCGCCGCAGGGGGCTCTCCTGCGCCATCTGCTCCGCTGCACCGCACCCCGCCCCGCGCGGGCGACGAAGCTCCGGCGGTGCCCCGGCCTCCTCCTCCACAAGAAGGCGCCATGGCTCCAAGGTGCGTGGCCCCTGGGTGGAACCCGCTCCGTCAGGTGCCAGCGCGGCAAGAGTAGAGCTGCCAAGAAGTCCCTCGCCCGCAAGAAGCTGCCCAGGCGCTCCCTGCTCCAGCATGTCGCGACCCTGCTCCTTCTCCCGCACGTCAAGACCCAGCTGCAGCGCGTGGGGACATGCAAGACCAAGCTCTCCGTCACCCAAGGCCTCCCGTGGCCACAGCAGGCTTCCGTGCCTTCACCACCGAGCTACGCAGCGTCGCGTGGCCCGGCAAGTTCAAGCCGGACCTTCCTCCTCGTTACGACGGCACGGCTGACCCTGCGGAGTTCCTCCAGCTCTACGAGCTAGGCATCGAAGCTGCCAACGGAGACGAGAAGGTCATGGAGAATTGGTTTCCCATGGCGCTCAAGGACGGGGCCCGCACCTGGCTCCTGAACCTGGCTCCAGGCACGATCTCCTCCTGGGACGAGATGCACACCCGCTTCATCGCCAACTTCCAAGGTACTCGCGACCGGCCACCCGCCGTGAGCGACATGCGCCGCATCAAGCAACAACCCGGGGAGACCCTGCAGAAGTACATCCAGCGCTTCAACAACGCACACCTCAAGATTCCCAAGGTGACTGAGGAGGCCATCATCTCAGCCTTCTCCGACGGCGTGCGCGATGTCAAGATGAAGGAGGAGCTGGCGATGCATGAAGACCTATGCACTTCCTTGGAGCTGTTCAACTTGGCAACCAAGTGCGCCAGGGCTGAGGAGGGGCGTCTCTCCCTCCTCGAGCTGCCTGCCGCAGACCCAGAAGAGAAGAAGCCCAAGACCAAGGACGTGAAGCGCAAGGGGGCTGCCGTGCTCGCGGCAGAACCAGACACCAAGCGGGGAAGAGATCAGCCCGAACCTTCCAAGGGCAGCCGGTACTTTGTGTACCACGACCTCCACACCCACAACACCAACGAATGTCAAGAGCTCCGAGCCATGCGAGAAGGAAGGATCGGTCGTCACCCCGACCGCGGTGACCGGGGCTACGGTCGAGGAGGAGGAAGGAACGCAGGACGCTGGGAAGACCGTGGCCCGCGCCAAGGGTGGCGCGATCAACCTCGCAAGGATCGCTGGCAAGACCCGCCTCGCGAGGCAGACTGGAGGGATCAGCCTCGCGAGGATCGCCCGCATGGAAACGCATGCCTCCCTCCGCTGCCGCCGCAGCCAAGGAGAAACGAGGACCGCCACCAAGACGAGGGGGCTGGGGGCTTCCAGGAGCCGCGCGCGATCGCCTGCATCCTGGGCGGGGCTCAGGCCCCAGCCTCTCAACGCATCTTCAAGCAGTTCGCCCGCGAAGTGAATGCAGTCCTCCCCAGGCTTGAAGCCACGCACCCTCTCAGGTGGTCGGCGTGCGCCATCACGTTCAGCTCAGCAGATCAGCTCAAGTGTGCGGCTATAGCCGGAGTCCTCCCAATGCTTTGCTCCCCAATCATCAGCAACGTGGTGGTCACCAGGACCCTCATCGATGGAGGGGCAGGGCTCAACATCCTGTCCGTGGAAACATTCAACAATCTCCAAGTGCCCTACAGCCAGCTTTGGCCAACCAAGCCCTTCTCCGGAATCACCGACGGCTCCACGGTCCCGATTGGGCAGGTCCGCCTCCCTGTCACCTTCGGGGCACGCGACAACTACCGCACCGAGCTCATCGACTTAGACGTCGCTCACATTCACCTGCCGTACAACGCCATCCTTGGGTACCCGGCGCTGGCCAAGTTCATGGCCGTAACTCACCACGGCTACAACGTCCTCAAGATTCCAGGAAGTGGCGGAGTCATCACGGTGCCCTGTGAAGAGAAGGACGCGGTGTGTTCCCTGGAACGAGCCTTTCAGGCCGCGTCACTGGAAGACCCAGATCGCGGAAGCAGGAGGCTTCCCGAGACCGCCCCCAAGAAGAAGAAGACATTGTCCGGCCCGGTCCCTCAGGAGGCAGGCCCCTCTGGGCCTGTGCCTGCCCAGGGGGAACCTCCTTCCGTCGCATGGGAAAGCGCGCCCGGCGCCCTCCTCAGGCAGGGCTCGGGGGCTCTCTCCTGGAGGGCCACCGACCTGGCTAGGGTCACGAGGGAGGCGCTTGGGCACCACATGGAGGCGTGCTTCGAAGCACGTTTCCCTCAAGAAGGAGTAAGGCAAGGAGAGCCAGACCCTCAGGAGTTCGTCAGCAAGGCCATTCAGTAGCTACAGGAGTCAAGGGTCATGAAAGGCGGCCGCCGTCTACCAGCAGTGGCTCCCCATCCAGGTGAGGGTGGTGGGCTGCACGTCTGCATCAACATACCAGGGCTCAACCGAGTCACCTCTCTGGAGAGCCTCTGGCCCTCGCGAGTGGGGCTCTGCGGAGGTCCACCCCACAGCTGCGTTCGCATGCCTTACGGCTTGCCGAACGCGGCTGTCACGTACCAGCGCCTCATGAGGGGCATCATGGAGGCACAAGAGGCCAGGCGTTCCGCAGCCCTGGCGGAGATGGAGATGGCCCGCAGGGAGCCACCAGCGCCTCCGAAGCCTCCTGAGGCCCCTGGGCCTGGGAGCTCGTGAGGATCGGCTTCCGCAGCCCACTGAGTCTGCTACACAAACACCCCTTCATCCTCAACGTCATTAGGTGACATCTTTCAAGTTTCACTTCCAGCTGGGAGCGCCCCCCCAGGGCTGCATTATTCCCAGGCCGCGTGGGTCCGTCCCTGCGGCATGTATCCCTTTTATTTCATGTTGTTAGCTTACCTTGTTGGGGGCGCCCCTCGGGCTGCACGATCCCCAAGTCGCTCGGGCCAGACCCAAAGCGGCGTGTATCTCATTTGCAGTTATTTTCGGTTATGCGTCATACCCACCATGCTTGATTATTTGATGCCGGCCCATGGCACCTCTTCTTCTCCATGCCGACCGCTTGCACGTTAAAGGGGGGGTACCTGAGCATCGCGACTCAGGGCTCCTACTGGCTCTCCAGCCCTCACCCTCTGGCCTTGTCCACAGCATCGTGACCTGGCATACCAGCGACGGCTGAGACCAGCTCGAGGGCCGGGACCCGAGGACGTAGAGTGCCGGCATCTAACCAAATTTGCAGGGACACATCACAAGATAAGGCCCAGTGCCAGGCGCAACCCGCCTAGAGGTAGGTCCCCGTGAGTCCGGCGCTGGCCCACGGGTGCCCAGATACACCTCGCCAGGCCCTACCGTGCCAGCCACGTGTCAGGGCGGGGCTGTACACGCCCCGGGGGCTCCTCCCGGAGGGGGGCCCCCTCCCACGTATCAGTGGAAGCACCATGCTCCGCGTTGGCTGACGACACTGCCGAGGAGCGGCTATGCCCGTACACATACGGAAGCGCTATGCTCCGCGCTGGTGATAAACAACTAAGGGTGGCGCTCGGGCCGCATCAACCTCAGGGAGCCCAGAGCTCAGTGTCTAGCCTCATTGTAACGCCTCCCCTCGGTAGTGCCGCGCGAGGGGGCTGGGCACGGGGGCTGCGCCTGGGCCACGCCCAGACGCACGCCACCCAGCCGGCCCCCCCCCCCGGGCCTGGTTCGTCGCGCGTCTCTCCCCGAGCGGAGCCAAGGTACGAAGGCCGTTTGAGCGTCAAGGGGGACTCCTGAGCATCGCGACTCAGGAGCCTAACTGGTCACATAGCCCCTCACTCCTTAGTTCCGAAAGGCTAACGCTGGGTGAGGTATGCACGTGGCCGGGCTCTGCAGACGTAGAACGGTAGATCCACCCACACCACACCTCCCTACTTGTTGTTCGTGCGCCAAGGGGGACTCCTGAGCATCGCGACTCAGGAGCCTAACTTGTCACGTAGCCCCTCACTCCTTGGCCCCGTCCTGGTTTCCGGTCGGGACTAATGCTGGGTGAGGTATGCGCGGGGCCGGGCTCTGCCGGCGTAGAACATAAGCAAGTAGGAAGGAAAAGCGCAAATTTCAAGGAATTCAAAAGCAAATATTACAGTCCACACTGTTATCTCAATGCCAAACGCAAGTTTAAACGCCTCCCCGAGGCATGATACATGTGCAGGAATTAAAGGCAGGAGAGGAGCCACAACGGAGTCACTTGTCGGCGGTGGAGCATCGCGGAGTGGGTGCGCCTCGTGGACCAGTGGGGTCGGCAGCGCCTTGCTTCCGCTTGGTGCTGAAGGCCAGAAACTTCCCCAGTAGAGCCTCCGCGCGACCCTTCACGGCCTCGGCAGTGGCAGCGGCACACCCGCCGCTTACTGGCTCCAGCAGTCCGTCGAGGTCGACGTCGGGATTGCGAAGGTAGATGTGGGTGAGCACCCGCGTTAGTGCTGCAGAAGACAGGACACGCGCCTCGGCCTCCACCGTAGGTCCAAGGCAAAGGGCTACATCTTCAAGAGTGCTAACCAGGAAGGGAAGCAGCTTGGCGGGGCCATCCTCGATGCCAACCAGCGGGCTCTCCAGGCTGCTGTCGTAAAGCGTCCTCAGCGAGGAGCGAGCCTTCGCCTCCATCTCCGTGAAGGCCACGCGGTCCTCGGCAAGAACCAGGGCCTTGTCGTCCAGCTCGGCCTTCCTCGCCCCCAACTCCTGCTCCAGCACGCCTAGGCGGTCACGGCGCTTCCTGAGCTTGACCTCCCTCTCCTTGACGGCCGCCTCGCGAGCCTTCACACCTTCTTCCTGCTCTTGGCGAAGGCGGACCTCTTTCGCGAGCTGGTCGCGCAGGCCCTGCAACTCATCCTCCAGCGCCTTGCAGCGACCACGGATATAGACGACCTCCCCCAGGGCTGCGTCACGAGCAGCCTTCGCCTCAAGGACGGCCCGCTTCTCCTCATCGCAAGCCGTCGAGGCCTGAACCAGCACCGCCCGAATCGAAGCGTCAGAGCGAACCCATCCGGAAGCCAGCTCCAAGCGCCCGGCCACCAAGCGAGGGTCGGCGCCAAGAAGATCCTGCCGCAGTCGGTCCAGCTCAGCGACAACACGATCTAGAACGGCAGAAGGAGTCGGAGAGACAGTAGCCAGTGGAGTAGGAGGAGAAGGCGGCTGCGCAGCCACAGCATCCTGAGGCGGAGTCTTCTGCACCCCAACGGCTATAGTGGCGGCGGCAGGCAAGGACACCTCGGGAGTCAATTGGGCCATGGGGGCCGAGCTCGCCCCGGCCGGCTCAGCCAGGCCTCGCGAGGACGACTGGGTAAGAGAAGCCCGTGCGTCGTGGTCACCCTCCTTCACGAGGAGAGGCGCTGCCACGGATGGAACCTCAGGAGCTCCCTTCGACTTCTTTGCTGCGGGCGCCAGCCTATCCAAGAGATGCAGACGTCAAGCCTTAGAAGCAGAATAAGAAATAAAGACAAGAATCAAATGCTTACGGGTCATCGCCAGTGAGCTCGAGCGGCCTCCAGACAAATTTGAATCCTGAAAGCCGGCTGCAAGGGTCAACCTCGGGAAGCTTGGAAGCAGAAGGTGCGGTCCGCCTCGGGGCCGGGGCAGACCCGCGGGAGATCAGCCCGGTCCTGTCCTTCTTCGGGATCAGGGGCAACCTCCCGCCGTCCTGCTCGTCGTCATCCTCGTCGTCATGCACGTCGTCATTGCTCGGAGAGAGGCGGAGAACGCGGGACCTGCACCGGGGGAGGGGAGCCCTCGACTCTCCGTCAGTCGTCTCGGAGTCAGGCCCTTTTTCCTGCTCCCCTCCTTCCTCCTCTTCGCTGGAGTCGTCGAAGGGCACGTCCACCGGTTCCTCGGGAGTTTCCATGGGCACGGGCCCGTCCCCGTTGAAGACGGGCATGGGCTCCACTACCTGCTCCTAGTCGTTGCGGAGGAACAAGGGCGTAGGAGCACCCTCCAACCTCACCACATCGCCCCCGACTAGAGATTGGAGGACCGTAGCTAGATCTCCATCGGCCAAGGCCGCGGGTCTCGGATGGGGCCTCCACATCGGTGGTGAGTATAGCCGAAGCGGAGCCAACTGGTCCTCCAGGAATTCCCTCAGCAGCGACGCGCCGGTCAGCTTCGCCGCCGCCATGTTGGCCGGCCTCAGATCCGCATCCATCTTCTCCAACACCAGCTTCGTGCGGGGGTCCGCGAGCTCCGCTCGACCCCAATCGCTGGAGCTCGTGGGCTGCTCTGTGGGCAAGATCAGACGAGGGTGAATGCGCCCAGCATCCGCCAAGACCCATTTGCTCCTGAAGCCCTCAATCCTTTTCCCGGGGTTCGAGATGGCAATGGCGCCGCCATACGCGATGAAGCTCGCGCACGCGGAAGTAGGACTACGAGAGGTTCGGAGGTAGAAGTAGTGGCGCAGCAAGGCCACTGAGGGATGCACCCCTACGTGAGCCTCGCAGTAATAGGCGAAGATTGCTAGGAGAAGGACGGAGTTGGGGTGGAGATGCAGAGCCTGTAGCTTGTAATGGCGAAGGACAGAGAAGAAGAACTTGGAGAAGGGAGGCACCAGGCCAGCAGCAATGGCACTTACGAAGAACGGATAGAAGGTGCTCCCTTGACCCTCAGGGGTGGCAGAGCCGGCCTTGAACACCTTCGCCCCGTCGATGCCCCGCGCTGCTGCCATCCGGCGCAACCGGGCAAGCCTCGCCTCCGACACGTTCGGCGAGTCCAGGGCAGACGAGTACCAAGCTACGGCCGGGGGCTGACGAGGCGCCATGGCTTCCTAGGTCACGCGGTCGGAGTAGATCTGGAAACTTTGGAGGAAGGAAGGAGAGGCGCAAGAAAGGGGATCTGAGCAGCAACCAGAGAAAGCAAAAAGCAAAGACTAGGCAGATGTCGCTCCTTTATCAACTCGCACGGTTGCTGAGGCGCCCACGTCCAATCAACCGCCACACGATGCCCAAGGCCACAGGCTGTTAGAGCCCACGGTGCTTCGCTCTTGCCCTTCCGCCTCCCTGCACGGCCAAGTTTGGGCGCGCCTTCCGCCTCCCTGCCACGGTCTGAAGATATCACTTGTGGAATACCGTGCAGAGAGACAATCCGAGAGGTATAGAGTTCCGCCAATTGAGCTGCAGTGATTGACTCTTTGGTAGACAGAAAATGAGCCACTTTAGTGAGTTTGTCGATGACAACGAATATAGCATCATTGCCACGCTTGGACTTTGGAAACCCAGTAACGAAGTCCATCTCAATGTGGTCAAACTTCCATTTTGGAATGGCAATAAGTTGGAGGAGACCCACTGGCCTTTGATGTTCTGCCTTCACTCTTCTGCAGACATCACATTCATTCACGAATTGAGCAATCTCGCGCTTCATTCGAGTCCACCAATAAGCCTGCTTGAGGTCCTGATACATCTTCGTGCTCCCAGGGTGGATGGAGAGCAGAGAATTGTGAGCCTCGTTCATGATCACTTTACGAAGTTCACCTTTGGGCACGACAATATGATCCTCGAAGAAAAGAGTATCCTTGTCATCAAGGCGGTAGCACTTGTACTTCGGTTGACTCTTGGCAATCCCAATCTTCACCTTCTTCACCATAGCATCAAGAAGCTGGGCTTGGCGAATCTGGTCATCCAAGGTAGGAGAGACTTGAAGGTTGACGAGGAAACCTTGAGGAACAACTTGCAGATTAAGTTTGTGGAAAGCTTCACAAAGCTCGGGTTGATAAGGCTTGAGAATCAGACTGTTGCAATAAGCCTTCCTGCTCAAAGCGTCAGCAATCACATTGGCCTTGCCTGGAGTATACTCGATACTCGGATTATACTCTTGAATCATTTCGACCCATCGAGTTTGCCTGAGGTTGAGATTAGGCTGAGTGAAGATGTACTTGAGACCCTTGTGATCAGTGAAGATGTCCACTTTTCTTCCCAATAAGAGATGTCTCCAAGTCAAAAGAGCATGCACAACTGCCGCCAACTCGAGATCATGAGTGGGGTAGTTTTTCTCATTGGGCTTCAACTGGCGAGAGGTATAAGCAACAACTTTCTTCTCTTGCATCAACACTGCACCGAGACCTTGGAGAGAGGCATCACAAAAGACCTCGTACGGCTTGGATTCATCAGGCGGGGTCAGAACTGGAGCAGTGACCAATTTCTCTTTCAATGTGTTGAAAGCAATGTCACACTCCGGAGACCAAACGTACTTGACATGCTTCTGGAGAAGATTTGAGAGAGGCTTCACGATCTTAGAAAAGTTTTCAACGAATCTTCGACAGTAGCTTGCGAGACTGAGGAAGCTACGGAGTTGCTTCACGTTCTGAGGAGGTTCCCAATTCACAATTGCAGACACCTTCTCAGGATTCACCGCAATGCCCTTGGCAGAGATGATATGACCAAGATAAAGAACCTCATCGAGCCAAAATTTGCACTTGGAGAACTTGGCGTAGAACTTGTGTTCCCTCAGCTTATCAAGTACCAAACGCAAGTGCTTTGCATGATCTTCCTTGTTCTTCGAGAAAACCAGAATGTCGTCAAGATAGACCAAAACAAAGTCATTGGTGTAGGCATTGAAGATGAAGTTCATCATGCGAGAGAACGTCGGAGGAGCGTTGACGAGGCCGAAATACATGACAGTGTATTCATATGAACCATAGCTTGTCCTGAAAGCCGTCTTGGGAATATCTTGCTCACGGATACGAATCTGATGATAACCCATACGGAGATCAAGCTTGGAGAATACTTGGGCACCTTTGAGTTGTTCGAACAGCTCGTTGATGTTGGGAAGTGGGTATTTGTTCTTGATGGTCTTCTTGTTCAATGGACGATAATCAACACAAAGTCGGTCCGTTCCATCCTTATTCTTCACAAAAAGAACACCACAACCCCACGGAGAAGAACTAGGCTGGATGAGACCCATTCTCTCTTGAATATCGAGTTGCTTCTTCAGCTCCTTCAACTCTTCAGGTCCGAGCTTGTAAGGACGCTTGCACACAGGTTCCGTGCCAGGCTCAAGATCGATGACGAATTCAACTGGCCGGTGCGGAGGCATTCCTGGAAGCTCTTCTGGAAAGACGTCTTGATATTCGCAAATGACTGGAATTTGCGAGATAGCATCCAGTTCACCCTTCTCATTGAGAGAAAACAGACGGATAGTATTATCCCAAGCGGCAAAGACAATTACATCCTCAGACGAATGAGTCAATTGAATCTGCCTGGCTGCACATTCAAGCTGAGCCTTGTGCTTAGAAAGCCAATCCATCCCGAGAATAAGATCAATATCCAAGTTACTAAGAACCATTGGAGAAGCCAGAAACTTGAAATCACCCATCATGATAGTAATATCCGGAATCATCATACTAGAACTCAGACGCTTAGCCAGAGAGACGACTTGCATAGCTCTAGGTAAAGCCTTAGTACTAAAATTGTTCTCCGATGCAAATGGGAATGACATGAAGGAATGCGATGCACCAGAGTCAAAAAGAACTTTTGCAGGAATATCATTAATAGGAAGGTTACCCATGATGACATCTGACGAGTCCTCTGCCTGAGCTGCATTCACCATATTGACCTTGGCGTACTTGGGGTTATGCTTGACCACAGCTATACTTGCCGATCTGACAGGAGGAGGAGGAGGGAGACGCCTCTGGTTGAAGCACTTGTTGGCATAGTGAACCTTCTGTTGGCACTTGTTGCACGTGACCTCTGAAAGCGGACGGTGATACGGAGCATTTGATCTTGGAGCTTGAGATGAAGGTTTTTTTGAAAAGGCGGGGTTGGGGGGGGGGGGAAGATCCACTGCCACCTTTGCTCTTCTGATACGGCTGACGAAATGGAGGAGGAGGAAGCCAATACTTCTGCTGCTTGGCCACTTGAGTAGAGGAAGAAGGAGTAGCATCTCTGACTCGCTTCTTGGAAGCATCACACCTCAATTGAGCGGCCTCTTGCTTCCATGCCATGTTGTAGAACTCATCGTACCTCAAAGGCTCAAAGAGAACAAGAGCTAGCTGAATTTTTTCTCTGAGACCACCCCTGAACTGGTATATCATGGTCTTCTCATCAGGGACATCCTTCTTAGCAAAGCGGACGAGCTTCTGAAACAACTTGTTGAAATCATAGACAGACAAAGAGCCTTGCTTCAGATTGCGGAATTCCTCACACTTGCTTTCGACCATGCTCTGAGGGATATGGTGAGCTCTGAAATCTTGACGGAATTCATCCTAGGTAATCACACGGCCTCCTCTGGAATCCTTGTACTGCTGGAACCATTCTGCAGCTTGGTCTTTGAGTTGGAAGGAAGCGAACTTGACAAAGTCCTCAGGCCTGACGTTACTGCACTCGAAATGCTTGCACAGATCCACGAGCCAATCGTCAGCATCAGTTGCCTCAACACAATTGCTGAAAGTCTTTGGCCCATTAGCAAGGAACTGGTTGAGTGTAGCAAAGAGATTCTGATTGTTGCCTTGGTTGCCTTGGTTCGCTTGATTGCGCTCTTGAAGAATTTTCATGATCAACTGCGTGTTTGCATTGGTTGCGGCCATCACAGCTTGCCATGCCTCCGGAGGAGGTGGAGGTGGTGGCGGATCAGGATTCGGAGTCGTGCACGTTGGAGGAGCCATCCTGAAGAGGTTGACATCCATTAGCACATTGATAGACAAATATTGAAGCTGAATCCAACGGAATGAAAATTGCAACATATAGTCTTCACATCCGAACATAAGAACGAATGCATTCCTCTTGAAATGGTCACATATCCATAAATTGAGAAGCCACATAGAATTTAGGTAGAGAAATAAATCAACAAGGTACGGATCAAGAATGAATACTCGGTAAGAAATCCCAATCTCAAACCAAATATCCGTGGAAGAAGAACTAGAGCTACAAGAATTCCCACCTATGAAACTCCCGAACCTTTTCGGTTATGCAATCAGGTGTTGGGGATACAGAGGAAGCATAACATCTCACCCAAATCTAGCAAATCCTACATCCAGTTGTATCCATCCTTCAACACGAAACCGAGAAAACTTCGGAAACCATCTACCTCAACCTTCGAAAAGCATCCGTTATACAAGTTATGGCGATACTCCCGAACTCCCGCCCAGTACAGGGTGGCATCAAGGTTATCTCACCAACGAACTGCATAAAAGAGATTTTCGATGTCGGCGTCCTAAACTCAGGTATTCCAGAACTGCAACGATAAAATTGTGACGACAACACCTCGGAGATCAACTCCCCGAGACACTTCCACAAAACCCCTCACAGGAGGCACCAAGACAATGTTCTCGTCACAAAACCATCGGAACGATTCCAAGATACCCGCGTGATCCTAAATTTTTTTTTTTGTGAAATTTGAGAAGAGAAGAGTCAAAACTCTACGTCAGGATGCCTTACCAGAGCGATGAGGAGACTGGGAAGTAAAAAGAATACCTAAACTCGCCGATATATAATTCCTAAATGACTCAAAACAATTTTCTAGACGCAACTCGGCTGCTAAAAACGATCAAGCAATGGGGCTCCTAAGGTCGGGGAAGGCTCTTATTACCAACTTGTAACACCCTCGATGCGACTATAGCTCCCACGTGTCGAGGCACGACTTAGAGACATAATCGCATTGAAGGCATATGTCGCAAGTTAGGCAATCATCACAACATCCCATGTAATATAGATAATAAAAGGGGAGATAACATAGTTGGCTTACACTCGCCACGTCAATCAAGTACATAAATAACATTACAACATTCAAACACTCATGGCCCGACTACGGCGCCAAAAATAAAAGACAACCCAACATGCGACATGGTCCCGATCACCCCAACTGGGCACCACTACTGATCATCAAGAAAAGAAACATAGTATAGTTGAGAGTCCTCGTCGAACTCCCACTTGAGCTCAAGCGTGCCATCTGGAGAGGAATCATTAGGCCCTACATCTGGTTTGGAAGTAATCTGTGAGCCACAGGGACTCAGCAATCTCGCACCCTCGCGATCAAGACTATTTAAGCTTAAAAGGAAAGGCGAGGTAAAAAATATGTGGAGTTGCAGCAAGCGACTAGCATATATGGTGGCTAACCTGTTCGCAAAAGAGAGCGAGAAGAGGACGCAAAGCGCGAGCGAGAATCTAGAGAACAACCTGCGCAAGCATTAATCCAACACCGTGTTCACTTCCCGGACTCCGCCGAGAAGAGACCATCACGGTAACTCACATTGTTGATTCATTTTAATTAAGTTAAGGTTCAAGTTATCTACAACCGGACATTAACAAATTCCCATCTGCCCATAACCGCGGGAACGGCTTTCGAAAGTTCAAATCCCTGCAGGGGAGTCCCAACTTAGCCCATGACAAGCTCTCACGGTCAACGAAGGAATAGACCTCCTCCCGAGACGTTCCGATCAGACTCGGTATCTCGGTTCTTCAACACACTTCGACAAGTTAAAACAAAACCAGCAACACCGCCCGAATGTGCCGACAAATCCCGATAGGAGCTGCACATATCTCATTCTCAGGGCACACTCAGATGAGACTAGCTACGAGTAAAACCAACCCTCCAGTTTCCCCGAGGTGGCCCCGCAGGCAGCTCAGTCGGACCAACACTCAGATGAGCACTGGCCCAGGGGGGGTTTAAAATAAGATGACCCTCGGGCTCCGGAAACCCAAGGGATAAAGAGGCTAGGTGGCAAATGGAAAAACCAAGGTTGGGCATTGCTGGAAAAGCTTTAATCAAGGCGAACTATCAAGGGGTTCCCATTATAACCCAACCGCGTAAGGAAAGCAAAATCCGGGAACATAACACCGATATGACGGGAACTAGGGCGGCAAGAGTGGAACAAAACACTAGGCGAGAGGCCGAGCCTTCCACCCTTTACCAAGTATATAGATGAATTAAGATAACATGGCAATATAATGATATCCCAACAAGTAAATAATGTTCCAACAAGGAACGGTCTCCAATCTTCACCTGCAACTAGCAACGCTATAAGAGGGGCTGAGCAAAGCGGTAACATAGCCAATCAACGGTTTGCTAGGACATGGTGGGTTAGAGGTTTAACATGGCAATTTGCGAGGCTTGAAAGCAAGTGGTAGACATCGTAGCATAGGCATAGCAAAAGAGCGAGCATCTAGCAAAGCAAAGATAGTAGTGATTTCGAGGGTATGATCATCTTGCCTGCAAAGTTGTCAGAGTTGACTGGATCCACGAAAGCAAACTCAATGGGCTCCTCGTTAGCGAACTCGTCTCCCGGCTCTACCCAAACAGGACAAACAAGCAAATGGAACGCAATCAAACACGTGCAAAGCTCAAACAATATGATGCAAGGATGATATGCTATGCGGGATGGAAAATGTGATGCATATGCAAGATTTGACAAGGAATGCATGAACCTGGCATGAACTTGGAAAACCAAGTGTGCCACTGGAAAGATGAGATGAAATCGCTTGAAAACGATATAAAGATCACCAGAATCGGAGTTACGGTTTGGAAATGGCAAGCGATTCGAATATGACACCGGTCTGCGATTTACAGCAAGTAGCCATCTAAATGCAACAAGATGAACATGCTACAGCACCCAAACATGGCATAAAAATACATGTAAGGGATCCATTCATGATGCTTAACAAAAGTCTAGCACTGAGCTACGGCCAATTCATCCAATAACAGGTTCAAACAAGCATGGCAAAAATGCATTTGGTAAACAGATTTCAGACTTAGTGAAATTAACACTTGTCTGGAATTTCAGATCAGATAGCACTCTTTGGAGCATGAAAACAATATTCTACAGGACCTGAACATGGCAAAGTAAAGCATGGCATGGAGCTACTCAAAGAGCTTAACAAAAGTCCCTTAGTGACCTTGAGCCAAAAGGGATCAGAAAATACATTTGCAAGCATGTGAACATGGCAAAAACATAATCAGTTCTCACACTTGGTGAAAACTGGAATATGCTGAAAACAGATATCAAGTAGGCATGTTTACGAGCTCGATGCACTCACTACAGAGCATGTCATGATAATCTAAGCATACACCCATCAAGAATACACAAAATTCAAGATAGACATGGCAAGAACAATAACATAGCAAGCACGGATCAACTACAACATCCGCGACAAAATCGCTAACAAGTAGACAATCTGCCCGGATTCACGAAATAGCAAAAGTAGAGCTCGATTGACTCAAGATAGGGTGCTCCATAATTGCAACAAAGACATGGGTGGATAGAGCACTACATGATTAATAAAACATCCTTACTGAGCATCCTCAAAAGAGGCACGGATCACTAGGAAACAACATGAACATATGGCATAATGAGATAAACAGGCCAAGGACTTGGTGGAAATGCTATGTCCCTGAAATCAGCATTACCAAGTGCCTCACTTTGCAAGCTTGTTCTAGTCACCACACACATCACAAAAATACATGGGTTTCACCTCTGGATAGATGGCAAAACCCTTAACAAAACATATGTAGAGCTCATGGGCATATCATGCACACATTAATCATGGAAAAAATGACAAATATCTAAATGGAGCAGCAGATCTGACAATTATCTCAAGTAGCACTCTTCTAGTAGCTTTTCGGGCATCAAGATCAACTCAAATTAAAATGATGCAATGGAATGAAATGATGTGCTCTTTGAGGCGAACATTTTGATATGCTATATGCCCAAAACGGAGTTACGGATGAGGAGTTACGATGTGATGGACAGGAGCAAATTATTAGGGTTTGGAGGGGGAAAAGTCAACCGTGAAGTTCCAGATCCAGATCCCGATTTGCACGCTTCCCGAGGACGCCGGAGCTGTTCACCGGAGAGGACGCCGAGGTCGCCGGACTTGCAGGGCTCACCGGCCGGAGGAGGAGGACGACGACGGGGCGGCGCGGCGGAGAGGCCGGGGCGGCGAGGCGTGGCCGGGCGGCGAGGCTCGCCGGAGACGGAGCGGGACGACGCCGGTCGCCGGCGTACGGTGGCGCGGGCGGCGGTCGCCGGCGTATGGTGGCGCGGGCACCGGCAAGAGGAGAGGCGGCGGCGTCGGGCGGGCTCCTCCCGCGGGCGGCGACGACGAGGAGACGGGCCGCGGGGGCCCGGATCGGGCTTCCCGGCCCGTGGCGGCGGCGAGCGGCGGGCGCTACGTGGCGGGACGCGACTGGTGCGGGGCGGCGGCGCGGTGTGTCCGACCCGGGCGGACAATGTCCGGCGCGCTGAGATGAGGTTTTTTTTAGGGTTTCGAGGAGGGGATCCGAGATTTGGAATGGGGGAGGTATATATAGGCATAGAGGGAGCTAGGAGAGTCCAAATGAGGTGCGGTTTTCGGCCACGCGATCGTGATCGAATGCTCTAGATGGTGGAGAGAGTTTTGGTGGGTTTTGGGACAAATTGGAGGGGTGTTGGGCTGCAACACACACGAGGCCTTTTCGGTCCCTCGGTTAACCGTTGGAGTATCAAACGAAGTCCAAATGATACGAAACTTGACAGGTGGTCTACCGGTAGTAAACCAAGGCCGCTTGGAAAGTATCGGCCCAATCCGGAAATGTTTAATCCGCACACACGAAAGAATGGCAGCAATGACCACCGGAGGGGAACGAAGCGCCGGAATGCAAAACGGACAACAGGGAAAATGCTCGAATGCATGAGATGAACTTGTATGCAAATGCAATGCACATGATGACATGATATGAGATGCATGACAACGATAACAACACACGAAGATAAAAACCCAAACCTGAGAAAATAAAACAACTTAAGGCCCGAAACGGCAAGAGTTGGAGTGCATATTGGGTAAATCACATCCGGGGTGTTACAAACCTGGCCTCCTGAGCCGCTAGGACTTGCCGCACATTGCGCCGATGGGCCGACGCCACGCTCGGCAAGCCAAAGGTCATGCGAACGAAGCTGTGTGGTGGACCCTCACAGCGGCCCACGTGTGATGGCCAGAAGCGTTCCTGAGATGCGGCCCTGTTGAGCCCTCGGATGTCGATGCAGGCGCGCAGCTCAGCACCCTCGCCTGGTTGGTGAGCCACACTCTATGAGAGGCTATCGCCATGCATGGCTCTTGCATCTTGTAGCTCTTGGGTGGTCTTGGTGATGAACTCCTGGGTGGTGGGCATTCCTTCCCCCATGCTCTCCTGAGGAACACGTGCCGTGAAGCACGCTTCCAAGTGGTGCCCAAGCACCTCCCTCATGAGATTGGCAAGGTCTGAGGCCCTCCAGAAGAGAGCTCCTAAGCCTTGCCTGAAGAGGGCGTCGGGCGCGCTTTCCTATGCGGTGGAGGGAGCCGCCCCTGGAGCGGGCGTTGATCCTGACGAGGCTCCTGATACGACGCCATCTTCTTGGGGTCCTGCACGGCGTGGTAGCTTCTTCTTGGGGATGGTCTCCAGAGGGCCTTCACTTCTGCTGTCAGGGTTGTCAATTGCCGCAGCTTGGAAGGCGCGCTCAAGGGAGCACACCGCATCCCTTTCTTCACATGGGACCATGATGATCCCCCCGCTTCCTAGGATCTTGAGAACGTTGTAGCCGTGGTGAGTGACTGCCATGAACTTGGCCAGGGCTGGGTACCCGAGGATGGCATTATACGGCAGGCGGATGTGCGCGACGTCGAAGTCGATGAGCTCGATGCGGTAATTCTTGCGCTCCCCGAAGGTGACAGGCAGGTGGACTTGCCCTATTGGTGTGGTGGAACCATCACTCACTCCTAAGAAAGGCTTGGTTGGCTGGAGCTGCTCATAGGGCACTTGGAGGTTGTCGAAAGTGTCGGCGGATAGGAGGTTGAGCCCTGCGCCGCCGTTGATGAGAGTCTTGGTGACTTGCACATTGTTGATAACTGGGGAGCACAGCATAGGGAGTGTGCCAGCGGTGGCTCTACACTTGAGCTGGTCGGCCGAGCTGAAGGTGATGGCACATTGGGACCACCGGAGTAGGCGCGTGGCCTCGAGCTTGGGGAGCGCCGCGTTCACCTCGCGAGCGAACTGTTTGAAGATGCACTGAGAGGGTGGGCCCTGAGCGCCGCCCAAGATGCAAGCGACCGCGCGCGGCTCCTGGAAGCCCCCAGCCCCCTCGTCCTAGTGGTGGTCATCATTCCTCCTTGGCGGAGGCAACGGGGGAAGACTAGTGTTGCCCTGGGGGCGATCCTCACGAGGCGGGTCCTTCGAGGCGCCCTCGCGAGGTTGGTCTTGCCAGCTGTCCTCACGAGGCCGGTCACACCACTCCTGCCGCGGGCCACGGTCATCCCAGCGTCCGCCTCCGCGTCCTCCTCCGCGGCCGTAGCCTCAATCGTTGCGCTCGGGGCGTCGGCCGAAGTGTCCTTCCCGAATGGCTCTGAGCTCTTGACAGTCGCTGGTGTTATGGGTGTTCAGGTTGTGGAAGGCGCAGAATGGGCGGCCGTTCTTGGATGACTTGGGCTGATCTCTGCCTCGCTTGGTGTCGGGCTCTGCGAGCACTACTGCCTCTTTGCGCTTCACGTCCTTGGCCTTGGCCTTCTTTTCCTCCACTCCTACAGCTGGCAGCTCAAGAATAGAGAGTCGCCCCTCCTCAGCTCTTGCGCACCTGGTCGCCAGGTTGAACAGCTCCTGATATGTGCAAAGTTCCTCATGGATAGCCAGCTCTTCCTTCATCTTGACGTCGCGGACACCATCGGAAAACGCGGACATGATGGCCTCGTCCGTGACCTTGGGATCTTGAGGCGGGTGTTGTTGAAGCGCTGGATGTACTTTTGGAGGGTCTCTCCTGTTTGTTGCTTGATGCGGCGTAGGTCTCCTGCGACCAGTGGGTGGTCACGAGTGCCCTGGAAGTTGGCGACGAAGTGGTCGCGCATCTCGTCCCAGGAGGAAATCGAGTCGTGCTGCAGGTTCAGGAGCCAGGAGCGGGCCCCATCCTTGAGAGCCATGGGAAACCAGTTCGCCATGACTTTTTCATCGCCGTTGGCCGCTTCGATGCTCAACTCATAGAGCTGCAGTAACTCTGCGGGGTCGGCGGTGCCGTCGTACCGAGGAGGCAGATCTGGCTTGAACTTGCCTGGCCAGGCAACGCTACGCAGCTCAGGGCTGAAGGAGCGGCAGCCTGCCGTGGTTGTCGGGGCCCGCTTCGGAGGTGGAGCTTGGTCTTGGCGAGGTCCGCGCTGTGCCACTGCAGACGGCACGCGGTCTTGACGAGGTGGCGCGGGGAGCGCTGGTGCATCTTATCGCTGCTGTGGGATTTCTTGGCAGCTCCTTTCTTCACGCGCGGGCGCCGGGCGCGGTGGATCAAGCCGTGGAGGCGCGCGCCTTGGCGCCAAAGCACCGTCTTGGTCGAGGCAGTCGAGGCACGCCATGAGCCCTGTCGCCCGTGGTCCGTTAAGGGGGAGGTAGAGAGTGGGACGGTGCCAGAGAGCCCCCCGCGGCACAGACGAGCTCAGCGACGCGGTCGAGCCACTCCTCATAGACGTCGTCGATGGGGCGGTAACGCTGGAGCTTGTTCGCCACGATGAGCGCGGCCCGTGCCTCCATGGAAGTGCCGTGCGCGTGAGATGAAGAACCAGCAGGCGTGAGTGATGGAGTAGCGGTGCGGCCGTCCTGCCGCAACGAAGGATGTTGCAAGGACGCATGCTGCTCGTTTCCCACCGGGCCGGTGGCAGCGTTGGCGGCGGGGGACGGAGAACGACGAGGAGGCCCACCGACAGGAGCCGTCTCAGCGACGCGGGCGGCGAGGGTGGCCCGACGCTTAGCTCGAGCGCGGCGAGCGTCCGACATGGAGACGACGAAGCGATAGAGCGACGAGCTGACGGAAGGGAAGCTACGACGCACCCCTACCTGGTGCGCCAAATGTCGGGATGTGGGGTTCCGGCAAACCCTTAAGGTTCGAACACTAGGGTGCGCGCGAAGTCTTTCCCTCCAACCTACCTATGCTCTAGCTCACTAGGATCTTGCGGACGAACTTGACGAACTCACCACACAGATAGACACGGGTTTATACTGGTTTGGGCCACCGTTGTGGTGTAATACCCTACTCCAGTGTGGTGGTTGTGGATTGCCTCTTGGGCTGATGAACAGTACAAGGGAAGGACAGCCTCCTGAGGTTGAGGTGTTCTTGAGCTCGGTGAGCTTGTGCGTGTGGGGGTGGTCTCTCTCTCTCCCTCAGATCATCATTCATCCGCTATGTTGGCTAGTCCTATTTATAGAGGCCCTGGTCCTCTTCCCAAATATCGAGCGGGAAGGGATCCAACAATGGCGGGCTAATTTGAAGAGGGACATCTAGTACAAGCTATCCTGACAAAAGTAGTCTTTGCCTGCAGAAAGTTCTGGTGGTGACGCTGTTCTGGGCTCCACGATGACCTCCATCTTGCAGTCCATAGTCTTGGTCTTGTTGCACTGAAATGGCAACCTTTGCCTGAGGCCTCGGTACTCCGCGAGTGCGCTTGCCCCCTTTGCACCAAATAGGAAACAAGGATGTCGCGCGCGTTGGCGCCCACCTGGTGTCGATCGTCATGGCTCACGTCACGAGACCCTCGTGAGGTTCGCCTCGCCTTGATATCTCCGCTCCTTGTGAGCCTGCCTAGCTAGGCCACTCTAGAGGAGGTCTTGAGTCGTCCGCCTCCCGAGGGTCTTGGGTGCTTTGTTGGTGAAGATGGGCCGTACGGCCTACTGGCTCAGCCACGCCGCGGGCCGCAGGCAGGAAAGTCTAGGGACCCCCGTTCCCAGGACGCCGACAGTGCCCCATCATGTTCAACTCGGCAGACCAGCTAAAGTGCGCAGCTACCGCCGGTGCCCTCCCGATGCTTTGCTTCCCAGTCATCAGCAACGTGAAATTACCAAGACCCTCATCGACGGCGGCGCAGGGCTCAACGTCCTGTCCGTCGACACGTTCGACAGCCTCCAATTGCCATATGACCAGCTTGAGCCCACCAAGCCTTTCTCAGGAGTGACCTGCAGTTCCACCAGACCGATAGGGCAGGTCCGCCTCCCTGTCAACTTCGGGTAATGAAAGAACTACCGCACCAAGCTCATCGACTTCGACGTCGCGCACATCCGTCTGCCGTACAATGCCATCCTCGGGTATCCAGCCCTAGCCAAGTTCATGGCGGTGACCCATCACGGCTACAATGCCCTCAAGATGCCAGGAAGCAGTGGGATCATCACGGTCCCATGTGAAGAAAAAGATGTGGTGTGCTCCCTCGAGCGTGCCTTCCAAGCTGCAGCAATCGACGACCCCGACAGCAAGGGAAAGGGCCCTCCTGAGGCCATCCCCAAGAAGAAGAAGCAGCTGCGGCATACAGGACGTCAAGAGGGTGGCATCACAGCCGGAGCCTCGTCAGGATCTACGCCCGCTCTAGGGGCGCCTCCCTCCATCGCATAGGAAGGCGCGCCCGGCGCCCTTCTCGGGTAGGGCTCGGGGGCTTTCTTCTGGAAGGCCACAGACCTTGCCCACACCACGAGGGAGGCGCTTGGGCACCACTTGGAGGTGTGCTTCACGGCATGTTTCACTCACGAGGGCGCAGGGAAAGGATTACCCACCGTTCAGGAGTTCATCACCAAGACCACCCAGGAATTGCAAGACGGAAGGGCCATGCGCGGCGACCACCGCTCATGAGACGCAGCTTCCCATCCTGGTGAGGATGTCGGGCTACGCGTCTGCATCGATGTTCCAGGGCTCAATAGGGCCGCTTCTCAGGAGCTTTTCTGGCCTTCGCGCGTGGGACGCTGCGAGGGCCCACCGCACAGCTACGTTCACATGCCCTTTGTCCTGTCGAGTGTATCGTCCGCCTACTAGCGCAACTTGCGGCGCATCTTAGCGGCTCAGGAGGCCAGGCACCACGTCGTCCCGATGGAGGTGGAGACCGTCCTCAAGGAACCACCTGAGCCCCTAGAGCCTCCCGAGGCTCAGGGCTCCGGTGGCTCGTGAGGAGCAACCCTTTCATCGTGCACCTTCAGCTGCCCCAACTCTCCTTCGTCAACATAACCAGGTGACATCTTTCCAAGTTCATTTAGTTGGGAGCGCCCCTCGGCTGCATCATTCCCAGGTCACGTGGGTTCGTCCCTGTGGCATGTATCCCTTTTTATGTCTTTAGATTACCTTGTTGGGAGTGCCCCTCAGGCTGCATCATCCCCAAGCCGCTCGGGCCTGACCCAGTGGCACGTATCTCCCATGACATTACTTAAGCTTGCTACTCTCATGTTTAATCTACCTATGATTACTACCTGCTCAGTCGTCGCCTCCCACGGGGCCTCCCCACGCCGGCACGGTGCTGGTGCACGAGTCCGTCCCTACCACGTCGATAAACCTGAGTGGTCGGGCTCTGGCTCGCGCTATGCCCTGCGCAAGTCACCTTACTAGGCCCTCAGTGCCTTCACCCCCTTGCGGAGCAACCAGCGGCAGGCTGGCAACCATAATGGCAGGTCATGTTCTTCCTTGTGCTGGCTTGCAGGAATCTCATGAGGATAGCACGAGGCGGCACCGCGAGCTCCCACCTCTTCCAAGTAATCTGCTTGCATGTTAAAAGGGGGGCTCCTGAGCATCGTGACTCAGGAGCTCTTACTGGCTGTCTAGCCCTCACCCCCTGTCCTGACCACGGCACGCGACCTGGAATACCAGCGGAAGTTGAGCTCACTGGAGAGCTGGGACCTGAGGACGTAGAGCACAAAGGAAAGCATAGGAAGGGGGAGGACTCGCATGGGCCTGACCTAGCTATGCTGCGGATGTTTGCGCACTGGTCTGGCGCATCATAAATAATCGACCCCGGACCACCAAGATAAGTCATGAGCTCAGATCAACTAATCGTTGGGACCTAGGGGACACGCTCGCCGCAGCCCTATTGCGGCAACGTCGCCTCCCTTTCTTATCTTACCACGGCTGCTTGGGCGCTAAAGGGGACCACCTGAGCATCGTGCCTCAGGGGCTCTTACTGGACCTCGGGCCGCTCACCTCCTGGCCTTGACCACGGCACGCGACCTTGCATACCAGCGATGGCTGAAGCTTACTTGGGGACCGGGACCTGTCAGCGTAGAGCAACAAGCTGTCGCGAATTGGAAAGGGAAGACCGAGCCTAAACAGGACTTGCGCTCACAAGGCTTCCATAATTGAGATAATATCAACAAAAGACATTGCAAACTCCTTACACGCCCCCATGGGGTAATTCTTGGTTCCTCGCAGGGAACAAAAGAAGAGAACCATGGAGAATCCTATCTACACATCCCCACGGTCGACGCCATCATCAACAGTGGGCCGCGGGAGGCCGGCACCAACCCCATCCAGATCAGCGACGGCGACGCCCGGACGTTGCGGCCCTGCTCCGAGCGCGGCGAGAGCTCAGGGGCACGTAGTTGTCGTCGCTCGTCTCCAGAGTCTCCTAGAGCTCGGGAGAACCGCTAGACTCCCATGAATCGCTGCTTCAGGAGTAGCCGCAAGCGGGGCGCACCTCATCCTGGCGCTCCCCTTCGGGGAAACACTCCAAGCGGCGACCCTCCGCGTCGAAGACCTTGAAGAACACCTTGGAGGCGCCGTTGTACTCGAAGTGGATCATGAGGGCGCCCTCCGCACGGCAAACCCGCGCGACCTCGCCCCAGCCGCGGGTCATGAAGATCTTGCCGGTGTAGACTGCTTCAACCTTTGCTCCGGTCGCCGGAGCGTCGCAGTCGGCACGCTGCAGCCAGAGTTCAAGAGGCCCCCTTGGTGGCATCACGTCAGAGAAGAAGTGTAGGAAGCGGATCCAGGGGCTTGGCGGCATCGCCGACCACAGCACCAGCTCGCGTGAGGAGTCCGCGGCATGGACTCCAGGAGCGACAGCACTCGTCGTCGTGGCGCGTCGACCTTGGCCGCGGTGCGCGCGCCGACGCTCGTTGCTTCTTCCTCCCGAGCCTAGGGCTTGGGCGTACAAGGGCAGTGGATACCCAGCAGGAGGCCGCTCGCACCAAGTCCTCGTCACCACCTGCATCGCCACAGCATCGCGACGGTGGGCCAACCTCTTCTTCGGCGGAAGCAGCACAGGCATGTCGAGGGGAACCTTTCCCTTCTCCTGAGTCGAAAACCTATGGATCGGCGCCATTGAAGTTGCTGCTAGTAGTGGAGCAGAGGAGGAAGAAGCAGACGGAATGGGAAGAAGTGGGGGATGGGGGCTCCGCCCCTTCCTCATTTATAGCAATAGAAGGCCAAACAGTGCTCCCACGATCACAGGTAATGATGGTTTTCCTTGCATGCCGTAGGGACTTGTCAAAACAGACAGTTGTCGAGGCAGCGTGGGGAAGCGGAGACGCCCATGTCCAATCAACCACCACACATCAACCAAGGTCGCAGGCTTTTGGGGCCCGCGGCGCTTCGCGCTTGACCTTTGGCTTCGCCTCGAAGCCAAGCCCGAGCGCGCCTTGGGCCCGGGGGCTACTATCGGCATTTTGGGAACGGGGGTCCCCAGACGTGCCTGCCTGCGGCCCACGGCGTGGCTGGGCTGGCAGGTCTGTACAACCCATCTTCATCGACAAGTTATTCAAGACCCTCGCAAGGCGGGCGACGCAAGATCTCCTCAGGAGCGGCCTCGCCAGTCAAGCTCACAAGGGGCGGAGAGGTCAAGGCAGGGCAAACCTCGCGAGGTCCTCATGACGTGAGCCATGAAGATCGAGACCAGGCGACAAGGGGGCAAGCGCAGGCGCGGAGTGTCCTTGCTTCCTCTTTGGTGCCAAGGGGCAAGCGTAGGCGCGGAGTACTGAGGCATCAAGCAAAGGTTTCCATATCGGTGACCAGTAGGACGGCAATACGGAGGTCACCATGGAGCCCAAGACGGCGTCATCACCAAAGCCTTTTTGTAGGCGAAGATCGCTTTTCTCGGGATAAGTTGTACTAGCTGTCCCCTTTCAAATTGACCGTTGTTGGCTCCCTTCCCACTCAATATTTGGGGAGAGGACCAGGGCCTATATAAGTAGAGCTAGCCACCACAGCAGAGAAAAACGAAAAGAGAGCACAAGATCACCTCAACCTCGGGAGGCTGTTCTGCCCCTTGTACTATTCATCATCAGCCCAAGAGGCAATCCACCACCACCACACTGGAGTAGGGTATTACACCACAACGGTGTCCTGAACCAGTATAAATCTTGTGTCTTTATGTGTTGTGAGTTCGTCGAGTTCGTCCGTGAGATCTTAGAGAGCTAGGGCGTGGATCGGTAGGGAGAAAAACTTCGTGTGCACCCAAGTGTTCGAACCTTGAGGGTTTTGCCGGAACCCGTGATCCGACAGGCTCAATCCAGAAAAATGTATTTTTGGCGTCCTGGCTAGAAAAATGCTCGGGTTTATTTTTTCCAACAGAGGAATCGAAGTAAATCCGGCCAAAATCCTAGCCTTGTCGCAATTGGCGACACAAACAGACCTAAAGCAGGTCCAAAAAGTAGTTGGGTGCATGGCAGCCTTGAGCCACTTTATCTCCGGACTGGGAGAAAAGGCAGTACCACTTTATCGCCTGCTCTGACGTACCGATCACTTCGATGGATGGATGCGGCGATGGCCGGGTTGGAAGATATAAAAACTTTGTTAGCAAACAACCCAATCCTGGCCACACCAATTGTCGGCGAACCTATGCTTCTGTACATATCAATAACTCACCAAGTAGTGAGCGTTGTGCTCGTTGTCGAATGAGAGGAAGAGGGACACAAATTCCCACTCCAAAAACCAGTATATTATATATCGGCGGTCCTTACACCATGCAAATCCCGATACCTACACTATCAAAAGATAGCATAAGCGGTATTCATGGCATCTCGAAAGCTGCGGCACTACTTTCAAGAGTGCTCGATCATGGTGGCCTCTGAAGTGCCACTCAATGACATCATAAACAATTGAGACGCCAGCAGCTGCA
Organism: Triticum urartu; assembly: GCF_003073215.2. Classification (NCBI taxonomy): domain Eukaryota; kingdom Viridiplantae; phylum Streptophyta; class Magnoliopsida; order Poales; family Poaceae; genus Triticum; species Triticum urartu. The sequence goes on along the minus strand of NC_053023.1, from coordinate 366,641,931 downwards.
TTGCCAAATGAGCTATTGAGCCCTTACCATTTGAAATAACATACAAGCCACGCCGAGGTATGAAATCTCAGGTGTTGGCTGACTTTGTCGCCGAATGGACAGAAGCCGAACTCCCTAAAGAGTACAGCACATACTCCAACTGGCTGATGTACTTCGACGGCTCCAAAATGTTAGCCGGATTGGGGGCTGGTGTCATCCTAATATCCGCTACAGGGGACACAGTCCGTTATGTATTACAAATCATGTATACAGATTCCAATAATGCAGCTGAATATGAAGCGCTCCTGCATGGTCTCCGGATGGCCGTTTCTATTAGCATACAATGCATCGAGGTGCGTGGGGATTCGAACCTCGCGATATCCCAAATAAATGGAGAATTTGACGCAAAGGATCCAAAGATGGTGGACTACCGCAATGCCATACTTAGAATATCAGCTCGACTTGAGGAGCTCAAGTTTCATCATGTGGCTTGAGATAGTAATCAGGAAGCAGACATCCTTGCTCGTTTGGGCGCTAAAAGCGACCCCGTCCCGCCTAACACCTTTTTGGAGAGGCATTTTAAACCATCCGTGGTATGGCAGGACGAGAGCGGAAATAATAGTCCTGTGCCGATCATACCCCCGGACACCAAACATAATTCGGATATCATCGGAGGCTCGGGCACTGAGCCAACACATTCCGCTCATGTAATCATGGTGGTTATTGCTCCATGGACCGAACCCTTCTTGGCCTACCTTAATAGGTAGGAGCTTCCTAATGATCAGAACGAGGCCTGTCATAGAGTTCGACGCTTTAAGGCCTATAAAGTCCATGAGGGAGAACTCTACAAGAAAAGCAGTACTGGAGTTCTTCAAAGATGTATCTCCGAAGAAGAGGGGCGACAGCTCCTAGCCGAAGTACATGCTGGCCTCGATGGCCATCACGCCGCATCTTGGGCCCTTGTAAGCAGAGCCTTCCGTACGGGCTTCTTCTGGCCCATGGCCCGGGAAGATGCAAAGGCTTCCATATAGCGCTGTGTAGGATGCCAGCTCTTCCCCAATCAAATCCATATGCCTCCTACTTCCATAAGAACTATCCCCATTACCTGGCCTTTTGCTGTCTGGGGGCTAGACATGGTCGGACCCCTTAAAGAGGGAAGCCATAAGAAGAAATATCTACTGGTCATGGTGGATAAATTCACTAAGTGGATAGAAGCCAAACCAGTAAAACACAGCGGAAGCCGGACCGGTGAGAAACTTTATATCCCGTGTCGTACACTGTTATGGTTTCCCGCATAGCATTATTACTGACAACCACTCTAACTTCACTAGCGATGAAGTGAAAATTCAGTGTGCTAACCTGGGCCTCAAGCTCGATTACGCCTCCATCTATCACCCTTAAACAAATGGTCAAGTCAAACGGGCCAATGGCCTGATAATGAGCGGCATCAAACCCAGACTAGTGCGATCCCTAAAGGAGTCAGATAAACACTGGGTGGAGGAACTCGATACCGTACTCTGGGGGCTGCGGACCACACCAAACCGCACGACGGGATAAACACCATTCTTTATGGTGTACGGTGCAGAAGCTGTCTTGCCATCCTGGATTATTCATGATTCACCTCGAGTGCGCATGTATGACGAGAGAGAGGCCGAGCTCGATTGGCAGGATGACCTAGATGGCCTGGAGGAGGAGTGCGATATCGCACAAGCCCGTTCCGCATTCTATCAACAACAAGCTCGAAGATACCAAAGCAGAGAAGTGCGGGCAAAGACTTACAATATCGGTGAGCTTGTTTTACGCCTCCCAGAGAAGAAAAAGGACAAACTCAAACCAAAATGGGAAGTTCCCTTCATCATAGATGAAGTTCTGACGGGAGGAGCCTACCGCCTTCGCAATGCATCAGATAATCGCTTAGAACCGAACCCTTGGAACGCTGCTCGGCTCCGAAGATTCTACGCATAAGTGCGGCCATGTTCCTTATTCATTCTTTTGTCTCCTTTTCAAATTTTTTCTTTTCTTTTTATTTTTATATATGTTTCCCATTTGTGTTCGGATCGGCTGAACAATTGACCGGTACACATCCTTAAATGTATACACCCCGCCGCGACTGGGGGCTTCTGCAAATAAAAGCTTATTATTATATCAAGCCTAGAGCTCACAGTACATGTGTCATTTGCGGATATATATCCTCTCTTGCCATTTTATGCACCTCTATGATTTAAGTTTTTGCCAAGCTGGGTTGCCTTGCTCCTGTGCTTATGCCCTACGTTCCCGATTGTTCGGCTAGGGCATAAAGGGAGCACCTCTGCGATTGTTACAACTGGGTCATCCGGACATGTACCTTAGATGGGTGAAGCCGAAAGCTAGCGTTCTTAAGGGAATAATTGGTCAGCAGATTATCGCTGTATTGCAATCATCTTCAAGGCATTTCAAGACGGTTTTTCCGTACTACGAACCACACGTCTCGGCATGTATAACATGCCGACCCAAGGAAAGGAACCTTTAACGGAACTATTTTTCTTGGAAGATGTTTCTTACAATCGTAATATAACATACATCCCGAACTCGAATTTTTTGTCTGTTTGGGCACTATGACTAGGTTGCCTGGTTTCCGGAAGGATACTTCCTCCTGTACTACGTACCCGGAAATACTTCGCCATTATTGGTTTGGAGGTTAAAGCCAAAAGTTTGCGATGACAAAATCATTTCACATGTTCGGATCAAAACCATAGGTTTATCATAAATGTGCATCGATACATTAAGCTCAAAACCTATTCCTTCTCTATGCCGTCTATAAGGTTGTCTAATCTATAGTCGTCCTCCGAATATTTCGTAGCAAGCATTACTTGATCATAGAGTAAATTTAATAGGATTTCCTTCCCGTCTGGTCCTTGTGGTCCTACTCGGGATATATGATTCGGATCCAGTTTCGAGAAGCGTGTCTTAACCATGGCCAAGGCTTCTCGTGCGCCTTCACTGCAGGCAGACGTCTTCCATAGCTCGAACCGGCGCCGAGCACCTTTGAACAGGTTTGCCAGGGCTTCCATACTTTCTGGAGGGGTATCAAATGGCCATAACACCTTCCCCATACTCCTCATGGCCTTCCGGGCCCGAGCATGCACGACGGATAACTCCTTTAGCACGTCGCCTTGAAACCCGGACACTTCCTCCTTTGGTCGACCAGTTAACAGACCTGCCGCAGCAAATTTATGGTATTCTGCATTATGGATTAGACATGAAGTACCTATGGTGGTTCTAATCATGAGGGGAAGACATAACGAACATGCCGCCCTTCGGCGTTTCATTTTCCTTCTAAGAGCTGATAGCTGAGCCTTCAAGCTCTCTATCCCTTTGGATTGTACTTGATGACCTGCAAGTATAGGGGATCAATCGTAGTCCTTTCGATAATTAAGAGTGTTGAACCCAACGAGGTGCAGAAGGAAATGATAAGCAGTTTTCAGTAAGGTATTCTCTGCAAGCACTGAAATTATTGGTAACAGATAGTTTTGTGATAAGGTAATTTGTAACGGGTAACAAGTAATGAAAGTAAATAAAGTGCAGCAACATGGCCCAATCCTTTTTGTAGCAAAGGACAAGCCTGTGCAAACTCTTATATAAAGGAAAACGCTCCTGACGACACATGGGAATTATCGTCAAGCTAGTTTTCATCACGCTCATATGATTTGCGTTCGGTACTTTGATAATTTGATATGTGGGTGGACCGGTGCTTGGGTAATATCCTTCCTTGGACAAGCATCCCACTTATGATTAACCCCTCTTGCAAGCATCCGCAACTACAAAATAAGTATTAAGGTAAACCTAACCATAGCATATGGATCCAAATCAGCCCCTTACAAAGCAACTCATAAACTAGGGTTTAAGCTTCAGTCACTCTAGCAACCCATCATCTACTTATTACTCCCCAATGCCTTCCTCTAGGCCCAAACTATGGTGAAGTGTCATGTAGTCGATGTTCACATGACACCACTAGAGGAGAGACAACATACATCTCATCAAAATATCGAACGAATACCAAATTCACATGACTACTTATAGCAAGACTTCTCCCATGTCCTCAGGTACAAATGTAAGTACTCACAAATCATATTCATGTTCATAATCAGAGGGGTATTAATATGCATAAAGGATATGAACATATGATCTTCCACCAAGTAAACCAACTAGCATCAACTAAAAGGAGTAATCAACACTACTAGCAACCCAGAGGTACCAATCTGAGGTTTTGAGACAAAGATTGGATAAAAGAGATGAACTAGGGTTTGAGATGAGATGGTGCTGGTCAAGATGTTGATGGAGATTGACCCCCTCCCGATGAGAGGATCGATGGTGATGACGATGGTGACGATTTCCCACTCCTAGAGGGATGTTTCCCCGGTAGAACAGCTCCGCCTGAGCCCTAGATTGGTTCCGCCAAGGTTCCGCCTCGTGGTGGCGGAGTTTCGTCCCGTGAGCTAGCTTATGATTTTTTTTCGGACGAAAGACCTCATATTGCAGAAGATGGGAACCAAAGGGCTGCCAGGGGGCCCACGAGCCAGGGGGCACGCCAAGGGGGGTAGGGCGCGCCCCCACCCTCGTGGATGGTGGGTGGGCCCCCTCTGGTACTTCCTTCGCCCAATATTTTTTATATATTTTTAAATGTGCTATCGTGAAGTTTCGGGACTTTTGGAGTTGTGCAGAATAGGTCTCTAATATTTGCTCCTTTTCCATCCCAGAATTCCAGCTGCTGGCATTCCCCCTCTTCATGTAAACCTTGTAAAATAAGAGAGAATAGGCATAAGTATTGTGACATAGTGTGTAATAACAGCCCATAATGCAATAAATATAGATATAAAAGCATGATGTAAAATGGACGTATCAGTCCTTTTCCTCCTCAAGTTGTTATCCCTCGACACTCCGTTTGCGATCTCTTTCAAAACCGCTAGTTTGGCGGTAACTGCACTCAGTTGTGTCTAGTTTGTGTTCAGCTCTTGAGCCAGCATGGTGTTGTTTTCTTGCAGAACCCGCACAAAGTTATCGATCCTTAAATCGGTTTGCTTCACTGTTTCAAGTCTTGGGGGCTACTGGCATATGGCCATGCAAAATTATGTCAAAGTTTACCTGTATTTTCTTCGAGAATAGCTGAATAACTCCGTCTCGAGCGGCTTGGATATAGGCATCTGTCGAACTTAGTGCGGTGAATTCTTATTAGGACAAGACCGGAGCACGCATAGCTTCCTTTAAACGACGGTGATTCATCACGCTCTCCACTTTGGAATTTGTGACCAACACGTCATCCGAATCCTCTTGAGGAGGCGGAACGGGCGCGACATTGGCTTGCGTCCTAGCTGACGAGTCCGGCACCGGATTAGTGAACATTTGGCTAATGGGGTGTTTTCCCACTATTTGCCGCGTACTCCTTCTAAAAATAAAAGACAAAAATGGTACACTCTTAACAATCCAGACTCATGCCTAGGCATGTATTAAAGTACACATACCTCTTGGAAGACTGTGAGGTCTCTGCGGTACTCCCGGTCCCTTTTCGTTTTGAACGGCGGCCTTGCATGGGGGCCGCCCTCGAGGAGACACGGTCCCTGGAGCGCCGATCCTGTTAAAATCCAGATCAGTACGACAGATAAGGATACAAATGAGGGCCACTTCTTAAGAAGCCTCTGGATACTCACAATGCAAAATGGGTAAAGGCGAGGATAGTCGGCGATGATGGCCACTTCCAAACCGTCAAGCCTCGCCTGATAGAATACCCCATCATCAAATTCTATATATATATGCAAAATCCAAGATCTTTGTCGCGATTATGATCCTCCGGCCGAGGAGCAGGACAATGGACGTTC